>NC_066313.1:111298470-111598470 GCF_022539315.1 Serinus canaria
GGTGAAGTGTTCATTTCATGGTTTCCTTTGTGTAAATTCAGTAAGATGGAAAAACTCAATTACTCAAATGTGAGAGTGAGAGCAGCATTCTGGTCAAGTTCTGTGGTCTTGGGAGGGGTGAATTGAGTGTTCTGGTGATGTAGTAATTGCTGAGTTTGAGTGCTTTCATAAGTTCCTAAATGTTCAGAAAGCTCTCAAGTGTACTCTGTACCAAGTTAATTTTACTGCCTCTTTTCAGGGAAAAAAGTGAACAGAAAGACTCTAACTTCTCTCTTTGGGTTTTAGTCTGACACCTGGTGTGTCACGGGAGAAATATTTTTAGATTAGTAAAAATAAAGTAGGCGGTGATCTATTTGCAGGAGAGGTCATGACCTGGAATAGGTGGCTTTCCTTAAGGACTGATCTTGCTGACTATTGCCATTTTTTGCTTTTAAAAAAGTGAATTAATAAAATGCTGGTGGTACCCAGTTTGAATAATGTTATTAGAGATAAAAACCAGATTATTATGTGGTGTTGGGTGAACGTGAGGGGGGAGTGATTTACAGGAGTACAGAGGCTCAGTAAGCTTCCACAGACACTGAACAGAAATTCATTTGTTGGTGATTAAATCAGATTTTGATTAAGTAATTTGTAGGTGATTAAATAAAAAGCCAAACCTTGGATACACCATTTGATTGGAGGGTGATTTCAGGCTTTTCCTGTGACGAAAAAGACCATGAAAGAAACCTGATGTTACCAAGGAGGAGTTACTAATATTTGAGTTTTGACTGTGGCTGTGTAGTTCAGAGTCTTTGTAAATGGAATAAAGATAATCCCATGTGAAGGTGTTTCAAGGAAAACTTATTCCTTGGATTGACTGGAAAAAAAGCTGAGGGGCAGTGTTACAGTATCCTATAAATGTATTTTGGGGAGAAAATAAGAAAATAGATTGAGGTTAAAATTAAATGTTATCTTTACTGTATTTCTTTTGGGACTCATTAAAAAATGCTTAGCTAATGTAGAGGTTGGCTTGGGAATCAGTTAGTTGGAAAAGCTGACTGTAAAAAGTCCAAAATTTTGCAGGATTTATGTTAGGACTCTAATTGTAGAGGAGCCAAGATTCCATGAAAAAGGAAAGCCTTTTTGCCTTGCATCTCAAATGGGAAAGAGATTATCAAGTCCTTTAAAATTTAAAAATCCATATTTGCTTTAAATGAAGGATTTTGCAGACAAAAATTTCAACCTGAATTTAATTCTTCATTTTCTTTCTCTTGTGTGATTATTGTATTTTGATGTAGAAATGAGCTAATTAAAATACAAAATACGTCTCTGACCTGTTTGACTTTTTTGAAATAGTGACACTTGTGCAGAAGAAGACAAATTCATGAAGCCTAAAGTAACCATGATAGCTTGGAACCAAAATGACAACTATGTTGTTACAGCTGTGAATAATCACCTGCTCAAAGTTTGGAATTCCAGTACAGGGCAGTTGCTCCATGACTTGGTGGTATGGGATTTTCCTTGCTTTTGGAATATTTTCCTGGAATTGCAGTGACATGTGCATGCTGAATTTAGAATTAGAGCTGATTAGTATTGAAAGCTCTGTATGGATGGTACAACAAGTGGGGTGTTCCTTGGAGTTCTTTTAACCAAGCTGCTTCCTTCAGCTTTGGACTTTGCCTGTAAATAAAAGAACAAATAAATGTGGAATAAATAAAATTCTTGTGCAGTAACTCACCCATTGAATAATTCACCATCCTTTGGCAAAAACTTCATATTTCTGGAGCTCTTGCTCAAATCTAGAAAATTTTTACCTTTGGAATGTTCAAATCTTTGTGGCTGCCTGGAGTTCAATTTTCCAGAGAGGACAGCACGGGCTTTGGGTTCTGTTGTGAACATCCTGCTGATGTGGATTTCCCTTGTTTCCCTGTGATGTGCAAATTTCCATTGCAGGGCCATGCAGATGAAGTGTTTGTCTTGGAGACCCATCCCTTTGATTGCAGGATAATGCTGTCTGCAGGCCACGATGGCAACATCTTCATCTGGGACATCACCAAAGGCACCAAAACAAAGCATTATTTTAACATGGTAAGAGCCTCTTCAAACACCATTTGTTCACAGCAGTGTGTTCACTACCAGCTTAAGGAACTGCCACCAACACTCACACCCTTGCATCTTTAGGGGAAAAAACCCCAACCAAACAGGAAAATCTTAACCAGCAAAATTTATGAATTAATTTTATTTTCTTAGAGCTTTTTACCTTAAAATCTGCAATAATCAGCAAATTCTACACTATTTTTTTACTGAAGATCATTGTGCACTTCATTCATACTAATTGTTTTCCTCAGTTGAGGTGAGGTGCCATTTAAAAGGCTCTGTTTTAGGCCATGGTTTCAAGATACTTGTATTTTCCACAGGATTAAAAATTATAATTTTAATATTCATTGGCACGGTGTTTGAGGGCTCCACTTGGCAGCTCATTGTTAATACTTTAAATTAGGTTTTTTCTCTGAGAGTTAGGTTCTGATCTAATGTTCATATAAATTTTTTTATCCTTTTTCCCTGGTCAGTCAGCAGCAAAGAGGATTTTTTTTTTAAAGTTCTTAAAATGAAGAACTTCTTTCTTTTATTCTTAAGTTCTTTTACTTGTCTAGAAAGTTGTTTAATGAAACTAGTATATATTAGCTCCAGATTATTTCAAGCAGTGAAATAAACTGGAGCTAAGAGCTAAAAATCCTCAGAAAAACATGTTTATTCCTTTATTTTATTCTCTGAACTTTTCATACCTTCTAGTGCATCTTTTAGAATTGGTTCAGGACTTAAATTCAAGGGGAAAAGAAATATACTGAAGTAACAAAATTATTTGGGCCTTAATTGGAGGTGTTTAGGGAAATGCATGGAGGAATTAATTTTTGATGCTTATGGTTTGCTCTGAAAAAATGTTCAAATAATCTTGAAATTTTTTTTCTTAAATCCAGATTGAAGGCCAGGGACATGGAGCTGTTTTTGACTGTAAATTTTCACCAGATGGGCAGCATTTTGCATGCACAGATTCTCATGGACATCTGCTGATATTTGGCTTTGGCTGTAGCAGGCCCTATGAAAAGGTAAGTTCAGCTTTTTATCAGATCTCTGTATGGAGTTAATAACTAAAATTACATTAATACATTAATTAATTTAAAAGTTTATATGTAAAAAATAATTTGTGTGGTTAGAAGATCTAAATATAATGGATTCCTTGATGTCTCTAAATTGTCTTGCTTATATGATCCTGGCACAGCAGAAAAAAAAACAATGTCTTAACATTGCCATGGGAGTAGCTGCCAAGAATGTTCCTGGAATACATTTTCATCTTGGAGACAGCTAATTCACCTTCATTGTTCAACCTCAAAAATGCTTCTGTTTCTAATTTCTGCTGGTTTATCTTGCAGTTCTTTAGGCCTTTCCTCACTCAAGCACAAATTCACTGTAGCTGATTAAACTAAGCAAAAGTAAATTATTGATCCAACGATTTATTCTATCCTAAATTTTTACATTTATCAGCCTGCTACCTTTTTGTTTTGATGAATACACATTTCTTCTTTTCTTCGCTTCCCCTACATGTTTTTCAGGTTGCAGTGCTAGTTCCATGTGTGTCATTTTAAAGAACTATTTTTTCCTTGCTCTGCATTCTCAACTGAAATTGAAATTTGTTCCCTTCATCTTTGCCATCACTGCTGGAAGCAAACATTCTGTGATCTAATAGTTATGTAACCATTTTCCTTCAACCTCATGGACTCAGAAGACTTTCAGTTGTAGAAAAAATCTTCAGGTGGATTTGGATTAAGAATGAAATCATGATTAGGAAAACTTTAATTTGAGCTGGTGTTGAGCTTTAGCCAAAGATTTCCTTGCAAGGAGACTTTGGAGCTGCTCACGACCCACAAAGGGACCCCTTGTGGGTCCCTTCCAACTCTGAATATTCTGTGATTCTCATAATTGTAGGGCAGAAATGCAGAACGAGCGATAAATATTTTTAAGTGTAAAGCAGTACCTCCGCATCAAGTTTCCTTAACTTTTTGTTTTGTGAAAGAATTTTCTTGCCTGCAAAAGCACTATAGAAAGTTGCAGTACTGCAAAACCCATCCAGGTTAACTGAGGTTACACATAAATATTCTTTTGAATTGGGAACTTGACCTTTCTTCTACCTTCAGTAGATTTTAAGGACTTTAGTGCTTGTTCTTTGTTCTTTAGCATACTCTTTTTTCCAAACTGCTAACATAAAAATAAAATTTCCTTTTAGATTCCCGATCAGATGTTCTTCCACACTGACTACCGGCCGCTGATCCGAGACTCCAACAACTACGTGCTGGATGAGCAGACCCAGCAGGCCCCTCACCTCATGCCCCCTCCCTTCTTAGTGGATGTGGATGGAAACCCTCATCCAACAAAATATCAAAGATTGGTGCCAGGAAGAGAGAATTGTGCAGATGAACATTTGATTCCTCAGCTTGGATATGTAGCAACAAGTAAGAATATCACTAAAGCTCTACATTCAGGTTATTCACCAGGTCTTAAGGGGGCATCAGCAATTTAGAAATACCTTTTTTTTCACTTAATATTTTGTATTTCTGTTCAGTAGAGATGCTGGAAGGTTCTACAGTGAATACAATTTAAACAAGGAAAAAAAATCAGTTGTTCAAATGGACGTTGCAGTTCTTTTCTGTGGGCAGTGATGTTCACAAACCATTTGATTGTACATTCCATAAATGTCTTACTTGGAATAAATAACTGGAATAACTTCATTGATTTGATCTGTTTTACACTTCCAAGGTGATGGAGAAGTTGTTGAGCAGGTGATTGGCCAGCAGACGGTTGACCAGGATGAGCCAGGCTTGGAGCCCAGCATTCTGGATGGGATGATCAGACAGCTACAGCTGGAACAGGATCAGAGAACTGGAGCTGATCAAGAATCTGCTCCAAGTGGCCCCCAGAATGGGGAGGGAACACCCAGGAGAGGTTAGAATTGCTGATAAATTCTTCAGTAATTGTTCTCTGTTTTTATTGTACTGTGTGAAATACTGAAACAAGTTTTACCTTCAGTGTAGTTTCAAGGACTGAGATTGCTTTAACATTGTGATACCTGGTAACTTTCATTCATTCAAACACTGCTGCTCCTGTGATTAAATTACAAAGCCTTTCTCTTTAAAAGGAAAAGGTCATTAATAACATGCGAAATACATACAGTAGAATTTTTTGCAAATGTTTGCCAGTGTAAGTTATTTTTGCATTCCTTTTTGCAAAGTATTGTGCCATTATTCAAACTGGTTTCCCCTGTCCCTTCTTTAGAGACTGAAACAAGATACTTTCCTAAGCTGTGTCTTTCTAGTTTTAATTATGTAGTTATATAATACAGATTTAAAAATATATATTTTCTTACATAATTACATATTTAATTACATGCACTCAGCTCTAGGAAAAGTGCTTTTTAGAGCCTCACTGGCCTTAAAGCTGTCTGAAATAGTTCAGAAGAGCCCTTCTGTCACACCGCAGTTCCTTCCACTGGGAAGTGTTTGGGAAACCACTGCAGTGTGGCACTCAGTGCTCTGGTCTGGTGACAAGGTGGTCACTGGTCAAATGCTGGATCTTGCAGGTCTTTTTCAGCTTAAATGACTCTGTGATTGTATGAAAACAGTAGCAGAAATAAGCATTTTTAAGATCTTTTGTGTATTCTCTCTGTGTTTTCTACAAGACACAAAATCCTTCAGAACTGATGCCTTGGGAAGGCTGCCCTAGAGCAGAGGCTGGACAGAGCTAAAGAATAAAGCAGGGATTGATTCCAAGGATCTCCTACATGGACCCACCTTGGGCAGCACCAGAGCCCAGCCAGGGCTGCACCCAAGATGACCCAAAATGGCCCCAAAATGCCCGGCCGGGCACGGGGTCTCTCCCTGGGATCAGCTCTGCTCCATTCCCACCTTGCAGTTCATTGTCCCAGCCCAGCTTTAGCCCAGGCACTCCCACCCTGCTTGTTTTTCTCTCTCCAGCCCACGGGGTTTCTGCTCCTGGGCTGAGATTTGGCTCATTTGTCCTTGGTGCCCAGCTGGAGCAGGAATTGTTTTGTCTCCCTGCTCTGGGCACAGAGCTCTCCATCCCATAATTAAGAAGCCCAGACCCCCACACTAAAGCAGCACAGAATCTGAATCGTACAAAAGCTAAACCTGAGGCATCACTGAAGGCTCTAAGTCACATAGAGATAAAAATACACCTATTATTCTTTTTTCTTTTTTTAATCTTTTAACAAGAATCTTCCAGTTCCCTTCAGCATGGCAAAACCATTTTGATTTGTGTTTCAGCTTTCAGAAGGCCGAGTTTGGACATCCAGTCCCCGCCCAACATCGGCCTGCGGCGCAGCGGGCAGGTGGAGGGTGTGCGGCAGATGCACCAGAACGCCCCGCGCAGCCAGATGGCCACCGAGAGGGACCTGCAGGCCTGGAGGCGCAGGGTGGTGGTGCCAGAGATCCCCCCCAGCTTGCTCAGGTCTGTCTGCAGCCTGCAGGTGATGCCTGGAGAGGCTGCCTAGAGCAGAGGCTAGGCAGAGTGCAAGAGCCTGGCAGAGGCTATGTCCACAATGGACAATGGTCACAAGTTTTTTGGACAGATAGAAGTTTGGTCTGTTTGCATATCAGAGGTTAACTGTGTAATTACAGCTTCAGGTAATGAAGTCGTATCCCTCTGGTTTGCTTCCCCCCCAAATTCACTTTTGTTTATACTTTTCAGGGCCTGAGGCAGCCGTTGTGACCTTGGTATCCAGGCCCAGAAGGATTGTTTAGTCTGACCAAAATGTGAACAGAACTAACTAGCATTCTGTATAGAGTTCAGAGTTGTGCACTAATCCAGTACAGAATCTGAAAAATATAAAAGCTACAACTTCAGGCAGCACTAGAGACAGCACAGCAGATTGGTTTGTCTAAATTAAGTGCTGTTACACCAAAGATGGAATGGATGCTGTTGGAATAGTTCAGCGTTGTGGATAGATGGGCTAAAAACTCATAATTGTAAGGTCCATTCAATGAGAAGAAAGGGGAGTTGTCCAGTTGAATAATTCTCCCCTATTTCAATATTTTAAGTCATCTCCAGGCCAGCTAGGTCACCTAGATTCTTGCTTTCTCCAAAATAAAAGATACAAGTTGAAATCATTTCCATGGAAGAGTTGGGTGAGATTGTGCTCTCTGTCAGACTGTTGGAGATGATGAGTTATAACCCCTTGAAATGCTAAACCAGTTGCTTTCAAAATACTATCAGTATTGATCTGTGAAAAGGAGAATTAGTAGCTAAACATCTCTGTTTAAAGCCACAACCATAGCCACATCTCTGAGGCTTTAAAGAATCATTCCCAGTGTTGGGAGGTAGAGGGATTGCAAATGGAAAAATGTGAATTAAAAATGAGGTTGAAAACATAGATTATATTTTGGTGTTTGGAAAGCTTTCTTAGTATCCACATTTTTTACTCTTACCTGGAAATGATAGGATGGTTTAGAGTTAATTGAGGAACCAGAACATCTGAAATTAAAAATGGAATGGAATTGGGTGTGAGAGAGATCCCTGGAAGAGACCAGCACTGTCAAAACAGGTGTAGAATTAGATTTTTCATGGCTTTCTTGTAGGAAACAGGAAGAATATCGGATTGCAAAAGGGGAAGAAGAGAGACATCTTTATGCAACAGAGAATAAAAAGTCATTTGAGTCACTGGAAAAGGTATGTGGCAGCTTCTGGAAAAGTGAGCATTCTGTGCCCAAGGACAAGTGGTGGTGTAGAAAATGAAAGCAGAGGTTTCTGGTATGGTCTTCCAAGGACTCTGATGATTCAGCTCCCAATTATTGCAGGACAAGGCTTGATTTGTTTTTATGGACACCTGGAATTCTTTTTGCTTTCAGTCTTGCCAGCTTCTATGTCAGGTATTTGGGAGTAATTTTTAAAGGCAGGATTGCTTTCAGGCCTTTCTGGTTTGACTGCATTTACACAGTTATCGCAAGTCCTGCTAAAGCACTGAGAGCATCCAAGTCCTGTGTTTGAGGAATCACTGGTTATGTTGCTGTTCCTTGTCATTTTACTTTAGATAACAATGTTTGGTGTGTGGGGAAACTTCTTCAGACTTCCCTCCTTTCAAGTGTTTTTTTAATCACCTTTTTTGGTTTTGTGGGAGAGATTGGCAAGAAGGAAACATTGGTTATTGTGCTGTTTTTATAAGCTTGTTGGCTGATTTGCTGTGTCTTGGAGTACTAAACAATTTGATACGAGAATTTTACTACACAGTCCCCTTTACTGAGGGGAGCTGGGGTTTGAAACAGAAATGATCTTTAAGATCCCTTCCATCCCAAGCCATTCTCTGCTTTTATAATTGCACATTGGAGGCAGTTATGTCTTGATTCTGTAAATGCATTTATCAAGTGATGTGAATGAAACTGTCACAGTAGTTTATAAAGAACAATTTCTTAGAACAACTAATAAATTTGTAACAGCAAATTTTAAACTTTGGGCTTACCTGAAAGTTATTTCTTGTGAAAGGGAGTTTTAACGTCATCATGCTGTTTGAGGTTTTGCATTCAGCAGTGCTTTTATCCAGCCCTTCCCCATCATAAAAATTTGACAGATAAATATCTTTATTTAACTCCTGCTCTTTCCCTTCTTTATAAATCAGAGTGACTCTGAGTCTTCATTAATCCAATCAAAGCGTCGACTGCACAGGCGGAAATATTCCAACTACAGAACACGGAAAAACATTGAGCAGCTGGAGTCTTCTGAGGAGGAGAGGGACAACTGCTTTGGCTTGATAGAGCAGGTGAGTTCTCCTCTGAGTTTGGATTTTGAATGTAAGTTGCTCAATAAATGAAATTTTGTGTAGATGTGTCTTTTCTCTGTTAAACAAGCAAACAAAAAACCTCCACCCCTTCTTTTTCCAGGGAAAGTATTTCTTTAAGCATCATCATTGTTGTCACTTCTTAAACCTGTGTTGTTTTAATAAAGACAATATTTCCTGTCAGTTTATAAATGACTCAGCTGGTTTTGCTGAGAATATTCTAAACCAAGTCCACAGCCCATGTCAAAAATCTGATGGAGAGTTGGTTGGCTTCAGGTGACATTTGGAGTTTAGATGTGGTTTAGTGTTCTTCTATGGAAATTTTGAAGGTTCTTGCAAATGTGATTCTTCTACAGGGTCTGTTCCTCTGACTTGAGGTGACACAGGGCTTTGTGGGTAGCAGGAGCTTTTTGTTGTGTCTGATGTGTTATCAGACTGTAAATGGGTGATAGGACTGCCCTTGTCTTGCCTTGCCCACAAGGAAACAGTTTTAAACTGGGAAAAGAAGAAGTGGAAGGAGCAGAGAAGCTCAGACTTGTTAAAGCAGTCACTTTAAGGAAGAACAGTGAACAAAAGGGAGTGTGCTCAGGAGATTAGGAAATCTTGCAAATAAGATGAGGAATGGTATTCCTTGGAAATGGACTCTCCTTGCCTCTTAATAAAGAACTTCAGTGTGGCTAAAAACAATAAATCACTCAAGTTGAATGTAAAGTTCAGTGAGTATTGAACTTTGGTATTGTAGTGTGTCATCTGCACAGTGTATGAGCAGGTTTTAGTTTCAGCTTTGTTACTCTGAAAATCACAGTCAGTTGGACTAATTCTAACATTTGAAGCTACAATTGAAATCTCATGGGATTTTCTCCTATATTTAATTTTTTTGCTTGACAAAATACAACTTGACACATGAGCATTGTATCATACTGACTCAGTTGTGAAAAACACATTTAAAACATTATGTTAATGCAAATAGTTGATGAGCAAGAATCAGGAAATTAGTAAAGTCATAATGAATTTTGGTGTATCTCTACTGTTTAATGTGGCATTTAAATATATGCATGAGTACTCTAATAAGTACTTGGTCAAACATTTGATACTAAAAGGGGGGGGGAACCCCTCAACTTGCATAACTAATGAAAAAAATCATAGCAGTGACTAAACATCTCCTGGTTGTGTGTGGAGAGAAGATGTTTTTCTTCATCTGTAAATTCTTCCATGTCATATTTTATTATGAACTTTACACGGCCTGATTACTTTTATTTCCATTTTAACAACTTTCTGCCAAATTTCTTTAAATTTGGTAATATGGACAACGTGTTTTTAAATTTCAGACTCTTAAAACATCGATTTGGCTTGACTTTGTATTTTTGAATTTAGGAAGCTGAAGAAAGTGAGGGCTCTGGTTCATCTGATGAAGAGGAAGAGTGGAGAAGTGACAAGAAAAGCAACAGTAATAGCTCTAGGTAAAGTGAAAAAACACATGCCATAATGAGCTTTACTTGAATTTTGACAAATTAAGAGTTGTATGAAAGCTCTGTTGTGCTTCAGATGTGATCATGTGATAATAATATAAATAATAATTATATAAGGTAGAATTCATATACTTCACTGACCCATTATATTGTTACTTACTGTTCCATTTTGCCAAAATATTTCTGTTTTTTTAATGTAACGCTTAAGTCCCTCTGCTTTTTTTGCTGTATGGGAAAGAGCAGTAAGAGTGTGGAATATTTCTACAGTGTGTTTTGGAGGGATGAAAGATTTTGTTTGGGAAATTTTTTTCTCCAATTTTGTTTGGGGAATTTTTTGGTTTTTTTTCCTTGCTCTTAAAAAAATTTTTTTGAAAAATCTGAATTTTCAAAAGTTTCAGGTTTTATGTGGAACTGTTATAGATACATTTTTAATCACTTCCTTGTGGCTATTTTAGATACTCTTTCAGAATTCTTTAGTACTGGAAATAAAAAATCCTCGGAGAGAATAATGGTGCTCAGAGATCCGCTCAGAGTGGATGTGTAGCTGAAATTTGGATAAGTGTAAAGAATTTAAGCAGCATTTGGTTCATGTGTTCCTTAGGGAGGGCTCCTAATAAGTCCAGAATTCCATTGCACATATTTCTTGATTAAAATTACTGATTTTAGAATTCACCAGACTTTAGTTGTTTAAATAAATACACTTTGAATGACTGGATTCTCCCAAAAATTCACATTAAGCTTCGAGTGAAGTAATGGTTACAAGTGGGCAGAGTGATTTTGAAGTTGCTTTCAACAACACTTGCTGCCTGGTATTTTGCTGAGGGAGTTGAGTGTTGTGCAGCAGTGAGAGCTGGGTTGTGTTTGTGTTTCCCTGCCCCTCTGGACAGTGACTCCTCGAGCAGATACTCGGACTGGATCGCGGACGCCGGCATCAACCTGCAGCCGCCGGTGCGCACCTCGCGCAGGAAAGCGCTGCGCTACTGCAGCACCTCCGAGGACGAGGTGTCAGCTGAGAAATCCTCTCCTCCCAAGAGGAGAAGGAGGAAGAGGAGGAAAAAACCCAAACCGAAAAAGCAGGAGGAGGTACAAATTTCTTTTTGTTGCAGCCTGAATAGCTGCTAGTAAAGGCTGGGGTAAGGAAGCAGAAAGGGCTTTTGCATAATATGCACAGATGTTTAATTTGGCTGTGTGGTGAGATCTTCAGGGCCAAGGCACACACACACTCAGGGTCCAGCTTTCTCTCCAGGGGCCAGGGGGCAGTACACAGGTGAGGGCCAGTCAGGGAAATGGAATGGAGTCTCTCAGGAACACCTATGTTCAGACATAGGAACAGGGGAAGGAGCCTGTGGGTGTGACTTAGGTGATGCCCCCCCTCCAGGGCTTCCACACTTTTTTTTTCTGCACAATCTTCATTTCTCTCTTAGGGGTTAGGTGTTAGAAACTGCTAAAATAATTGTTACTGCCATCAGCCAAGGTTCTTTCTGTGAGCACACACAGGGAACATGGAATTGGTTTGAGACCATTCCCAGTGTGAGGGATCTGCTGATTTGTAGGGAAGAATCTGCATTCCAAGTGAAGGTGCTTTCATTTTCCCAATGAAAAGGGTTCTGAAGATTGATGGTGTTAAAAGAGAAGCGTGTTTAATAAATATCAGTACACAGTATCAGACTTTTTTCAAGGGATAGAACAAGGAAGAAGGCTTTAAACTGAAGGAGGGCAGGATTAGATTAGATTAGGGAGGAATTCTTGACTCTGGGGTTGATGAGGCATTGGGACATGTTGTCCACGTGTTGCCCTTGAAATGTCCAAGGGCAGCTTGGACAGGGCTTGGAGGAGCCTGGGATAGTGGAAGGTGTCCATGCTTGTGACAGGGCATGGAACAAGATGATCTTTGAGGTCTCTTCCAACCCAAACCATTCTGTGACTCTATAACTTGTTTAAACTGTCTAGTTTTTTACCTGTTTTAATGCATAGGGGACAGAGTCACTGCATTGCTGGTAGCAATTTATACTTAGGTTGAATATTTAATTTTTTTTTATAAGTTACAATAATTACTCTATTTTAAGCTACTGGTTTTTTAAGTTTATTTAAATAATTACCTTAAACTACAATCACTACTATTAGTTAGCTATCTCTCATAAAGGAACAAACAAATCCTTCTTTTTAAGCCGGGGATAACTTTGATATGTTTGGTCTGTTTTTCTATCTTTTCACTTCCTTCTAAGTAGAATCAGTTTCTTGCAGTTGAATAATTATTAATTGGGTACTGAAACTGTCATATAAATTATGAAACTTTCTGCTAAGGCCTGCATAATAATAACTTGCTCACTCAAATCTTCAGATAGGAAAGGAATGTTTAGTATTAGAATTACAAATACACTTGCAACTCAAGCAAAACTTTGGAGGAATTCTGCTGATACTGTTTGGAAATGCTGCAGATTAGTCCTTTATAAGTTAAAGTGTTGTCTGCCAAATCAAAATGGAATTATTTATTTAGAATTCATGTCCATTATGTTTGGTTTTTGTGAAGGCTGATGCTGCAGCACAACCACTGAACTTGGAGCTGTCCTATGAGTGTCACCCTCCAGTTTGGATCACAGACACAGCTCTCCGAAGGTCCCCGTTTGTCCCGCAGATGGGGGATGAGGTAGGATCAAGGATTAAAATCTTCCAGTGCTTGTGATTGTTAAAATTGCTGAATTCAGGAAAACATTCACTGTTTGGACTTGTTGGGGTGTTTTTTAGGTGATATATTTCCGACAAGGGCACGAAGCTTACATTGAAGCAGTGAGGAGAAATAACATTTATGAACTGAATCCACACAAGGAGCCTTGGAGAAAAGTGGTGCTTAGGGTAGGTCTGCTCTGAAGGTTCTGTGGGTTTGTAACAGAGCCTGTGACTGAGGAGTTTTATTATTCTGTTTGCAAAACATGGATTTGGGAGGCTGCTACTGTTTCCTGATGGGGAAAGTGTGTGCAATTATCAGATTGTCTTCAGAATTTTCTCTGGGAAGCCAAATGAAAGACTTGTGTTAAAATCCTAAGGCTGACAGACTGCCTTCTATTGAAATCTCAAATCTCATTTCAGTATTTTGCCTGTGGGTACAGTTGGTTGATTCATGTTAAACTAACAGTTCTGTGCATGGTCCCTAAGACAAAACTTGCTGAAGCTGTTTGCTGTTACCTGTAGGATCAGGAATTGGTAAAAATTGTTGGAATCAGATACGAAGTTGGTCCTCCCACATTGTGTTGCCTCAAGCTTGCCTTTATAGATCACGCCACTGGGAAACACACAGACAAATCATTTTCCATCAGGTATGTGCAGTTTTAGTTTCCTGAAAAGTGGTTAAGTATATGTTTCTCTTCTTCCTAAAGCCCTGAGGCACACGTGAGTGATGATTTTTTTTTATCCAGATACCACGACATGCCAGATGTCATCGACTTCCTTATCTTACGTCAGTTCTACGATGAAGCCCGGCAGAGGAACTGGCAGGCCTGTAAGTGTTTGCTGAGTGTTGGACTGAACAGTTTTGAAATCACAAATGTGTCCTTAGCTAATTGCTGCATGTGCTGTTTGTAGGGTCAGAGGGTTCTCTGGTAGGCAGGAGTCAGAAATTTGAACCTTGGAGGGACTGCAGTAGATTTAATACAGTCACCAGAATACATATCCAGACTGTTCTGTTCCCTTTTGTATTTTAAAGCTAAATAACAGACTTAGATGTCAGTGAGTCTAGAACTTTAATTATGCAGAGGACTCAAGCAGTACATTTATCAAATATTTTTCTGATTGCCTGTGGCAGCCACAGAGTTAAATCCTCCTCTTAGCAGAATGTCTGTGTTTGCTGCAGCCGACAGGTTCCGCTCCATTATTGACGATGCCTGGTGGTTTGGGACAGTGCTGGGTCAGGAACCTTATCAGCCTCAGTATCCAGACAGTCACTTCCAGTGCTACAGTGTCAAGTGAGTACACAAAGATTTGATTTCCAATGTTATTAGAGTGCCTTTGCTCTCACACAATTGCCTCATTGCTATCAGGATGTTTAAATTGTTCACTTCAATTATTTTACTCCTGGCATGGTCACTTTTTAATGGTTTTAAGTTGCTGCTGTAGCACAGTGTGGATATGTAATAGCTTGTGGCAACTTGTTAATGAGTGGTAATATGGTAAAAGCAGTTGTTGACCTCTTCACATTTCCTGTACTGAGTAATTCTGTGTCCCTTCCACAAAGCAAGCAATGCAATTTTCTGTGAACATTAATTATTGGTCTGCACTGATAGTTGGTTTGGGGATGCTGAATCTCCTCTGGCTGCTGACATCAAGGTCCTTAATGCCTCAGGTCCTCACACTTTGTTTTTCACATTGTGTACCCTTTTTTATATCAACAAACAGGCCTTCACACAAAGGAGGGGAAGGGTAAACAAAGATATCTCTGGACTTCCATGTTCAGACTCAGGATATTGATCTTGTCCTGCCCTGTCCAAGCTGTTTGGAATAGATTCACAGAATGGTTTGGGTTGGAAGGGACCTTAAAGATAGTCTTGTCCCTTGCCATAGGCAGGGACACCTTCTGCTATCCCAGGTTACTCAGAGGTCCAGACAGCCTGGCCTTGGACACTTCCAGGGATGATGAGGTAGCCACAACTTTGGGCAATTTGTGTCAGGGCCTCACCACCCTCAGAGTCAAGAATTCCTTTGTAGTATCTAATCTAACCGTTCCCTCCTACAGCTTAAGGCCATTCCCCCTTGTCCTTCACTCCATTGTGAAGGTCTCTCTGCAGCCCTCTTGTCACCTCTTTTAGGCACTGGAAGGATAATTCTGGGATTCTGCTTGGTTTGGTTTCCCCCAGCAAGGGAGATAATACCTCTCCAAGGAGAGTAAAGAGTGAATATTCAATATTCCTATTTCCATCATGCCCAGAGATAATTCCCATGTCTTGTACAGTACATTTAACAGTCACAGTTTCATTGTTGGAGGACTTCTTAATTGCTTTTTCACTCAGAGGCTTTTGAACCTGGTTCTTACCACAAAGGGAAATTTTACAGCTAATAGACAATCCCCTGAGACTGCCAAGGCTGTGTTACATGTTTTGGTTCCTTGTCTCATCCACTTGTCTTCTCTCTCGATGATTTCTCTTGGTGGGAAGGCTGAAGTAACTCCCAGACTGAAATTCTTGCCTGTTACCTTCCCTTCCATATTCCATCCATTCCATGTGTTTTGTTGTACCACAAATGTTCCTTAGGAGCAAGTTCAGGTGGGCTTTGGATTTTTCTTGGCCAGTTCCAAATCAAGTTTCCAGTTACGAACAAAAGCCTGGTGCCAATTTCCTGAGCTCCTTTCTCCTGTAAGGCCTAAAGGATGTTTCAATATTTTAATGCATCAGCCTTTAGGAGAAAAGTCTAGAACTGCTTTGAAGGAAGGAATGCTGTGTTCCTTAAGATCCTTTTCCAAAATAACTTTATTCTGACCTCACAAACAGCTCTTCTGGAGCAGAATCCTAAGATATGTGTATGAAAATATCTGGAGTGTTTGGCAGCTGTATTTAGGTTTTGTAACTTGGCTGGGTCTGTTGCTCTTTTTGTCACACTTACTTCAGGTTAGCACTGTTACTGTTGTATGAAAAATAAATTAATTGAAGATAATTTTTGATTTTTTTGTTATTTTACTGGCAAGACAATAAGAGGTGTTTGTATAGAAGCAGCTTGATTTATTATGAAGTTGCATTACCTGGATGAGTGGAACTTAAGCAGAACTAAGTGGGACTTATGCTGTACTAAACTCTTACATGCAAAATGATGAATTAATATATCCATTTGTGAATATCAACAGCTTGTGAAGTATTGTACAGTGACTGGGGAGGAGAACTGAACAGATCAACCTTTAGGACTCTTAGTTCATAAAAATCCAGCAGGCTGAATGATGCAAGTTTTCCTAAGGCATTGGGAAATCCAAAGCAATGAAGAGCTGCTCTTGCCAGAGCAGGGGTTTAAGTTACAAAATGCTCTGAGCATGATCATTGCAGTTTCCAGTTGGTTTGAAATAAATGCACAGGAGGCATTAGACCAAATATCTGAGTTTTTAAGGCATCAGAAGTAGATTTAGGAATTTGGAGAGCTCTGACAGGAAACTGCTGGCAAAGCTCTGGAGGGAAATTGGTGAAGTGCAGTCTGATCTATTGATTTCTGGGATGTGCTTGTAATAAAAAATAGAAAAGGGAGAGAAAGGATTAACCCAGCTGTAGGAAAGATCCAGCACTCCATCTGTACAGGGTACTGCTGCCTGTCTGCATCAGTGAAGTGTGAGGCTGATCCAGTCAGACATTTCTTACCTTGGAAATAGCAAAATTCATTGGTAATTTGTGTATTTTTAAAACATGTAAAAATCTGTGGTGGGATTTGGAGACATCTCAGAATGATGTTCAAACCTGGTAGTTCAATATCAGAATGAATATCCAGATCTATCAAGAGCACCTGTGTTGCTTTTGCTTTGTTTTGAACCTTAATTAACTTCAATTTCTTCATTTTTTATTTGTTCTTGTCTTTGTCTTGATGCCCTCTTCTTCATAAATGGAAGTGCTAACATAGGAAATGTCTCACTTCCTGTTCTTCCTTAACCCATGGACTTTCACAACTCCTGTTTTGATCAGCAAAAAAAACCTCCTGTGTTTTTTCTCAAATCTTCTCCTTGATATTATCTCACTTTTCCAAATGGGTGCATTTTCCAGTGTGTATCATCTTCTTGATACAGGCTTTGTAAAATTGATTTATGTATTGGGTAAGTTGCGTACAGCCAAAATCAGGAGCACAATTTTAATCTGAAATTGATCAGGAAGAATGTTTCCTTTTTGCTGATTGCAAACCAATGCCTTTGTTTCTGTACATGTTTATACAGTGTATTTTGTCAATACCTACAGATAGCTGTAATTTAATTACAATGCTTATAGCTAAGATTTAAATATGCTTGGATTCAAAGTCACTTTATTATTGTATTTTTTTTTTTACTTGGTGAATCAGATGGGACAATGGTGAAATTGAAAAGCTGAGCCCATGGGACATGGAACCAGTCCCTGATAATGGTAGGTAAAAACTCTTTAATAAAACAGCTTCATGTGCTCCTTCCTCTTTCCAGTTCCTTTGTTTCATGCAGGTGGTGGACCTGAGGTGATTTCTGTCTTAAAGGCAGTCTTGATTCAGATTTAGTGAAATAATTAGAATATACCTATATTTTTTCCTTTTGCATCTTCAGAGCAATTTTTTAAAAAGTAGTTTAAATGTGTAGCTCTGACTTAGGGAATAAAACCTGCTATTTCCAAATGACAGGTTTCAAAACACTTCTCAAGTTTCAAACTATGAATTTGTTGTATACTATAATACAAGGAGGTGTAAGAAGAATATAAATAAAATAATTTCCAGTCAACAAACCCTTACTGCACATAGTTTTAAACCAACAATTTATAAAGTTTTCTGGTCAAATCCAGATTATCTGTAAATAAAAGAGTGGAATTTGTAGTTTGTCTTAATATTTCACTTTCCCAGTACTTTTCAGTTGTAGCTGGGAGGAGGGAGGAACATTTGGGAGATACTGAGCAAGTAGTTACTGAATAAGCTGTCAGAAAGGTAATAAACTTAATTCAAAACTGCAGGAAAACAGAATTTAAAACACTTTACTGTTAATATCCATTTTGTATAATTTTTAACCCAAATCCTTAGCATTAAACTGTACTTCAAGGCAAGAATTTTTTTGTCAGTTGCAAAGACAATTATTTAATAACTGTGAGTGCTCAACAATTTATCTTACTCTCGCTCCTTCCCCAATTTGCTCTCTGTAGTTGATCAGCCTGAGGAATTAGGAGCAAGTGTCTCTGTGACTTTGGAGGAGGTGGAGAAGCTCCTGTACAAACCCCAGGAGGGGGAGTGGGGGATGAAGTCCCGTGATGAGGCCTGTGAACGGATTATCCGTGGGATTGATCAGCTCATGACTCTTGGTGAGTGTGAGCTGAGCTTCAGGTGCTTTTTTCCTGATGGTACCTTTATAAACAGCCTGGAATATCCATGGCATCCTTTAAAAATTCCTTGTGATAAAGTACTTTAATGAGAATATCTTTTTCTGTGCAGCTCTTTGTGTTTGGACTGAGATCTTTATGATTTTTTACTCCTATAACACCCAACTCATTTGTCATGGACCTGCAGGCTTTGAAATGGAATCCCAGAATGGCTTGGGTTGGGAGGAGCCTGAAAACCAGTCCAGTTCCTGCCATGGGCAGGAATATTAATCTCGCTTTGATTTTTCTTCATTTATTTTTCTTCTTTTCAATATGCTTATTCATCTCCAAAGCTGAAGCCACATCTTTATATGAAACAGTTTTATAGGGCATTGTCCTTAGAAATGGGAGATGTGGAGTGCTGGCATATTGCAGAAATCAAGGATGATTCTAAAAATCATCAGGAAGAGGATCATGGACTTTGCTGAATCCAAAAGTGCCCTCATAGTGCTTTATAACTTTGGCAATGTGTTGTGCCACGAGGGAACAAAATGAAAATGTTACCAAGGCTTTCCCTCACAAAGATTTATTGGTTCACTGGGAGGTAATCAAAAGGAGAAGGAAGAAAAAGGGAAAATACAAAACTTCCTGCACTAAAAAGAGAAGCCAAGGCAGGAGAGTTGTAGAATCATAGAATGGATTGAGTTGGAAGGAATCTTGGAAATCATCCCATTCCATCCCTGCCATGGCAGGGATACCTTCCACTGTCCCAGGCTGCTCCATGCTCCTTGAACACCTCCTGGGATCCAGGGGCAGCCCCAGCTGCTCTGGGAATTCCATCCCAGCCCTGCCCACCCTGCCAGGGAACAATTCCTCATTCCCAAGATCCCATCCAGCCCTGCCCTCTGGCACTGGGAGCCATTCCCTGGGTGCTGTCCCTCCATCCCCTGGAAATTGTCTCTTTCCTGTCAGCTCCTTCAGGCACTGGAGGGCCAGAGATGATGTCAACCAGTTAAATGTTGCTGTTCTTGCTGTTTTTAACCAGACATCTCAGCAGCTTTTGCTGGCCCCGTGGACCTGTGCACGTACCCCAAGTACTGCACGGTGATCGCCTATCCCACGGACCTGAACACCATCCGCACCCGCCTGGCCAACAGGTTCTACAGGTCAGTGCTGCAGGAGACACCCACCAGGATTACAGCAACCCCTGACATCCTTGCTCTGAGAAATTCACTGTTTGAAACCACCAAATATTAAAAATCTCCCTGAAGTTACTTCAGTGCTGATGACAATTCAGATTTTCAAGTGCTGTCCTTGAGTTACTGTGAACTTGAAGAAGGTTAAGCTGTTGCTATTTTCAGAAATGAGCTTAAACACAAGAGGTGAAATGTTAAATATGAACAGCCGCATTTTAAATGATAAAACTTACAGAAGAGAAAGAGGGAAGAGTGAAATGATGACAGAGCTCTGGTTTGCTGGATGTGCTGGTCAGCCACAGCTTGAAAATCTAAGTATATTCTTCATCTGAAGCTGCATTCACTGTGTCTGTAAATACAGTGAAGAGGCATTAATAGTGATTTTCCTCCTGTATGAGATGGGAAAAAAATGTTTTGGGAAACAGTTGGAAATTCTGTAGGTGAGGAACTGCAGAGTTGGGGTATCTCTGCTTCACAGGTATAAAGAATTGGGAAAAATGAGCTGTAAAAATGAAATTACAGATTTGTGACAGCTCATTTCTATCAAGTTATAATTTCAATTTGTAGCAGTTTCTCAAATCTGTCATTTTACAGGGGGCACTATTTTCAGTAATCAGTTGGCCTCAAAGCAAGGTCTTTAAGAGAAAACAGAAAGGAACATCATAGCTGGGATTCCTTAAAAATGTAACTGGACTAAGGTCTTGTCACTCCTTTTTAATTGTTTGTGCTTTGAATTTATGCATTAAAAGTTCCTCAGATATGACTCAACTTGTGTTCCATTTCTCAGGGCTGTATAAAAAGGCAGCTTCTGCTATTTCCAGAAGAAATGTGATCATTTAGAGTAGTGATTAAATTATACTCTTTCCCCTCCTTTTAAATAAGTCAAATGTAAACTTTTTAAAAATGGTTGTGTTTTTAAAGATTGCGGGAAATCCAGAGTCCTTGGGATGATTTCAGTGACATTTTGTGATTAGGGGTAACAAATGTTAGTGCTTACTTGGCCAGCTACATTAAGTGGCATTGACTACATTATATCACAAACTGCCTAAGGATGAATTAGCAATAATGAGTTGGGAAATGAGTGATGAAAGATGTGCATTGCTGGTTCTGCTTCCTTGGGTTTTCCATGTGAAGGAAAAGTTGGAGACTGCCCTAAAGGGACATAAAACAGAGGACCTCTAAATCTAATATGGAGAGAAATTTACAGAGATTATAATTTTTGCTGGTTTTAAGCTTTTCTTTAGTATTAAAGGTGCAATATTTTCTAATTTGAAGGAGAATTTCAGCATTGGTTTGGGAAGTCAGATACATTGAAAGCAATGCCAGAACCTTCAATGAGCCTGGGAGTGCTATTGCCAGAGCTGCAAAAAAAATCACCACCCAGCTCCTAAAGTTTATCAAGTAAGTGGCATTTTAATCTAAATAATGCTTGAATCCTGGTGCTTTTGAACAGTGGAATGTAAAAACAGCTCAGGATTCCTTTGTGGTGAGCCCCGCTTTGACTCTTTCAGTGCACTGGAAGGACAGGTGGCTAATTCTGAGTGTTACCTTAAATACTGACATGTTTAGCTTGGAGGGATTTTACCTTTTTTTCCTGGTGTTACAGTCCCAAATGTCACTTGAGATTGAGTATGTTAAGTAGCTCAGCCTGTAAAATGTGACTTCTCTGCTGTCCTGTGTAGAAGTTCCTGTTGTAGCTTGTCTGACTTAATTAAAAAGTTAAAATAAACTGAGAGGTTTATTTTGAAATGAGTGTGTGAGTGTGGGCAGCCTTCCTGCAACTGGGCAGGCCCCTTTCACATCCCTAATCCTGATTTTTATATTCCATTTAATACTCAGTTACTGTCTTCCCTTTTATATGGAGCACTTGGTTGTAGCTGAGTTTAATTTAGGAAACAACAAGAGCTCTGCTTTTGCTATTCCAGTAACAGAGATTCAATTGCATTGCAGTGACCAGGACTGTACAAATATTTTTGAATTATGTAGCACAACAGATGATGAACAAGATTGTCATGATGCTGATCTGGTAAGTTGTGGGGGTTTTGTGGAAAATTCCAGTAATTTATGGTGGTCAGAAAATACTGGCAACTTTCAAATATTGTAAAATTGCTGAGTTATTTACATAGCTAATACAAACATGGACTATATTAGGATTTTTATGGCTGTATTATGTCATTTATTATCAGTGAATTGCATTACTGGTAATATTTAGTGACTGAAGTTCAAAGCTGTTGGGTAACTTTAATTGCAGTTTCTCATGGTGGTTTTTCCTTTTCTCAAACCACTGAAGATTCCAGACTCCAGTTCTTTTCCTTATCTAGGATATTGCTTTCCAAGTTTCCCAGATGCTATTTTGTTTTTTATGCTCTTTTTTTGTTTTACTGACAGAATTAAAAAGAAAAAATTAGTTTTATCACAGTTTCAAATCTAATAACACTTTTAGCCTCCATCACTTATTTTTTCCTACACCACTTTTAAGATAATTGATTCTATTTTGTGCAGGATGATGAAAAATGTGTTCCAAGAACATCATACAGAAGAAGAAAAGTGAGTTGGCCAATCTTTACTTTATAACCCAAATCAGGTTGAATTTTTTCTTGCTGTATTCCAGAAATGCTTTCCCTAACTTTTTTTTTTTTCCCCTCAAGGGAAGGGGCTTAAAAAAAGGGAAAAACCTGAAAAGTGGCTATGATGAAAACTGTTGGAAGAAGCAGTGCATGGAACTGGTGAATTTGATTTTCCAATGTGAGGATTCTGAACCTTTCAGGCAGCCAGTTGATCTGGATCAATATCCTGTAAGTTGTACTTGATAACCTTAATAGATTCTTCTTTTCTTGCTGTCTTACTGTGCCTTGTAAGGGAATTATTTTAGAAAAATCTGTGTTTTCTTAAATATAATTTGTATCTTGAAGGTCTAAAATCTGTTTACTGAGCCTGAGCTATGAATTTGATTTTTCCCCTCTCTTTCCCCCCTCACAGCTGTTCATGGTGATCTTACTACCCCTTTGTCTCTTTTTTTCCTCTAAAAATCCAACAAACTTAATTTAAAGGAGAGAAACTTCTTTACAACACATAACTTCTCCTGAATTTGAGTCTCACTTCAGGGTTTAAAAACATCTTGAGGTTCTCTGAGAAAACAAGAATGGGAGAGAAAGAGAGATTGAGGTGTTTTGATAGGGTTTGATTTAGGGCTTTTTGTGTGGTCATTGTGTTTTGGAGCTCTTTTTTTTTTTTTTTTGTTCTTTTTTTTATACCAGATTTGTTGTTTCTCACAGTAAAATTCATGGGATAATGAAAAAGGAGATTTTAAATCAAACTGTCTTAGCAAAAGTGTTGCTTTCTGCTGTGGTGCTTCCCTTTCCACTGCTGCTGAGGATAATTTGTGTAATTTTAGCTACTCCTAAATGACAAATAAAATTCAGAAGGGTTTTTTTTCTTTTATACTTCCACAGAATTTTTTTTCTTTTTTTTTTTATAGGATTACAGACATATTATAGACACTCCAATGGATTTTGGTACAGTGAAGGAAACTCTGGAAGCTGGGAATTATGACACTCCAATGGAACTGTGCAAAGATATCAGACTGATATTCAGTAATGCAAAATCTTATACTCCAAACAAAAAATCAAAGGTAACTGTTACTGTCTGGGGGTTTGTCAATGTCTTAATTAAGTAAATCTTATTTTGCAGCTTGTTTATCAGTACTTGAGATAAAGCTGCTGGTTTGGTAGAGAGTGGAGAGAAACAGAGCAAATATATTTAATATGTTCATTTCCTGTTTATTTGGTGTTGCACAGGACTGTGCTTTTCCTATTGCTTTTCTGTGCAGATTTTGCTATTACAGATATTAGTCTTGGATCAAAGGCTCTGTTTGTAATAGAAACCATTTCCTTACCCAGATTTACAGTATGACCTTGAGATTGTCAGCACTGTTTGAAGAGAAAATCCGAAGAATTGTTTCAGATTTCAAAAATGGGCAGAAACAGAACGAGAAGCTAAGGAGAAACCAGAGGTACACAAGAAGATTCAATAATCAAAGCTCAGTGCAGCAGCCCACCAAAATGCTCAGGTAATCTAATCCTGGAGGTATAAAGATCTATCTCATATTGACTCACATTTAGTCTGTGAAGAGGGGAACAACTGATTTTTTAAACGGTTTCTAACCCCAGTGAAACTTTTTATAATTTTCATGCAGTAGAAGGAATAGGTTAAAAAAAAGGGGCTTTTTTATAGTATAAAACTGAGAAATATAAGGAGACGCAGGTGTAGAAAAGGTTGTGTTTTTCTTTAATATTTGAATCAGAAAATCAATATTTAACTAAAATAATGAGGAATGAAACAAATATTTACTTACTGGATATATTACAAAGATTAAAATCTGCACAAATTGCATTTGTTACATACAGAATACAGTCAGTCCTATGAAATTTCTAGAAATTGTCACTTACTATGACAATTCTATTCAGTGGGGAGCCAGATTGGCCTTTTCTCTGTTGAATCCAAACAAGCTTTTGACACAGTTGCTGTTTGACTTGATTAACTCATGTTCTTAATTTGCATCTGGGACAAAATGCAAAAGCTAAATGTGATAAATTACTGAAACTGAGCTTTTCCTTTCTGCTGCTGTCCAGTCTTCCTTCTCTAGTAGGGAAAGGGCAGGAGTAAGAGTTCTAATTAAAAAAAAAAAAATCTAATTTCAGGGGATTACTTTTATACTTTAAAATAACCACCCACCAGGATAGACAGAAATTGTCTTTTGACTTTCATTTGCGCTCATCTCTGGAGAATTGTGTGTGACTGTTCAGTGGGGCACAGCAGAAGTGAGGTTTGGGATAACAGGAATTACCCACCTTGTGCACCTGGATGAATGTCTGAAAACCTGCACTGTAAGGAAAAAACTGACAAAAAACCAGTTCTGTAGGTGAAAATAATGGACTGAACAGGATGGCAGGTGGCACTCAGGCATGTGGAGGTGAGGAAGGATCAAATTGGTGAGGTTTTCTTGATTTTAAACAGTGAACTGTAAAGTTCCACCTTCTTTGTGTGTTGGGAGCTCATCTTATTGTGGAACAATATTTGACTGGATAGCATTTAGTTGGAGGCTCATGTGCCCCTAACCAGAGGCTGGGAATCCAGCAGGAGTTGAGGCTGCTGCTGCTGCAGTGAAAATAAGAGAACATCAATTGTCTGCTCTGAGAAACAGAATTTAATGGTGGATGTCATCCAGAGAAAGATTGTCTCCTCTTGTATGACTGCCCTAGGAGTACAGACTGTTATTTAATGAAAGTAAATGTTTTTAATGTTTAGTAAAAAATTAAATGTTTTTGTTCATGTTTATCCTTGCCAGAGTTAAAACTGTCCCACACCACATTAGCTCATAAAATACCTTTCCAGAAATAAAAAATCGAATTAAATGTTGTTAAAATACATCATTGCCTTCTCTCTCCTAGTTTTACAACCTCTGTTCCTTTTCCTACTTTCACTCTCACTAGAAATCTGAAGCAGAAACCACTAAAGTCTCAGGCCAAACTTGAATCTGAGCAGGAAGATGCTTTTCCTCAGCCTACCTCAAGCAGAGCCGCCTGTGTCACAAGCCATAAACCCAACCCTGGCTCCTACAACCAGAGCTCCTCGGGGGAATCCTCTGATTCTGCCTGCCTGGCATCCTTTGAGAGGAATGGGAAGGCCAGGTCCACACCACTGACTAATTGTTCTGCTTTATCATCAGGTCAGGATTTAGAATTGCTGCAATATGCATTCTCACTTGTTAAATGAGCTTTGTGTTTTTAACGTGAAATTTCTTTCCACAAGGTTTAGGGGTTTTGTGTGATGCACAGTTTTGTGGTTTACTGGATTTTGGACACTTACATTATTTACAGTGAATCTTATAAAAAGATTTGTGTACTATATATAATTTTTTTGCTTTGAAATAGTGTAGAATACAGTAAATTTACTTTATTAATGAAGAAATGTGTCAATTGAAAAGCATAGAGTATTTGATAATTGATACTTTATAAAATACAAGTTGTATGCCCATATATGTGTATATAGGTTATATAAAACTTCTTATCCACAATTAGCAAATGGCACAAGTTCCCTGAGACTTTAGAGCTTTCCCTTTTCCTCTACACCTCACCTTTAAAAACTTCAGCTTATTTCAAAGAATAAGAAGGCAAGTTTTGGTAAAATCTGTTAGAAAATGTTCTCTCTTGTGGGTTTTTTTTTTTTTTAAACATGCTTTTCACTTAAATCTGGTGTTTGAAAAGAGCTATTTCATTTTAATTGAAGCTTAAATACAGGTTAAAGAAGCTTCCTGTCTCTGAACACTGTATGAATATGGATTTTGTTGAGGTATCAGTTTGATCCCTGTAAGATATTCAGTTATGAGAATGCATTTTAAGATGATGTGAGAAAACTGAAGATTCAGAATCAGCAAAATGTAACACTTTACTGGAAGCTGTTTAGAATTCTAACTGCCAATTGCTTTTTTTTTTAACAGAGAGTGAAATAGAAGGTTCTGGGGCTTCTTTATCTACTTCCTCTTCATCTTCATCCTCCTCAAGCAGCTCAGAAGACAGCAAAGGCTGTTCTGGGGCTCCTGTGTCCTCCTCTCCCCTGCACAATGGGGTGTGCAGGAGGAACAGCAGTCGCAGGCTGACTCGGAACAGAGCTGCTCAGAGGAAACAGACAGGTGGGATGCCAGGAGTGTCTTGTGAACAGCAAGAGAAGTCCAAATTTTAATTTTTTTTATATTTATAAAAAAAATCTGAGTGGAGGTAGTATTTTTTAAATCGTTGCATGTGTAAGATACTCTTTTTTAATTAATGCTAATTTTGAAACTCTCAAGTACTACACTCCACTTTCTAAAAGATTTTTTCACAATTAGGGGAAGAGGGCAGAAACCCAGAGCTTGGTGAGAGGGAATGACTTGCAGCATATCTTAAGAAAAAACAAAACCAGAATTAATCTGAAATTTATGACAGCAAAAGCACCTGACTGTCACTAGGGCTTATATTTCATGCATGTCTGTGGGTTGAACCTGTCCCAGTTTTGACAAGGTTTCAAAGCTGCTGTTCCATATTTAAGATACTAATCCCTGCTTTCCTTCACAGGAACACTTCTTCAGGAGAATGGGAATACAAGGAAAGCAGTCAGGAAAAAGTTATATGGAAGTGACTCTGAAAATACTTCAGCAGTGACATCTGAGTCCCTCAGCAACAGCAAGGGCAGGCACAGGAAAACCCCACGCAGGAGTGCTGCTGTGGCTGCCAACAAACTGAGGCTGATGAGCGACGTGGAGGAAGAGGTGTCGAGCTCGGAAAGCGTTGGGATCTGCAGGAACAGGAAGCTGCCGCACCGCAACGCCTCGGCCGCCGCCAGGAGAATGCTGCTGGAAGGTTCTGAGGATGAGGCAGGCCTGAAGTCTGAGAGTGACAAAGAAATAGAAGAGCAGCTCACCAAGAGGAAAACTCTTTCTCAGCCTGGCTGCTCTGCTCCACGAAGGAAATTTGTCAGCGAATCTGAGAACGGAAGCTCGGATTCTGAGCCTGACACGCAGAGCAAGCAGAAGAGCTGGCAGAGCAATGGGCACAAACAGCTCAGGGGCCCTGTCTGCTCTGTGTCTCCCAAAGTGAAAAGTCCCACCTTAGACTTTTCAGAGGAGGACTCCAAAAGCCATAATTCTGAGGATGGGGGCAGCCAAAAGGTTTCTGACCAGTCAACAGCTGCACATCACAAGCCTGCAGTGAGCAATTCTGAGGATGAGGCGGACTCTGAGCCGGACAGGTGGAATGGCAGGAAAGCCTCTGGGCTGCAGCTGTCTCCTCCTTTAAAAAAAGCAAAAGTCTTGAGTGATTTAGAGGACACAGCAGAATCTGAAGCTGAAGCCAGAGAGGAGGAGAAGAGTTTTGTGTGGGAGAGCTTGGTGCCCACCAAGATTGTGAGGAATTCCAAATCCGGAGCTGCCTCCAGCTTCCATCGCTCTTCTGATTCGGACTCGGAGAGTGATTCCAATAACAGCAATTACTGTGAAACTTCTGCAAAAGCAAAGATGAGGAAGAGGAAAGGAAAAACAAAAATAGTTAGAAAAGGTAACATTTTAAAAGTTAATTTTTCTATTTCTTAATACTGAGTAGATGACAGAGGAAATCTCCAGGAGAGCAGAGTGTTCTCTCTTTTTGTCCAGCTCCTTGTTTTGAGGATAACCAAACTCTCTGGTTTGCAGTTCTGTTACCCTGCCTTAATTTCCTGTTGAGATTTTCTGTGCTACAGCAGATTTACAACTGTTAGTTTCAGTTTGAAATAACTTTATTGATAATTTTCCAAAATGAATTTGATGGAAAGGTGTTTAAATTATTCTCACATCCATGGTGTGCACCAGAACATGAAACTTGATTTGAGATTTTACTTTGTCAGGGATGTGTAGAGTCCTTAACACAGACAGGCACTTGGCAGAAGTAAGATTTATATTCCACTTATTTTTGTATTTTCTTTTGTAATTTTATCTGTCACTCAGACCTTTGTGTGGTGGCTGATCGTGATTTTGAGAGTTGGTTTGGTTTGGGGTTTTTTTTTTTTTTTAAGCTTATGAGAATGATGCTGATGTTTATTAAACCAGGTCATGTACATTGTGCCTTTATATAATCAGGGAATTGGTCCTGATTTGGAATTTGAAAGAATATTCAGAGGTTGGTGTTTGGTGCAGTCCTTCGACTCCTGTCGATATACTTTAAGAATCTTAAGAAAATTAGTAGTTTTTTAATTAATTACTGTGTCTGTTAAGATCACTCTGTCTTGACGGTTTTCCACAAGGCATATTTACATGTTTTGCCCCAAGATGTTATATTTAATACGTGTAGAGTAATAATTAATACTAATAGGGGCATACTTGTAGAGTTCCTATTTTTCAAATAAATATGTATTTTATACATATATAACTGTAACTATATATGTGTATATATACACTTCTCAGCCAGCTAAACAATTTCTGTGGAAGCTCTGCTTTGGTTATTTTTAATATACATATATAATATAAATAACACATAATCTATTTTGATATGTAAAACAGTCTGTATGTAATTCTGTAATGTCTCGTATGCTGTATATAATTATATGTATATTACAGGTATGTAGTGTTTAGCATGGGATTTTATGTATCAGAGAAGATTGAAAGCAGAGTTTTCAGATAAATTGTGTCAATACCGTGTGGGCTGCAGTGCCCCCTGCAGCTGAGCAGGTTGGAGCTCAGGCTGGATTTTCCTGCCCAATATTCCAAGTTTGGAGTTTGGCCAAACTCCAGGACACCCTGATGAACCAAACTTCACATTTTTGTGGCTTTTAAAAGCTCTTCCAGTTTCTGGGGGTACTTGGTTTAATGCTCCTCTTTCTGCCTCTGCCACCTGCTTGTAGCTTTGCAGCTTTTATTTCTGGATGTTCGGGGGGAATTTCAATACATTTTATTACAGATTTGTTCCAAATTTGAGATCTTGTATACAAAGTTTAATTTTAATATTCTGGCTGTGTTGCAGAAAGGCTGGACTTCTTTATTCTTTAGCTTTGTGGTCCAGCTACTTAATAATATTGGAGGACAGTGTAAAATACAAGATCTAACTCTTCTATTTAGTCTGGATTAATTCAGCTTTTGTACAGCATTTTGCATTGTGCAGCAGAAATGTGTTGTGCTTTGGCCATAAAAATCACACAATACAACTACTACAAGTAGTAATATTCATGAATCATTTCTGGAAACTCTTAACAAAGAAAGGAAATTAATTTTCCTTTGAAAATGTAAAAATAGGAATATACTGGAGTAGTACATAAAATATCTACATTTAAATAAGGACCAGATTTGGTATATGAAAAAATTGTTAATATTGGTACTCAAGCTGGACATTTGAATTCATGCCTCATAATTTTCCTTCTGTTTATATTTTTAAATTTACTTCAAGAACTTTTTATTGATTCATATGTATGAATTGTCTTATTTAGAAGGGAAACACTGATCTTCATAGTATATGATTTACACATGGAATATTTGCTTTAAAACACAGCATAAGCAAGTTCTGTATTAATTTTAAAAACGCTGAATGGAAGATTCACTTTTACCAGCAATCTGAGTGTTAAAGTCACTAAGGAGCTGAAGGGTTTCAGTCTTCTCCACGTAAAACCATCTGAAATTGAAATTTGAAATCCACATGAAATTTGCATCCACATGAAATAGTATTGTTTCTTTTTTAGGATAAAAGTCTAAAATGTGTAATTAACATTGCAACTTTTATTCTAGTAAGAAAAATACAGCTTTTAATGTATACAGGTATTACTAAATGACAGCATTTGTTTGGTAAGTGAGGAAATTTGTAATTTCTGAGCTGATGAACAGGGTGATGCTAAAGAAAATTCTTTTGAGACCATGAAAAGGTTTGAAAGTGACAATCTCAAGAGTTAAAAGTATCCCTGGGATACTGCTGGTATTTTTAGTAAAGAATTGAGATGAACTGCACTTGACAATTGAAATCAAAATAAAATTCAATATATGTGTATTTCATTAAAGGTGGCAGCATTTGGCCATAATAAACTAATCATTTCAGGAATGTAAGACATTAAAAAGAACTTTTCCATCTTCCTTTTGTAGAACAAACATCAGAGGAGGCCAGCCAGAGTGCCAAGGTGCTGCGGAGCAGGACGTGCATCATCAACTACAAGAAACACATCAGGCTGACCGGCGTGGGGGAGAAGAAGAACCCCCGCAGGTGTGCCACGCTGGCAGCCAACAAGATCAAGATCATGAGCGATGCAAAGGAAGAATTATCCAGCTCAGAAAGTGTTTACCCAGTCAGGAAGAACCGCAAGCAGCTCCAGGGCAGCGTGTCCTCAGCCTGCAGGAAGAAGCTGTTCAACAGCTTGGAGGTGGAGGCTTGTTCCAAGTCTGAAAATGAGAGTGAACAGGTTTCTGGCAGGAAAAAATCTTCCTGCCCTGAGTCTTCTGTTTCTAAAAGGAAATATATTATTGAGTCTGAGAATGAAAGGACTGACTCGGAAACAGAGACTCAGAAGCAGAGTGATAACCACGTGCAGCCACACAAACCCCTCTGTGCTGCAGCTCTGAATAATTTTGACTATGACTCCTCAGAGGAGAATTCCACAAACCACAGGGTACCAAATGGGGGAAACTGGGGAATTTCTAGGCAGGCAGCTTCAGCCCACAACCATTGTACGAGTAACTCCGAAGAGGAGGTGGATTCTGACTTAGCTAAACTTGAAACTAAAAATACCAGAGTAGCAGCAAATAAAAAGCCCAGAGCTGCTTTCAAGAGATTAAAACGGGTGGATGGCTTCAAGGAAACAACAGAATCCGAAACAGGGGGGAAAAAAGAGGAGAAAAGCTCTGTCTCCGAGGATGTGGAAGCACCTGGGACTGCAGGAAGCTCCAAAGCCAACTTCACCTGTTTCTCCTCGGACTCTGGAACCGACACCACCATCTGCAGCGACGCCACGGAAACCAGGAAGCGCAAGAGGAAATCCAAACCCAGCAGGAAAGAAACCCTGAACCAGGACTCCCTGAAGCCTTGCAGGAGGAGGCCACAGCGCAGGAAGCGGCGGAAAGGCAGCCAGGAGCAGGACTCGGAGGAGGTGGAGTTTGGGCAGTGCCAGCGGCAGCGGCGCTCCAAGATCCGCACGCGCAATGGCGGCCGGCGCACCGTGCGCTACCACGACGACGACGACGACAGAGCCCTCGAGGAGGCCGCCTGCGAAACGTAACCTTAACTAAAGGATAGCCAGCACATCTCGTTTGTTTGTTTCTTTCTTTCTTTTTTTCTTTTTTTTTTTTTTTAATGGTAATAGCACTAGAACTCCTGATGGGTGCTGGCTCTTCTTTGTCCTACATTTCAGGGAATATATTTATATTTTTCTATGAAAAAGTTATGAATGTGATTAGATGATGACTTTCTCCTTTTTCATATTTTGACTTGCACTTGCCTGCCCATGTAGCAGCATTTAGCACAGATGCCAAAATGTGCCTCATTATAGGGGCAATTTTTTGTCTTTACTGGTATTTTATTACATATAAACAAGAGTTAAAAAATGTTAAAACACTGCAAACAGGTTAATAGCAGTATGTTGAGTATTATTGTTATGGGTGCTGCAATGAAATACTACCTAGGTCATGCAACATTCAAGAACAGATTTCAAACATCTCTAATGCTGTATGAAATCATCTACAATAGTAACAGGCTTCTAAATAATAGTACACACTCTAAAAACCTGGTGGATGCAAGCATTGCTTCCAGAGAGGAATGAAGAGGCTGATAATGTCACAGCTCGATTCAGTGCAGGTGTTCAGTGCTCTGTACTGTGTTGCTGGGAAGCAGTTACCAGTGAAGAAGTTTATTTGCCACTTCCAGAGGGTTTGGTGAACAGAGGGTTCTGCTGACAGGTAGTACATCATTAATGTGACTTCTATACTGTAAACTTCTAAGATTATGAATGCAGGTGAACTCTTGGGCCTAAAGGGTTTTTGTGTGTTTTCTTTATAAAATAGAAAAACAAACAAAACACTTGTTCTGTTTTCTTTATGCGTGGAAAGCTTGAGGTGCAGGATTCCGACATTCCAGACCTTTTTTTGCTATGTTTCTGTTCTTCCTCCATATTTAAAGTGTTTGAATGTTGGATTTCCCATTGATTAAACCTTACCAGTTTCTGAGCTTTGCAGTTTATCTCCTGTTTTCACAGTGTTGGAGTTGGCTCTTGTTGGCAAGAAGGAAAATTTCTCCAGGAAAATACGTGGAAGTCCCTAGTTGAACACATGTCAACAACAAAAACACACAGCAGCTCTCAATTCTTACTTTTCCCTGGAATTGTGCTTGTGGGAGCTCCACAACGGCTGCCCCCAGCCCAACACCAGGGAATCTCTGCTCCTTCCCTACTCCAGGGTTCCTCTTCTTCTCTGCAGTTTCCTTTTCTCACACTGTGGAAAACTTGGTCATTCCTGATTTCATCATTCAGTAAAAGATGTGACAGAGTATCAGATTTATCCTGACCTAGCTCATGTGAACTGAAATAGCAAGTTTGGGAATTGGTTTTCCAGCAGGTTGGACTGGTAGTGGGATCTGGAAGGGTTTGGAGGTAAAAAAATTAGTGCAGCTGCACAATCCTGGTGAACAATGACAGAACTCCTTGTACAAATGGAAATCGTCATGGAAAACGGGGCTGCCATCAGTGAGAGCCCCTTCTCCAACCCCCACTGACATTGTTTGCATTTACCATCACTTCTGCTATCCCAGATGTTAGCACAAAGAAATGCTCTTTTTTTCTTCCTTAACACTTCCACATTAAGTCCAAAAATAATTTAAATGGTTCTTGTCCCAGGAAGTTTTATTTAGACCAGTCTTTAATAGGATGCAGCAGAATTCTCTAAATTCAAGATAAATATTTATCTGGATTCCTTATTTGGTTTCTCAAATACAAACACAGTTTTGTTTAGTGATAAAACTTGAAGGTGGCTTTGTGTTTTCTTTGAGGAGCAAACTTTGTTATAAGATAGTAAGTCCACTATTTTTTTATGTTTTCCATAAACTTGATTGTTTAGCAGCTGCTTATTCTGTTCTCTGGAGTACAACCTCCAATTTGGGAATAATTGAACTGAACATCAGAGTTTTTATTTTTAGTTTGAACAGCTAAAATCTGGTTGGTAGGTTTGTATTTCTAATCTAGGCTTAGATTTACAAAGCTGGATTTCTTTCAGGGGCTCTATTCTGTCACTGCACACACAGGTTCATGATCCCTGAAAGCTGGACAAGGTTCTGGCCTTTGGGGCTGCAGGTCCCAGAAGGAGTCACTGCCTTGGGGACCCTGACACTTTCATTTTCTAGGCAAAGCATGTGCTGGTCTGTATTTCCTAATTTTATACACATAGTGGGAAGAGAAATTATTAAACTAGAAAGGTATTTTGAGTCTTTCACCATTTAAGAGTTTATTTCTTTTTAATTTATTAAAGGAGCATGCTGACTCTTATGGAACTGACAGTCCTTTCACCTTCCTCTAAGCGAGCATTTTTGGTTTTGTCTAGCTGTACTCAGGGAAGTGAAGTAGTAGACTTTTAAAAGTAGGATCTTTATTTAATGTGACTTTTGGGGGGTGTTTTGGTTTGTTTTAGAGCAGGACCTGAGTCTGTGTTGTTGATCAGGCAGCTTGAACAGAGGGAAACATTAACGTGCAGGACAGAATCATAAAGGAATCAAATTCTTTCATGTTACAGGCTTTGATGTACATGTGTTAGTGGACCAAAGTAAAGCTGTACATACACCTGGAATGTCACTGTGCTCTTATTTGGTTCAGCCAGGTCAAGGGACAACAACCCCGTGGGGCTGGAGAGCTGGAAAAGGCCCTGGGGGTGCTGCTGACAGGGGCTGGACACGAGCCCAGGGGTGCCCAGGTGGGCAGGAGGCCCCTGGCAGCTGGGCTGGATGAGGAATTGTGTGTCCAGCAGGAGCAGGGCAGGGATTGTCCCTCTGTGCTGGGGTCCCTCAGGGCTGGGGTCCCTCAGGGCTGGGTCCAGTTCTGCTCCTGCAGGAGAGCCCTGGAGGGGCTGGAGCGTGTCCAGGGCAGGGAAGGGAGCTGGGAAGGGGCTGGAGCCCCAGCAGGGGCTGAGGGAGCTGGGAAGGGGCTGAGCCTGGAGCAAAGGAGGCTCAGGGGGCCCTTGTGGCTCTGCACAAGTCCCTGCCAGGAGGGGACAGCCGGGGGGGTCCCAGGGAACAGGGACAGGATAAAACGGCATCGAGGTCAGGCATAAAATAAACATGCTAAACATGCTGTGGAGTTTCTTTATTCTTGTTCTCACTATTTGCCAACTCTTCTGCACCCCCAGCCAGTCCTGTTCCCACCTCGGGGTGCGCAGTGGGGATTCTCCTGTCTGACCATCACCAAGTCCATTTCCAGCACTGAAACTCCACCTGGGAGCCACGGAAAACCACTGGGCAGAAACCCAGGGTGGACAGGATGACACACGGACAAGGTAACACCAACATACGTGGGAATGTGGCACTGTCTGCAAATCCACTCAAAACACCCAGTGCCTGCAAGTTTGTCTCTAATTGTCAGATTATTTAACTTCTGACAGCGTTAAACTGTTGGGTCAAGCCTGGGGAGGTTTAAATGGGATATCTTGATGATTTTCTTCACTGAAAGGATGGGTAATCCTTGGAAGAAACTGCCCAGGGCTGCGATGGAGTCACCATCTCTGCGAGCGTTCCAGAGCTGCCCGGACGCGGCCCAGGGTGTGAGGCCGCGCGGTCCCGAGGGGCGCCGGGCGCTGCCGCCGCCTCTCCCCCTCAGAGCCGCCGGGGCCTCCCGCGCCTGCTCCGGCGCTGAGGGCGGGGCCGCGCAGGCGCGGGCGGCGACCATGGCGACCTTCTTCGGGGAGGTGGTGGTGGCCCCGTCCCGGGCCGGCCTGGACGAGGAGGAGGAGGCGCGGGAGGAGACGCCCGAGGACCGGGAGATCCGCAGGGAGATCGAGAAGAAAAGGTACCGGCAGCGCGGGAAGCTCAGGCTGGAGATCAGGGCAAGGTTGTTACCCCAGAGGGTGCTGGCACTGCCCAGGGAATGGGCACGGCCCCGAGGCTGCCAGAGCTCCTTTGGCCAGCCCTGCCAGGGATGCCCAGGGTGGGATTGTTGAGGGATCTATGCAGGGCCAGGAGCTGGGTTTGGATGGCCCTTGTGGGTCCCTCCCATCCCGGGTTGTTCTGTGTTTCTTTTCCCAGGGAGATCGAAGTCCTGTGGAGCTGTGCCGCGGAGCCCCTGGTGTGCTCCAGGTTCATCGTGGCCATCGGGAGGAACGCTGCGGGTGCGTGCAGAGCCAGAGCTGCATGGTTCGGGGCATAAATGTGGGGAGGCAGAAGGTAACAGGGAGGTGTAAATGTGCCAGGACATTCCCTGCTCCAAGCCCCAATGTCCAGCCTGGCCTTGAGCAGTTCGAGGGATCCACGGGCAGCCACAGATGCTCTGGGCACCCCCACCCTCACAGGCAGCAATTCCTTCCCAAAATGCCATCCAATCCTGCCCTCCTTGAGTTGAGTTCATTCCCCCTTGTCCTGTCATCCCATTACCTTTTGAGAAGTCCCCCTTCAGCCTTCTTTAAGCCCCTCTATTTACTGAATGTGCAGCTCCTCATTTAGCAGCAGAGGTTAAACCTGGAGGCAGCCGAGTTGTCCCAGAGAAAGCAGAAGTTCCTCTGTGCATGTAAAGCACAGTTATTGTTACAGCTGTTTGCTCCTCTTGAAAATGGATGTATTTTCAGTTGAACAGGAAAAGTGAAGTATGTTTTAGTTTGGGATTTTAGTTAGGACAATCTCCCTTTTCCTTTACCTGGCTTTTATTTGGTAAACTCTCTGGGATTGTTTTATTAATTGGCAAAAGTTTTGATCTAATAGTACCCAGAAGTCTTGCTTGCATGTAAGTGACACTTAGGTGGCATTTAGATTTGACCAAAATTAACTTTGTTAATTTATTTGAGTTTTGTTCAGTTTTTTCTTAGAAAAATAGTAATAGGTATTTTGGATCTGTCTTCTGTAGCTTTTGACAGGAATCTGATTTATGAACATTTTTGCTACACTCTTGCCTCTGTTTTTTCTAGAATCAGTGTAATGGCTCTGCCTTGCTGCTTCAGTGATTTTTGTTTTTCATCTGCTATGTCAGAAAGTATCAAGAGACTTAATATCTCACATCCTTAATTAATACTAAAGAAGTTGAAGTTGATTGTAATGCTATAATTCCTAAGAATAAGTGATTTTTGTGTTAGGGATCTGTATATGTTGAATATCTCTTCATCTTTTTAAATTTGAGTACAGCAGGGCTAATCACATTGCTGATGTTTCTTAGATTTGGTCAGTAAATCTAAGTTGATAAAAATAAGTTATTCGTCCTTCAAATTGCAAAGGAATAATCTAATTTAGTCCAGCTATTTATTTGTAAAACAGAGGTTTTATTCTTTATAAATTAACAGTATTTTAATGGGTTTTGCAGCTTTCCTGTCATCGTTTATCCTGGATTCTGTGTGCTGGGAAGTGATTGGAGTTGTGAAGCTGTGGAATGAGTGGTGCAGAACATCCAGCACCACAAATGTCCTGCCCACAGACTCTTTCTGTTTGTTCTACAGATTGATAGCAGACCCCACAGTAAGTGACTTGAGCATTAATTCCTCTGTGGTTTGGCTTTCTGAAAAAGAGAGCTTTCATCCACCCCCAGACAAGGCACTGCAGGATCATGGCTTAATCTCATAAATGATCTGAAGGGTTAATTCTCAGTAAAACTGTGTGAAGTTCTGTCTGGAGCTCAGCACAGTGATGTCGCAGCCTCGTGGCTTCACTACATTTGTGAGCAAAAAATCCTCATTGATACAGAGTTAAAGAAACCCAAAATAACTGAACAAATTATTGCTTGCACCCACATCACCCTTACAGGTGATGCTGAGCTGCTGTTGTGCCCTTTAAACCACTTGCTTACACAAGATTTTGCTTTTTTTTAGGTTTTATTGTGCCAGTGTAGTTGCTACGTGGCTGAGGATCAACAGTTCCAGTGGCTTGAGAAGGTAAAAGTGGCAAGAAAATAAATGGAGTAATAAAACCTTGAGGGTGGGAATCTTCCTCTCTGATACTTTAACCATGACAGTGTTAAATAAGTTTCCCCCGTGGTTTTCTTTTATAAAATATTCAAAAATGGATAAATTTACTCTCTGCAGGATCAGTGAAATCCCTTTTTAGATGCTGCCAGCTGTATCTGCTGTAAGCTCTCAGCTGAGTGCAGTCACTCCTGGACAGTTTCAGTTTTGTTGGCTCTTAACCACTTCCCAAACCTTTTTCCTGCTTGCTTTTCGTTTCCCATGGATTCTTTCAGCTGCATTTCACCTCTGGGAGAATCTTTCCTTTAAAAAACCAACAGCAATTTGTCCAGCTGCCAAAGGATCACCAGACAAACCAGTTGTGGAGCTCCTGGTGGATGATGTCAGCTGCTGGGTGTGTTCTGTGCCTTTCCCAGGAGGGAACTGGAGGGGAAGGTGCCTCCTAAGCAGCATTTGTCCCATTTCTTCCCAGATTTAACATTCCCAGGGCCTCACCCAGCATCATCCAGGTGTACAGGAGCACTGCTGGCCCAGGGAAGTCCCTCCAAATATCATCATTTTGATTTTAATAAGATAAAGCCAAGGGGTGAATGTTCCTCCTCTTGATTTTCCTGATGGATTTGGGTCACTGCTTTGCCTGCAGGAAGTGTGGCTTTTTTTGTCTTGCTGTCTGTCTGCTCTCTCACTGCCTGCCTTTAAATCTGCTCAGCTGATGGACCAGCAGGGATTCTAAAGCTGAGCTTAGAGATAAGTACAGCTTTGCTGGGGGATCATGGCTCATTTGGAAGTTTAAAAACCCTGAAACCTCAGATGTTTTGCTGTATTCCACACATTGCTGCACTTCATTTCAAGTGGGATTGCAGAAGTAGGATGGCTGGGGGTTGTTGTCTTCCCTAGTTGTTTGTGGATATGTGTCATTTCCAGCGTGGGTGTTCCTGAACAGCAGGAGTGTGGTTGTACCCAGTCAATGTTCCTGAGTATTTTTAGATTTTTTGGTTATTAGTATTTTTAAGTGTGCAGCAGAAACAACGTGCTGCCAATCTTTCTGCTTTTCATGTGAGTGGCAGCCCTGTTCTGTGTGTAAATCCTGATTTACTGAGCATCTCCTATCTCCCCAAGTCAGAGCTTTACATCTGGGTGGGTTTTATCTCTAAGGATCACTGACACACCAGAACACACAGGTTGGAGTTATGCAGCCATGAATTCCAGCCTGTGTTCCCAACAAAGCAAGTGGAAAATTTGTGGGCTTCTGAATATTTCTGTCAGATTTCTGTCACGGTGGGAGGGCACAGGCAGCTTCTCTCCTGGGATTGGTACACAGACAGAAAAAGGCAAGTTTCTGCCACAGTTTCCAAATTATCTATTTCCTTTTTTCCTGTTGGTATTTTGTGATGGTCAGAAGGTTTTGTACTTCAAAACTCTGTTCTTTGAATATGAGAAAGAGAAGCCTAAATTTTCTTTCTCAATTCAACCTAAATGAAATAAAATCTGTGTATTTAAAATAAAGTCTCTTACAATATTGGAGGACATCTGGGGAGCACAGTTTTAATTTCAAATGTTATTCAGCTCAGTGAACTGCTTGTTTTTATTTGGAATCCTTTTTCTTCTTACAATCAACATTAATTAAAGCAGTAAATCTTATTCTATTGAATACAAAGTGCTGAAAACCTAAAACCTCTCCAGAAGAGCACTTGACTTGGTAAATATGTCAGCTGTTATTTTGGGGTTTTTATCTCCATCCCAGGAGCAACGCCTGACAAATTTCTACGTGAAGGCTGTGATTCAAACTGGTTTTGGTCCTGCAAACCTGAGTTCAAGTGCCCTTTGCTTTGAAATTGAAATGATTCCTTGATGTTCCTCTGCTTTTATTGTGAGAACTTTTGCTGATGTATATTTTTTAATTCCAGGTTTTTGGCTCCATGCAGAAGAAAGGCTTGCAAGTCACCATCCTTTCCACATGTCCTGTAGCTGATTATAAAACTCAGGAATCCACTCTGACACTTGTATCTCCATTCCTGAAAGCCTTGAAGACCAAAGAATTCCAGGAGCAGGTCTGCTGCCCGCTGCTGGAGCAGCCCAACATTGTGAGGGACCTTCCTGCTGCTGGTACTTGGCAATTTCCATTATTTACACAATTCCCCTGAGCAGCATCCCTCTGCAATTAGTATTTTTGCTTAATTGTGGGAACTGGCTGAAAATTCAGCTTTTTAAAAATTAATTACTGACAGATTCACATCTTGCACATTGCCCTGGAAAATAGGGACAATTTTCCAAAGCAGCCACAAATCATTTTACCAGTTATGTGTGGGACAGAAGTACTGGGAAATTCTTCAGTAGAGCCTTACAAAGCATATTCTACAGTGGGGTTTTTTAGGAATTTTACTTAGCAATTAAGTAAGTTTTTTAAGAATTATTTTCAACTGAGCATCCAGAATAAAAGCTCATTAAGTCCTTTCTGTATCTAACAGGTAGGGAATCTTGCACAGGTCTACTGATCAACCTCATGGAAAAATGAGGTTCAGTTTTATTATGTAATTTAATAAAAACCTTGAGTTTTTCATTCTAGAATCCCTAATGGAAAAGCTTATCTGGCAGGAGCTAAAAGTGGATTATTTTCTCTTGTTCACATTCCTTTTTATTGGTTTTTGGAGGTTTGTGGGGTTTTTTGCAGATGTTGCTATTATTTTTATGTATTTTATGTTTTAATTAAACATTTAATAAATTTTAAAAAATATTTGTATGTACAGCTTCCAAGTAAGGTATATGCCAGGAAAAAACATCTGCATTTAACTAATTTTTGATTTTAACTAATTTTCCTTGTGTAGCTGGGGGATGAGGAGTGGCTGCTCCAGCAGTCAGCATCCTGAGCTAGTAATTAAAGTCCCATGGGTTTAAAATTCTGATTTTTATGCACAGAAGAGAGAGATTCCTTCTGTGCTGAGTTTAACAGAGGTTTCCTTTTGCCCTGTGTCAGTTCTGAGTTACTGCCAAGTGTGGGGGATCCCTGCAGTGCTGTACCAGTGTTACACTGATGTCATCAAGCTGGACACTGTGACCATTGAAGCCTTCAAACCTCTGCTCTCTTCTAAACTCCTGAAGAGTTTAGCCAAGGTAAAATTCCATCAGTAAAATTCATGGGAGCTTTTGTCTGGTTTCCTGTGGGGATTGCATCTGAAAAGGCAGAAAAATGCAGATTTTAATGTCAGTGCTTTGTACCTGCGGTAACATCTGTGTGGCTTAGAAATAATGAATCTACAGCTTCCTTCAAAACTTCATTTTGAATTTTCAGGCTCTTCTAATGGTATGAATATATCAGGGAGGGGTTTCTTGTGCTTGTGCAAGCTGCAGTTTCCTTTGGAGTTGCCTCATTTAAAACTTTTAAGCTTTTTGTTGTGTGGTTTTTTTATTATTTTTACATTTTATATTCATATACCAGATGGCTCTGTTCTAGCTCTGTATCTGCCTCTCTTCTGGCATACAGGAAAGTTTCTTAAAATAACCCATTTTGACCTCTAACTTCTTTTTGGAGCTAAAAGGCCAAATTTCTGAAGAAATTTTTACACTAATCCAGCAGCTGTAAAATCCAGCCTGGCCTTGAAAACTTCCAGGGATGGGACAGCCACAATTTCTGTGTGCCCCCACCCTCCCAGTAAATCCCATTGCTTCCATAAATTCTCATTGCAGCTCCTAAAATGAATGTTTTACTCTTTCTGAAATGTTTTTAATTCCATTTTTTAGTTGGTTGGGAGCACTTTGAACCCAGACTTAAATGCCCGAAGAGGTCTGTGTGTACTGAGGTGTTTATTTCAGTTCTAAAATCAGTTTTCAGTGCAGCTTATTCTTTTCTGCTGAATAAGTCTGAGTAAGACATAAATATTTCAACTCTGAAGGAGAACAATGACAGAAACTCTTCCCCTCATGTCCAGGCAAGGAGGAATGCAAAATAATAAATCCCATTGTCTTGCTGCACTGCAGATTCCTGTGGATAACTTCATTCAGAAGACCTGAGTTTTGCTCAGTTAATATCTTAATAAAAGTGATGTTAATCTTTAATTAATCTAATTAAATAATAGATAATTATTTCCTTATAATACCTAATAAAAGTTAGTTAATATCTTAATTAAAAGTGATGTTTAGAGTAATGAAAATGGGGCCAGAGGCCAGTGGGGCTCTTGCTTTGTTCCCAGCACTGTGGGTGATGCTGATCCTCTCTTCCTTTCCCCAGGATGCCTCTGAGAGCACAAAGATTTTGAAGAAGTTCTTGACAACCAGTGAAACTCACAATAATATCTACATCTGACAAGGACAGTTCTGCTGCACTTTTGTAAACTCCAGTTTCTTCTCTAGAGGACTCCTGGGATTTTTTTTTTTTTTCCTTTAAAAGTAGAATAAATTCCAGTAGATTTTTACTTTGCCACTCATTTTTGTTGCTTTTGACTTCATCACTGAACACCCTTCTGCATGGCTTGGAAGACTTTCTTCTGGAGTGATTTTAGGAAAGATCTTGGATATGAAAAGCAGCTCCTTTTTCTCCTGCTGCAGGGATTGTCTTACCTGAAAGAATTCCTTTTATATTTCAAAGGGGAAAATACAGATAAGGGATTCTGTCTGTATCTAACAAGACCTCTCGCTTTTTTACTTTATTTTGAGATCTGAAGATTTTTTAATATTTGATGCTCTTCATAGCTGTGATCAAGAGAATGCACTCTTTGTCCTTTTCCATCCACAGAGAATTTTGCTTATGTTTATTTATGGCTCCACATGCCCTTTTTAATGTATATATTGATACAAAATGCAATAATTAAAGTGTGGTAAATGCCTTTAAAACTTTCTAGTGAAAAATAACCTCTCCTGGTCAAAGGGGCTGGCAGGATCACAGACTGCTTCAGCTGGATTTGCCAGGGCAAGCTGATGTAATCCACTTTAAAACACCAACATTTGGGCAATGGTGGGAATAATAAAAGATCTCTTAGGCAGAGCATGTGATTTTTAGAGGGAAGCAAAAGGTTTTAAAGTGTCTCAGAAAATTCTCTGGAAGCTGGTAACAATTTCAGCAGTTTATTTCAAGTATTAGCTAGGATTGAGGTGCAGTTCTGAGCTGTACTCTGTTTAATTTAACATTTTGTTTAAGAAAATGGTGTTAAAGTATTAATTTGCTCCCAGGTAATGCTGTTCTCTGCTGGGTGCAGCTTTGATTTACACTGGATGCTCAGTGGATATTTCTGAGCAGTGTTTTCCTTCACAGAACTGTCACTGATTTAAATTTCAGTTCAGGTCATTACAGATGAGCACATCTTGCCTAAAGTGGTGCTGGATTTTGAAACTGGATTGTGGAACAAATGATGAAGCTTTGTTGGGGTTTTTTCCCCTATTTCTGTCCATCCTTTTAATTCAAAAATTGGTTTTATGTGTGATCTGAACTGAGAATTCTGCTGTTTTGCAAGTTGGCTGCACCATTTTCTTATTTTTACATGTTTGGTTCATAATAAATAAAGCAGATAACAAGAAATCTCTTTAATAGTAAATTTTGCAGACCCTCAGAGGAATTGTGAATGTATTTCTGGTATTGGTGTGGTCACCCAGGCAGTTTGCAGTGTTTCAAAACTGTTAATATATTTAATTCAGTTTTTACTGCCTGGCTTTATGCTGGGGTGTGAGAATGCTCCTAAACACCTTGAATAAAAGTGGCAAACAAAACCATGGCAGCTTGGGAGATGAAAACAGACTGAAACCTGATGTTCTGGCAGAATTCCTCAAGGGTTCACTATTCTTGCTTGAAAGCTCTCCATAGCAGGAAATGTTTGGGTAGGATGTAGTGGGGAACTACTGTAGGGCAGTGAAATAAGAGATCTTAATTTAAAATTTGCCTTTTCCCATAATTTGATGGAGGAAGCAGCTTATATTCAGCCCTTAAATATTCTGAAAGCCTCAGAACTAATGATAAACTGTGTCTCTCATCAGATGTGAGTGTTGACTGAAGATTTTTTTCCACATTTGAATGTTGCTGCCTTTTTTCATTTTCCCTACTGTGCTCTCCAGTATCTACCAGGAGCCTGCAGTGAGGCTTTCTTGTTTCCCAACAGCTGCTGGGTGTAATCCTTGTAGGAGTTCACAAACTTCAGACTTGTCAAATGTGGCAGATGGCTTCAGAGCTTTGGGGGGAGAAGTTTGAAATGAGATTGTGTAAGATTTGGTTTCCTGAGGTATTTTCTAAATGCAGTTTGTGAAACCAGAGTAAACTGTGAGACTGGAAGAGGGGTATTTTCCCCCACTTTTTAAAGACATTTAAGTCATTTATTACCTTTTTTTAGATAAGACTGATGTGTCTTTTGCTGAATGCCTTCCAAACCAAGGGCTCTTCTCAAGTCCACTCTGCTTTGTCACACTGCAGAATTTATCTGGTGGACAGAGGTGTTTTCCCATTCCTGAAGGCTCTGACTCCTTGGTGATGTGCCTGACCTAAAAGTCCTGGATTCAAGGTGCATTTTATGGAGGCTCCTTTGCTTTTGCCTTGGAAGCTGTTGGAGTCTGTGCAGTGCAGGCCACAGGTGTGAGAGCAGGGCTGTACAGAGGTAAAGTCCAAGCCAGGTTTGGGCTGGGAGGAACCTTAAAAATCATTCATCCCATCCCTGCCATGGGACACCTCCCACTGTCCCAGGCTGCTCTGGGCCCCAGTGTCCAGCCTGGCCTTGGGCACTGCCAAGGACCCAGGGACAGCCCCAGCTGCTCTGGGCACCCTGTGCCAGGGTCTCCTTATCCTCACAGTCAAAAATTTCATCCCAAGATCCCACCCAGCCCTGCCCTCTGGCACTGGGAGCCATTCCCTGGCTGCTGTCCCTGCATCCCCTGGGAATTGTCTCTCTCCAGCTTTCCTGGGGCTCCTCCAGGCCCTGCAAGGCCACCCTGAGCTCAGCCCAAAGCTTCTCCTGTGCAGGTGAGCAATGCCAGCTGTGCCAGCCTTTCCTCCCAGCAGAGCTGCTCCAGCCCTCTGCCCATCCTGGAGCCTCCTCTGGGCTCTCTGCAGCAGCTCCAGCTCCTCCAGGGCTGGGCCAGGGCTGGGTCAGCTCTGCAGGTGGGAAATCACCTGAGGGGCACAGGGACAACAATCCCAATCCCTCTCCTGCTGCCCACCCTGCTGTGGATGCAGACAGGGTTCACATCATTCCCATTCCTCATCTCACTGCACAGCTCCAGGAAACAATTTAATTTTTTCTGGATTCCATGCTCACATTGGTTCTACTCTGCAAAGTGCTTTGTTGCCAAAGCTGCAGAGGAAGGACATCACTTCTGACACGTAATTCTACAATTTTTGTGCCAAAAGAAATGAAAAAGGCAAGTATTTTGTTCTACGTTGTTCTTTCTGATTTGTTTAATATTTTGGTTTCTGTCTAAAACATTGACACATCTAAATGAGCTAAAAATAAAATGAAAGTCATATTCATTATTTTACTTTTTTTTTGCTGCCATCAGATCTGCACTTTTTTTTCCCCTTTAAATATTTTGGACTGAAAGTTTTGACAGCTGCTGCACATAGCAGCAACCAGCACCTACAGGCACCTCCTTGAGCCAAGTGAGATCACAGCTCTGACTGAGGTCAGGCTTTTTACTTCAGAGAAAACACTGAGATCCTGTTGAGAGCTCTCCCAGAATGGCTGATGAGCAGAGGTACCTGAGAATTCCATGCAGTAAATACTGCAGGAAACCTTTCACTCACATGGATAAAAATGCAAAGCACTCGTTTCACTTTGCTATCAAGGCATCCTGAGATGAGGCAGGGCCACAGAATTCAAATTGTGTGTGTGGAAAAAGGTTAAAGTCAAGTTTTTTCCTTTCAAACAGTTGTATAACAATGTTTAAATGTTCTTTGGATGGGAAATTTGGGCTGTTGCTTTGAAGTAGGAAATGTTTCATGAGAATAGTGATTCACCTTCAAAGGACAATTTCCATAAAGCATTTATTGAGGAGAACACAGGTTCTTCCCCTGTGTTTGAGTCAGAGAATTCCAGCATGCTTTCATTCACTGAAAACCATATTTCATGTTCAGCATTGATATTTTAATTCTTCTTTTAGGTTTGACTTGGATCCCTTTTCATTCAAATAAAAGCAGCCTTTTTTTTCTGTCAGTTCCAGAAACTTTAAAGCTGCTTCATGGGGAATTAACAAAAGGGGAGATGAAAAATAATAATAATTAATAGAGTCACAGTCACTGAAGGCAGCAGTTTGATTACTGAACAGATGAACAGAAAATGTACAGCCTCAATTTAAAGAAAAAAAAAAAAAACCCAAAGCAAACCTGTGGGAGGAAAGGTTGGATGAGAACAGCCACTACGGAAAGGTGAGAGCACAGCAGAGAAAACCTCAGCATCCATCATCCTGTAAAATTAGAGTTTGAAAGGGTTGTGGTGGAGCCAAAGCAGGTTGGGAGGTGGGTTTGCTGTTCCCTTTGTGCTGCCCCACTGAACTCACTTCCAAACAGGGATTATAAAGATATTTTTGTGCAGGATAAGCACAGTGGGAAGTACAGAATGCTCTGCCTGACTATTTCCTCCCTGTCCTGGTTTGAACAGACATGTGCCTGCTAAGGAAGGCAGGAGCCTCCCTGAAATGGAGAAAATGAACCCCCCACCCCCCTCCAAATTGCTATAAATTTTAAATTAAGAGGCTCTCAGACAACAAAAAATAAAAGTTCTTTAATAAGAAAGAAATTAAAAAGAAAATAAACAATGCAGTAAATCAAACCAACACCACCAGAGTCAGAGCACACCTGACACCTGTGGGTCAGGGTGCTGGCACAGTCCCTGTGGAATTGTGGCTCAGCCCTCCTGCAGTGTCAGGGCTGGCTCTGCTGGAGCAGGGATCCTGCAGAAAGGTGTATTCTCCCTCTCAGATCCAGTGGGAGAGGCAGCTGCTGTTCCTCTGGGAATCTAGTGGAGAAGCTGTGCTGGTGTTCCAGAATCTCCAGATTCTATCCAGGCAGGAATGCTTGGCTCCTCCCTCTGGGCTCACATCTCCCAGTGGATGCTGCAGTTCTTATCAGCCATGCAGGGACATTCAATGGCCTCTTATCAGCAGGTGTGTCCCCAGAGGGAGGAGTGGGTGTGGAAGAGATAAGGAAAACTGCCCACTTGACAAAAGCCAACTGCCACACAGGTGGTGACAGAACACATCTTGCCTTGCAGTCTGGAACACATCCTTAAACCCTGGAGGACACTCGCAAGAACCCCTGTGGGTGCTGTCAGAAACAAGCCAGTCTTTTCTTCCTTCCTTAGAAGGTGCTGGTGCAGAACTGTTCCACCTGAATCTGGAATTAAGGCAGCCCAGTGGAGCTCCATCAGGGTGCTGTGGGGTTTTTCCAGGTGGCAGCAAATAATTTGGGATCACCTGGTAATGCCATGTGTAAGGAAATGCTCTGCTACAGAGGATTCAGTGCCAGCCCTTTGAATTTCTCCTTCTTTGTGTTCTTCCCCTTCCCTATCAGAGTTTGTGTATAGAGGAAGATTTACTTTTAACAACTATGAAAATCTAGTAGGGTTTTTATAAATAACCTTATTCCCAGGTATTGTGGGAGGCACATTTCTTATCTTTATGGACAGGAACCATCTCCTAAAGATCTCTACACCTCCTGCAAGGCTTGTGGTAGAGATCTTTGGATTTAAACCCAAATAAGAATCCCCACACTCCCCAGCTGACACCCTGCCTGGCAAGGAAAGGAATTCTGGAGGTGCAGGTTTGTCTGAGCATAAAGTTCAGTGAAGATTTTGTTGGTTCTAGCAATTCCTGCAAGAATTTCATCACAGAAGAGGTTGTTAAATATTGTCAGGGGCTGCCCAGAGAGGTTTGGAGTCCCTGGAGGTGTCCAAGGATAACCTGGATGTGGCACTCGGTGCTCTGGGCTGGGGACAAGGTGGGGATGGGGCACAGCTTGGCCTCCATGGTCTTGGAGGTCTTTTCCAACCTAAATCATTCTGTGGATGTTCTGTTTTGTGTCCTACTGGACAATAATCCTTTTATTTGCTTTCCTGAGCATCCCAGTACAGAGCTGACTGAGGTCAGGCACTCAAAGCTGCAGCTTGGTTTGCCCTGTGGTGCCCATTTGAGGCCATGAGGCTTTCCAAGGCTCATGTAAATTTTAATTTTTTCACTAATTTTTTCAGTTTAATAATTGTCTGAGAAAAATCTGGGCAAAAATATTTCCTCCTGTCAGTGCTGGAGGTCAAATTTGGTATCAGCTCAGTTTTGAGATGGGTTTTGAATCTATTCTGATTCAGGCTCAGCTGTTTCTGGAAGTTATTCAAATTAAAGCAGTAAATCTTGTACTTCACAGAATCACAGAATAGTTTGGGCTGGAAGGGACCTCAAAGCCCATCCCAGTGCCACCCCTGCCATGGCAGGGACACCTCCCACTGTGCCAGGCTGCTCCAGCCCCAGTGTCCAACCTGGCCTTGGGCACTGCCAGGGATCCAGGGATGGAATTCCATCCCAGCCCTGCCCACCCTGCCAGGGAACAATTCCTCATTGCCAAGATCCCACCCAGCCCTGCCCTCTGGCACTGGGAGCCATTCCCTGGCTGCTGTCCCTGCATCCCCTGGGAATTGTCTCTCTCCAGCTTTCCTGGGGCTCCTCCAGGCCCTGCAAGGCCACCCTGAGCTCAGCCCAAAGCTTCTCCTGTGCAGGTGAGCAATGCCAGCTGTGCCAGCCTTTCCTGCCAGCAGAGCTGCTCCAGCCCTCTGCCCATCCTGGAGCCTTCTCAGACCTGAGGAGCTCAGGTGGTGCTTTAGGTGCTTCTTGAAGTAGTGGCATCCCTCTCTACTCCATGGGACAGAGGGAATTGCTGCAGGAACTTCTCCCTTGCAGCAACACAGCGAGTGCTTCCCTTAAATAATAAGAGTTTCTGTGCTAAATCCCACTTTCTGTGCTCTCCAGAGCAGCCCAGCAGAACCACAGGCTGCAGAAATGGGTTTTCCTGCTGCCTGTCCATGTCCTTCCCTCCAGCTGGGACCCAAATTCCCAGAGCTCTGCACCACTGAGCACTGCAGGCAAGAGGTTCCCCTGCATTCCTGACAAAACACCTCAAAACAGGAGTAAATACTGAGGGTTAACAGTGAAAAGCAAGCAGGGCTTTTAAATATCATTTTTATTTCATTTTCCCTCGTTTAATTTTCACTTTTTGAACAAAGACACAGCACCAGCTGTTTGGCTCTGTGTGCCTCAGCCTTCACTCTGCACTGCAGTGAGTGCTCCGAGCCAGATGTGAAAATTCAGCTCACTTGGAGGAGGTCTTGACTTAATCAGAGTGGGGTAGAGAAAGTAATGCTGTAATGCTGATAGAAAAGGTCACTTGTCTGAGAGGAGAGCAGCCTGCCCTGGCTTTTCCATCCCCTCCACCCTGGGGGTGCTGTGGCTGCAGCTGGCTGGGCTGTAATGTTTGGGAAGTGCCTTTGATTTTGGGACTTCCAGGGAGCCAGCCTGGTGTTCTCTGGTGCTGACATGTGGCTTCCAGACCCTCAAATCCAATGCTCGTTATGAAAATGAATGAGTGTTGGATTTAAACCATATTTTAATAATTTGGCCACCTGCACAATATCCTAATAACCTTAGGAGAACTTGAGATGCTCTGTAAAATTATTTATAGCAGATGTTAAATCTTTGGTGTATTCTACACATTTACACACTGGGGGACAGACACTAAACATTGCCCTTACCAAAATAACCCCAAAGATATTTATTTCAAAGAATTAGAGTGGGTCATAGCAGGAAGTGGATGCAGGAAGCTCCATCCATTGTTGTGGTTTGTTTTAAAGGTGTGCTCCGAGTGAGAGGATTTTAAAAAGTTTTGGTTTTTACTACAGTTGGACAAAATTATTTGAGTGTTTAAAAGATAAAAAGCCTTTTATTATATACATTTTGTTCCAGTAAGTTTCTCAGCTGCTATTTTTCTGGCCCAGCTTTCTTTTTTTTTTTTTTTTTTTTTTTTTTTTTTTGTTTCTTTTAGTACACTGTAACTCCCCAGCTTTAAAGATGTCATTACAGGGCACTAAATCCTAAGTGCCAAACCTGTTCTCTAATGATTGAAAAATTACCCTTTTGATCAGAATTTGAGAGCCAGAAATGCAAAACCTGCTTGAAAGGGGTAAAAGTCCTCCTCTGATGTGACTGGGCAACAAATCTCTTTAAGCAGCCAAGTGAATTAGTTTTTAAAGGGCTTTTAAAGATGAAAACATTGCTGGCAAGCAAATGCATATATAGATATATAAATATATATATATAATATATGTATATATATATATGTTTTTATAGATATAAAAATATAATCTCCATTGGTGTAGGTAGCTCCAAGTGTAAGTAGCTGTGAGTTGATTTTAGAATCAATTTTTTTAAAATTGAGTACAGTTTGGGGTGGTTTTAGTTGCCTCCTGAGGTTTTTATTTACCCTGTAACTATGAGGGCTGGATTTTCGTTGTGATGAAAAGTTCTGGCCAAGTCATAGAGTCACAGTCTCAGAATGGTTTGGGTTGGAAGGGATCTTAAAGATCATCTATTCCCACTCCCCTGCCATAGCAGGGACACCTCCCACTGTCCCAGGCTGCTCCAACCTGGCCTTGGGCACTGCCAGGGATCCAGGGGCAGCCCCAGCTGCTCTGGGAATTCCATCCCAGCCCCTGCCCACCCTCCCAGGGAGGAATTTCTTCCTAAAGTCACCAAATTTTTAAGAAATGGTTGTAGAGGCTTTAATGTTATTTCTCCAAAGACAGTTTGGTGATAACTTGTGGCCAGCCTGGGTCTGACTGTGCTGTCTCACCTGCCTCAGCCTGAGGAACTGCACTCGATGGTTGGAGTGGGTCCTTCCAACTCTGAACACCCTGTGACTCTGTGAACTAAACCAGAAGGGGGAAGTGAAAAGGCAGGTGCTCAGCCTTGGCCCAGAGCTGTGTTTTCCTTAAAGAACAGACTGGAATCTGGGCTAATCAAAACGAGGAGTTTTGTTACATTTCCTGAGCACAATTGAGGAGCATCACTCAGGGAACTCCTTCCTGGTGTGTTTAGGGGTTGCCATTAAAAAAGTGGTTGAGGGAGTGAAAAGTGTGAGTTCCTCTGCTGCTGGAGCTCATAAAGACACACCTGGCTGGCTTTTCCAGGTGTAGTGTCAGCCTGGATGTGACCTCTCTGTTTCTGCAGGAGAACAGATCATGGGAGTTCAGCAAGGGAAAAAAAATATCTAATATCTGCAGCTGTAGACAGGGATGGGGTCCTGTCCTCATTTTCCTCTTTTATCATAAATCAATGCAAAACTTTTGTGATGATTAGAATAAAACAGCATCATCCTGTAGCTTTGTGGTGCATGAGGTGCTGTTGAAATGAGTGATGCCCACTGCTTTATCCTGAAATAAGCTAAAACTCATCCCAATGGCTGTTTAGTTTTGTTCCAGATGATGGCTGTATGTGTATATGTGGACTTAAATAACCTCTCAGAAAATTTTGACATGCAAATATTGATTTACTGAGTTGCTGAGATCGTATCAAGAGGCCTTTAGACACTGACAGCTTCTGATCTTTTGGTGAAATAAAGGTTATTTTTCATTTGAAGGCTGGTTTATTTAGCCAGGTAGAGCATCACAAGCAATGACTGAGGTGTCTATTTTGATTTCCTGGCTATGTAGCTCAGCATTAAAGTTATTTCTTAGGACTTGGCATTAAAGATTCCTGAAGAAGAAAAGGCTTTGGGAACACCCAGCTTTGGCCTTCCACAGTCAGAAGGAGATGACAAGAGAGATGGAGAGGGACTTTTTCCAGGAGTCTGAAGTGACAGGACAAGGGGGAATGTCTTCAAACTGACACAGGGCAAGGATGGGATGGGGTTTTGGAAAGGAATTGTTCCCTGGCAGGGTGGGCAGGCCCTGGCACAGGGTGCCCAGAGCAGCTGGGGCTGCCCCTGGATCTCTGGCAGTGCCCAAGGTCAGGCTGGACATTGGGGCTTGGAGCAGCCTGGGACAGTGGGAGGTGTCCCTGCCATGGCAGGGGTGGCACTGGATGGACTGAAAGATCCTTCCCAGCCCAAACCATGACTCCAAAGACCATTCCATGACCCAAGCATTCAGGAGTGACTCCATCTCTGATAAGTGTGTGGTTAGTTTGGGTTTCTCTGCCCATCTCTCTTCTCCCTTCTACTCTGTTTTCCCTTAAATATTCTGGATTTGGTGCTCAAACCCTCCAAGCAGGGCACTCACAGGCACTTGTGTCCTGACACTCATGGGTCCAAAAGGACAGGCCATGAAATTCTCCCAGAGTCAGCTCTGGGTGAAGCTAGTGTTTTTAGGAGCACCAGCCTCAGGAGCAGAACCAGGAAGGATGTGGGGTAGGAGCACCCTGGACTCTGCCAGGGACACTGACCCAAGTCTCAGTTTGGGGCTGCCCAAAGCTGTCATGCAATAAATTCCTGTTCCAAGAGGATTTTCCTCAGAATCTCTGTAAACACTGTTGGTTTCTGTGGGCTTTGGAACGTCCCCCCTTGTGCATAAGTCAAGCATGAATTTAATAAACACCAAACCACTGCTTTGGTCTCACAGTGACTGAGGACATGCAGTGAACGTGGAGAACTGCAACGGAGCAGTGAAACACTTCCCACACTGTCACCCACCACTGGCAAAGCTGTAAATCCTGAGCAGTTAATGTGGAAAAGCTGATGCCTTTTCCACGGAAAATGGCTTAAAAATCCCTGCTCCCTGTTTCTTTCAAGTCATAAAATCAAGAAATGAAAAGTTAGTAGCCCCTGAGGTGAGAAAACAGACTGTAGCAGCATAACCTTTGTTTAGTCATGGGCTCTGACTCGCTGGATGCTGCTTTTCCACAAAATGCTCCTGTTCTGGAAGCATTTCAGCAGCTAATGAGCAGTGGGGAACATGGCTGTGGTCACTGTCAGGTTCCTGGATGGACTGTGCTTTGACATGGTCAATTATTTCCTTCTTTTTCTGCCCTTGGACTCAAAGCAGTGTGGATAGTTCTTATTTTCCCCTTCACTGACTGAAGCAAAACATCCTCAGAAAAAATGGCTATTCTAGATCTGGGAAAACATGACTAAAAATCTCAACAAAATAAAAAGGAAAAATGGAATTTTCAGGGTTTGTGTTTTGGTTTTGTTTTTGTTTTTAATTGACTGAGAAGTTTAATTTGTTTTCAGACTAAGAGTTCATTTTCAAAATTGGTTGAGTTTGGCTTTTCTTTTAATTTCATTTTTTAAATCCAGACAAACTTGTCCTTATTTTTTTGTAAGCCATCATCAAAACCCTGCTGTTTAAAAAAAATAGAAATATAAAGGTGTGAGCGCATCCCAGTCTAAAATATCCAAAAAGTGGAGGGAGAAGGTTGGTGTCTCCTTGTTCTTCCATCAAGACAATGGATAAATTTGTGCTAAATCTGGGAATTCAGGGAATTCTGTTGGCTTCATTCCTGTGTGATTATGTGCCACAGCCTCCCCTGGGTGGTGTCACTTGTGGGTGGGGCTGAGCCACCTGGGTGGGGCTGTGTGGGTGGAGCTCTGATGGGTGTGGCACTAGGGGATTTTCCCTTTTCCAGGGTTTTATAGTCCCTCAGATCCATGGGACCAGCTGCCAGGCTGAGCTGGGAGAGCTCTGCCCATGACAACGATGACCATCGCTTCCCTGTCTCCAGTGGTGTTTTCCCTCCCTGCCTCCCACATCATCCCAGCCCTTCTGGAATGTTCTCCATGGCAGCCATTTACCAGCAGTTTGCTGTTGTGGTTGGCCCAGGTTTCATCCAGGGGAAAAGTGAAGCTCTGCCTTCCCCGCCGGTGCCGCGCTCGCGGATCCTGCCCCATCCCGCCACCATCTGCTTTCCATATGGGAACATGCTGCTCTCGTTAGCCACCTTCGGAGCCGCCCGGCAGCCAGGGCCCTGCTCTGAAACAAATAAATTGTCTGCTGTCTACTGGATTTCCTTTCAGGCCACGCTCCCCACTTTAAACTTGGCAGTGTTTCAGAGCAATCAAAATCCAATCAGCGGCCGTGCTAACTCCGTGTGTTTTATTTCCAGCAGGGCAGAGGAAGCTGGGGCTGGTTTGGGCCGAGGGGGACACGCCACAGACCTTGTGCACGTTCCTCCCTGCCTGGTACCCAGAGCCCTGCTCGGGTTTCCTGCAGAAAACCCAAGCTCTGTGGATCCAATTAGCTTTCCTGGAAAGTGGAGCAGCTCTGATGGAGAGTGAAGCGAATGTAAACTACAATTAGCTCGATGTGTTGGAAATTCGCCGGAGTCCTCCGGGGCGAGCCTCAAAATATAAGCAAACTTGACAGGTTGCCTTTCTTTAAATGGTGTTTGGGACGTGGTGATTAGCCCTGTCATGGGGCTGCTGGTGTGCTCTGCAGGGCTGTGTGCTGGGGTCTGTGAGAAATAGCTACTCTTCATAGTTTAGGAAGGTTTATTAAACCTTATCAGAAATACAACAGAAGACTGAATAAAGAAAAAAGGTTGCGGCGCCAAGAGCAAAAGATTTTCCCTGCCATGTGCTCAGCTCCCCCACAATGGAGGGTTTTTTTTCCTTTTTAACCCTTTAACCCTTCCCAAAGTTTTGTCCATCAACTCCTTGTTTGCTGTCCAGTGGTGGAGATCTCCTCAAATCCTGACTGGAGGTCAGGTGTTCCATAGTGACAAGCCAACCCTCCCAGATGTCCCAACCCCAGCTGTCCCTTGATAACCATGCGAGGGGGTACAACAAAACTATAAATCTATAAACTTTTCTTAACCTATATACATGACATTTATCCATTAATTGTGAGAATCAATCATCACATTACTCATCTATCACAAGTCCATCAGTCAGGCTCCTTCTGCCTCTGAGAATGCTGCAGCCTGTGTCTGAATATAAAACACGAGTCAGGAGGAAATGTGTGTGAAGGAGTTTCTCCAGCAGAGCTGCCTGGAATCCTCTGGGATCAGGTTTCTCCCTGTGCCTTTCATAGAATCACAGAACCACAGAATGGTTTGGGTTGGAAAGGACCTTAAAGATTATCAGAACCCAGGAAATTCCTCTGGCTGCCCTGGAGGACTTGAGCCCCTGCCCAGGGGGCTCAGAGACCTCGGCACAGAGCCCAAGACCCCTGTGCCTTTGATTTAGCCCTTGGAAAAAACAATTACCAACCTTTATATGAAGGATTACAAGTCAAGAGACATTAAGTAGAATGATAGTGAATTTATCACGGGGTGAAAAAATAGATTTTTGGGATTTTAGAATGGGGGTTCAGGGGGCAAGATGGAGGAATCTGGGCATGTCCAGCCTTTCTCCTTCTTCTTCTTGGCCTCCATCTTCTGGGTGATGTTGGCACTTTTAGATTGGTTTAGAGTAGAAGCTCACTGTCTAACATAGGTGATGGGTATTGAGAAGTAATTGTAAATATTGTACATATAGTTTTAGTATAAAGATAACACTGCCATGGGGGCAGGCAGAGTGCCTCTGACTGTCCTGCTGAGCGGACCTCAGCAGGCCAGGAGAAAGAATTTTATAGATAACAAACAATAAACAACCTTGAGACCGAGAAATGAAGAGCTCTGACTCCTTCTTCAAGCACTGGGAAAAGGGACTTTCTGACATAGGTGACTCTGAGCAGCTCCAGTCTCGAAAAAAGATCATCTCATTCCACCCCCTGCTTTAGGCAAGGAATCTTCCAGGATCCCACAGTTGGATGGAGCTTCTCAGAGCTCCATCCAACCTGTCCTTGAGCACCTCCAGGGAAGGAGCAGCCCCCTCTTAGCCCAGATCAGGGCAGAATTTATTTTGCCCTGATCTGAGCTAAGAGTTGGACCCAGACACTCAGCCCTGACAACTGCAGGGCTGAGTGTCTGGGTCCTGTTGGTGCCCGTGGTCTTGCAGCTCCCCTCCCCAGAGATGGCTTTGGTCCTCCACGAGGCTCCTGACCCTGCAAGGAGGGATGCAGAGCTGAGGAAATTCCTTGATGGAAAGCTGGCAGGAGGTGCAAGGTGGTGTTGGGACTTGTGCTCAAGTCTCTGGAGCACACAGACCTGGAGCCACTTCTCAGAAATTATTCCTGCTCAGAGAAACACTCATGTTATGGGAGAAAAGGTCAAGTGAACCCTGGAAGGTAAGGCAAAATCATCCTGCACACAGGAAAACCAGTCCTGATCCCAAAGGGATCACAGCTCTCACTTAGGGGAGTGCAGGGAGAAGAGGAAACCAAAACTCATGAGAGAGTGGGTTTGGGTTGATAGCAATGTGAGCACAAGTTTTTCCCTGGGCCAGCCATGCAAGTCAGGAGTTACAAACTGATTTCCCAGAGGTTGAAAAGCAGCAGCAGCCTCATCTCCCAGCCTGTGATCCTGTTGTGCTGCTCCATTTCCCTCTGGCTGTGTGTTGAGAGTAGAACAAAGGCCTCCATTTTCGGATTTTTTAGTGAGAGCTGTTGCCCCTTCCACGAGCATTCCGTGGTGGGGAGAGCTCTCTGCCAAAGTGCAGGAAGCACCAGCAGAGCTGCTGAAGGTTAATCCAATATTTAACATTCAGTGGGTTGCCAGGAGTTATAAAACCCTTCATATGGTTTGATGGCTGTGTACAGCTTTCCATGGTTACTTTACATGTGCCTTGGAGAGTGATGGATTTGAAAGCACCACCAGGATGTCTCAGGGAACACTGTGAGGCCTTAGGATGGGCAATAAACCAAGATTTGTCATTGTCAGGGAGCTGGCTTGAAGGATGCTTTGAAAAAAGCTCTCTGCATGACCTGAGAGTGCAGAACAAAGCCAAGCTGCAGGGCATCAAAGCAAGGCCACATGTCAGGAAAAGCCAACAGGTATGGGAAGCCTGGAAGGTGACAGCCAGCATGGGGCAAATGTGCAGATCAGTGCTGGGGAAGTGAGCAGGAATGTGTTGGTAGCTTTTCCACAGGACAGGACTGCTGGGAGATGTTCCTTGAGCTTTATTGCAGCATCAGCCTCATGACATGGCTGAGACAATTGACAACAGCTCACGTCCTGCCAGCAGCAGCCCAAGATTTCTTTGTTACAGAGCATTTGAAAAGCATTCTAGCCAGTGGCATATTGATAGAGCTCACAGGTAATTGCTCTGGCCAATCACTAAAAGCACACAATGCTGGCTTGTCTTCTTTCTATAAACAATACACAATACTCCATCATCAAGCTTAAAACTTTCTACTGTCTTGCTACGAATGTTTTTCTGTAGTCTTAAGGTCTCTCTTAAAACTCAAGCTATTGTTTCCTGTCCTTGCTTGCTGTACTTTTGCAGCTTTTCTACTTTCAGACTTTGCAGCTGCAGCCAGCTCAGAGTTTTCTGTTATTTCTGTTTCTAAGGCCTGCTTTTGCAGCTTTCTGGAAGTTTTCTTACCTTTGCTGTTTCCCACACAGCAATATTCCAGTGAAAACAGATGTGGTACCATTGTTCTGTGGAGTTGATGCAAAATTTGGCTGAGTGTGGGGGAAGCACCTCACCAGCAAAACTCCCAGATCTCCCAGGTTGGGAAGGATGAAAGTTTGACAAGAAAGTCTCACAGATATGTGTGCTTGGCAGAAAGATTTTTAAATGTAGAGTCTGATGAAGGAATAGAGATGGAAACTCTATTGTTTTGATATAGAAAAAAAGAATTGCTGAGCCAGTCTTACTGGATAACCAAGGAGGCAAAGGGTGTGTTAGTTAGAAGGGGTTTTTATGGCTTAGAGCAAAGGATAAACCCACCTCAAACAAGAAGATGTTCTTACCAAGCAGGAAGAGAGCACAGGCAAACAAGGCAGCAAATGTGGCAAGTAGAAAAAAGGTCTCAGAATTTTCCACTGCAAGAAAACTGAAAAACATCTTCTAGCTCAAACTGTAATGTACTGACTGTGAGTGACTGGAGAACAGTGACATGAATATGGTAATTACAGCAGTTATGACAGGCTATAGGTAAAAGTTAAGGTATAGATTGATTCTGTTGTATTAAGGTGCTCAGCAAAGAAAAGTATAAAATGCAATGTAACCTAAACTCAGGGTGTCCAGGCCTGCCTGCAGCTGTCAGCTCTCCCAGACCCCACTCCTCTGGAAGGGAAACAGGGTGCTGCACACACACCTTTCCTGATGGGAGATGGGAGATGGGAGATGGATGGAGGATGGTGCAGGAGCTGTTGGTGCTGACACACCTGGAAGGTGTACGAGGAGGAGCCCATGGGCTCTGTGTTGATTCCTGACCAAAAAAAGCTCTGGGTCAGGTCAGAGGTGAGGGAGAGTGAAGAAATATAAGGTGGAGTTGGCAGTTTGGGGATCCACAAATTCAGAAAGCCACAAGGGCTCCAACAGGGCTTGTGCCTAGAGCTGCTGCTGCAAATTATTTTTCTTCCTTTGGAAGAAGAAACTTCCTTCCAAAGGGATCAGCACACAGCCAGTTTTTAGGAGGGAAACCTTTACCTTTGAAGTGTGAAGGTGTATGGGACAACTTTCAAAGGAGGACAGAAGTCCAGGGAAGTTTGGGGCACGTGAGCACCTGGGACTTGGGTTTGTCAGCAGCAGTACCCAGAGCCTGATTTAGGGGAACATGGAAACAAAGGGATTTATTTCCTTGTAAACCCCTTTTTTTCTCATTTTGTTACTCAGTCTTGTTCACCTCCTGGGTTCAATAAGCCTTTGCAAGCTTTCTTTTTTCCCAGCACCTTTTGAGTCTTTCCAATGTTTTCTAAATCCTGGCCCAGGCCCTCTCTTTGTGGAGATTTTTCTGTTCCTTCCTCATTACTGCTGTTATTTGTTTTTCTCAATTGCCTTGCAAGCTGCTCCTTCCTTCCCTCCAGTTTTCCTGGTTTATTTGCACATCTCAGATTGTTTTTCTTTCTGGAAGGAGGAAACCACAGAGGCTCAAGTAAAGTGTGACACAGAATCAAAGGCTTCCATCATCATCTTTGCAGCATCAGAAATCACAGAATCACAGAATGGTTTGGGTTGGAAGGGACCTTAAAGATCATGTCATTCCACCCCTAGCCATGAGCAGGGACATGTCCCATTAGACCAGGTGAGTCAGTAATTAACTTCTTCATCAGATGCTTAATTAACCCTCTGGGCCATCCTGTGCTCAGGGATGTGCAGGGAGCAAGAGGTGTCCTCTCCTCTCTTCCTCACTTTCCTCAGTGGCTTTGTTGGCCCAGGACAAGTATTTCAATGGGAGCAGGTAGGAACAGGTCATGGGGATTAATATTTTAATTTAATTCTGATTTATTTTAAAATTTACATTATTTTATTTTAGATTTTAATCTGGCCAGGGTTAGAGAATTGCATCTTTCCCTCTCTGCTGTCCCTAAAAACAGAATGCAGAAAGAACAAAATTAGTCTAATGCAACAATCCATTTCCCCTATACTTTCAATATTTTCCATTATGTTTAATCTAATGAAAAGAACGGATAGAAACCATTTTTATTTGTGGGGGAGGAGAGGTGTCAATCTCCTCTGCCGTGTCCCAAGGGAAAGGAGGAGAGGAAATGGCCCCAAATGGCACCAGGGAAGGCTCAGGTTGGAGACTGGGACAGAAAATGTCCCTGGCAGAGTGGTCAGGCCTTGGGCTGAGCTGCCCAGGGAGGTTTGGAGTCCCTGGAATTGTCCCAGAGCAGTCTGGATGTGGCCTTGGGGACAGGGTTTGGGGTGATGCTGCTGGGGCTGGGGAGGGCACTGGATGGTCCTGGAGGGCTCTTCCCACCTTGATGATTCTGTACTCCTGTGCTTAATTATAATAATTTACTATTTTCTTTTTAGTTACTTTTAGTCATTAATTCACTTATTAAGTGCTAAGCTTAGGTATAAAGCCTGAAGCTGAAGCCAGAAATCAAACAGTGGATTTTGAGGTGATTTTTACAGCTCTGTGTTTTCCCCCTGAGAAAACCACAAAATTAAAGGTTTGAGCTTTTATCACCCTCTTTTCCCTGAGGAGCTGTGTCTGTACCGCCTGCACAAGTTGATTTGAAGAGATTGAAACAAACACAGAGCAAATCCCTGACTCTTTTGTGGTGGGGGAAGCTGCTGGGACATCTCTCAGCTCCGTGTGTTGAGCAGAGCAGAGGGCAGAGATGTCTTGGAAGCAGGAGGGCAGTGTTGCCACGCTGAACGAGTTTTACTGTTCTGCATTTGAGTTTCACTGCTCTGCATTTGAGTTTCACTGCTCTGCATTGGAGTTCACTGCTGTGCATTTGAGTTTCAGTGCTCTCCATTTGAGTTTCACTGCTCTGCATTGGAGATTCACTGCTCTGCATTTGAGTTTCAGTGCTCTGCATTTGAGTTTCACTGCTCTGGATTGGAGTTTCACTGCTCTGCATTGGAGTTTCACTGCTCTGCATTATTCGGCTTGATTGGAGATCACTGTCTGCATTGGAGTTTCACTGCTCTGCATTGGAGTTTCAGTGCTCTGCATTTGAGTTTCAGTGCTCTGGATTGGAGTTTCAGTGCTCTGCATTGGAGTTTCAGTGCTTTGCATTGGAGTTTCACTGCTCTGCATTGGAGTTTCAGTGCTCTGCATTGGAGTTTCAGTGCTTTGCATTGGAGTTTCACTGCTCTGCATTTGAGTTTCACTGCTCTGCATTGGAGTTTCACTGCTCTGCATTGGAGTTTCAGTGCTCTCCATTTGAGTTTCAGTGCTCTGCATTTGAGTTTCAGTGCTCTGAGACCCCTCAGAGCCCTGTGATGGGGACACCATGGAGCAAAGCCCCAGAGCTCCCAGTTCAGCCTCAGATCCCTGCTGGGATCTTTGTGAAATAAAATCGTGGTTCATCACTCACCTCCACCACTCACAGCTTTTCTTTCTGGCAGCATTTGGAAACGGGGCCGTATTTTGTTTTTGTCTCTAGTACAAAATGACATTTTTTTAGTCAATAATTTTGTTCACATTGAATTCTTTGTTTTACAAATTATGCTTTTGAGAAACACTGCTGTTACCATGAGTGTGCTCTTTCCTGTTGTTTCCAAAATGAATTCCACAGAATCCCAGAATGGTTTAGCTTGGAATGAACCTTAAAAATCATCTCATTCCAACCCCCTGCCACGGACAGGGACACTTTCCACTATCCCAGATTGCTCCAAGCCCCATCCAACCTGGCCTTGGACATTTCCAGGGATGATTTAATGCAGAAAATACATGTGAAATAGAATAGGATCTACTTCATTTATATGATTTTGCCAGAGGTTTCATTTGGGGAGAAAAAATAAATAACCTGCTGTTCAGTGACAGCATTTTAGCTCACTTTAAAAATAATACAGGAATTCAGCTAGCAGACCTCCAGCCCGAGTGCAGACACATATCTAAGCACATACCTGCTATGCCAAGGCATATTAACCTGATTTATTGAATTATTTTGTTATTTTTTTGCTGGCTGCAAAGTGTCAATTTTAAAATGATTCACTTCCTAGAGAAACAGAGAGCCAATATTTGAAATTATTGTTGCTGTCTTCCTGCCTCGATTCCCCTCGGTGAAATCAGGAAGAATTTCTGTTTGCCCCCATGATCTGGGGTTGGGCACTCAGAGATCCCATGGACCTGGCTATAATTTCCTCACGCCACACAGGCAGACCAGTCCTGCACCTGCTGAGTGAATTTTGTGGTGGGCATGAAGAATGAACTCGGAGTTGAGGTGGCAAAAGGTAATTTTAAGTTTGGAGTGACTGGCCTGGCAGCCAGGGGCTGTGAGCAGAGACCACTGGGGGCTGTGGCAGAATAAAACTGTCTGAGGAACTGGGAAATTTATACACAGGATACTGAGAGAGACCAAAGTCCATTAAAATCCCAGGGTGCAGAGAGAGCAGGGGAGAGAGGGGGAGAGGCAGCACAGCAGCTGGATTTCACAGAATCACAGAATCTTTAGGTTGGGAGGGACCTTTGGGAAGGAGAATTTCTGGGCAGGATAATTTCAGGCCAGAAGAAGATGCAGTGGGAAGGGCAGGGGTGCTGGAGAGTGTGCAGAAAAGGGAATGGAGCTGGGGAAGGGGCTGGAATTTGTGAGTTATGAGGAATGGCTGAGGGAGCTGGGAAGGGGCTGAGCCTGGAGAAAAGGGGGCTCAGGGGGGACCTCGTGGCTCTGCACAAGTCCCTGCCAGGAGGGGCAGTGAGGGGGGGTCGGGCTCTGCTGCTGTGTCCCAAGGGAAAGGAGGAGAGGAAATGGCCCCAAATGGCACCAGGGGAGGCTCAAGTTGGAGATTGGGAAAGAAAATGTCCCTGGCAGAGTGGTCAGGCCTTGGGCTGAGCTGCCCAGGGAGGTTTGGAGTCACTGTCTGTTCAGGAGCAGTCTGGATGTGACCCTTGGGGACAGGGTTTGGGGTGATGCTGGTGGGACTGGGTGAGTTTGAAGGTCTTTTCCAGTCCTGATGATTCTTGTAATTCACTCTTTGTGCTGCAGGCACTGCCTTTCCCACAGGCCCTCAGACAAGTGTGTTCATTCTCCTCTGCTTGTGTCTCACAGGTTTGAAGGTCTCAGTGTCTGTGGTAACCCCAGCATCCCTCATTCCCCAAGGTTCCCCTTCCCTTCCCCCTTGGCTGCTGTTTGATGTAAGCACAGTCTGAACCCTTCCCTGATCTGGGACCTTGCCCTGCTGGAGATGATGGGTGGCTCCACTGAGTGTCCCTGCAGGGCTGATCAAATCCCACCATCCCATGGGAGATGCTGCGCCCAGGGGAGGAGCCAAGCATTCCTACCTGGATCCAATCTGCCCTGGGAACAGCCCAGCAGCCTTTGCCCCCTGCATTCCCAGAGGAGCAGCTTTCTGCTGCCCTGCATTCCCAGAGGGAGAGCAGGCCCATCTCCAGCAGCCCTGGAGCTGCAGAGGAAAACTCCCCCTTGTGCAGGATCCCTGCTCCAGCAGAACCACAGCTGGCACTGCAGGAGGGCTGAGCCCCCCTGGGATGGGACTGTGCCACCACCCTGAGCCCCCCAGGGATGGGACTGTGCCACCACCCTGAGCCCCCTGGGATGGGACTGTGCCACCACCCTGAGCCCCCTGGGATGGGACTGTGCCACCACCCTGAGCCCTCCTGGGATGGGACTGTGCCACCAGCCTGACACAGAGGGGACAGGGCATGCTCTGACTCTGGCAGTGATGTTTTGTATTACTGCTTTTTAATTTTATTTTTATTTTTTCCCTAATAAAGAACTGCTTTTCCTACTCCCATATCTTTGCCTGACAGTCTCTTAATTTCAGAATTATAATAATTTGAAGGGAGGGAGTTTGCATTTTCCATTTCAGGTGAGGCTCCTGCCTTCCTTAGCAGACGCCTGTCCTTTCAAACCAAGACAGCAGCCCTTCCTTGTTGGCGATGGAGAGAAATGAGGAGACTGCTGGTGATCAGGATCTGATTTTTTTGTGGGATACAAACACTTGCATACTATTTAGGGAGACTAGTAATGTGTACTACAATGATTAGGTTACAATAACACACACAAATTTTTGCAAATAACAACATCTCTTGCTTGCAGAGTTTAATGGGATTTTCTTTTTCCAGTAAACCTGGCTGACTGAATCTTCTTGCACTTCAGGTCTAATTTTCAAAGTTCCCTTTGCTTCTGCCAAGGAATACTTTATCAAATCTCTGATGTTACCCAGGTCCAAAGTCCATCATCTGTCTTATGTCCCCAAACATTCCAACACTTCCTTATTCTGCACCCTGAAGTAAAACACAAATTCTGTGTCTCTTTCCCATGAGGACCATGCCAACAATTAATGCCCAGAGCAGCTGTGGCTGCCCCTGGATCCCTGGCAGTGCCCAAGGCCAGGTTGGACACTGGGGCTGGGAGCACCTGGGACAGTGGGAGGTGTCCCTGCCATGGCAGGGGCTGGAGCCCTGGCTCCTCTGTAGGAGCTCACAGCCTCTCTGATGGCTTTACTGTATTTTTGTGTGTGTTCTTTTTGGTGTGACCAGCATTGTGCCCATGGGCTGTAAAAAAATATCATGGAAATAATGTATTCCACACTGCTAGTTATTACATTTTGGTGCCTAACATCCCCTGCTTTGAATAGCTGTGGTATTTTTGAAAGTGTGTCTAAAGAAGGGTGGGGAGACACCTCATTTTAGATCTGCAAATTTGACTTTCTCTATAGAAAGAACAAACAGCTCCACCTTGCAGCTGTGGAGGATGGGACGTGCTGTGCAGTGAGGTTTGGACTGATGGGATGTGGATGGACAGGAGGACATGAGGAAGGCAGCTGGGAGAGTTTGTGAGTGCTGCTGCTGGCTGAAACCCAATCTGGGGACCCTGCACAGTGTTTTGCTGCCTCAGTGTTCCCAGTGAGGGTGGTGGGACTGGTCATGCAGATCACTACTCATCTGTGATCACATTTCTCTGCTTTTTGGTACTTTCCCAAAAAAATTGTGAATGCCCCATCCCTGAAAGTGTCCAAAGCCAGGCTGGATGAGGCTCTGAGCAGCCTGGGATAGTGGAAGATGTCCCTGCCTCTGGGAGGGGGTTGGAATTTTAAGATCCCTTCCAACCCAAACCCTTCTGGGATTCTGGGAAATGGACAAGATGTCCAAAGGGCTTCATCATCCAGAAACAGGAAAAAACACACCATAAGAAAATGAAAGAGAAAAGCAAGCTGTTAATTTGTTTAATTAATATAAAATATTATCTATAAAATCATAGAATCACAGAATGGAGGCTGATGAATGGGTTTTAAATTCTAATTCATCATCCTAAAATTCAACCTGTGCTTCCAGGGCAAAGTTTTATATTTTACTGGTAGATCTTGTCAGTCAAGTGTTTCAGAGGCCCTACACCAAACCAAGGTGAGGGACTGAGTTATTTCTTTTCACAGTTGCCATTTTTCTCAGTTATGTAGTATTTTATTGGGCTTTGTGAAAACTCCAGTTCTAATTCCCAATTATTCTAAAGCCTGACCTCATCTTGTGCTTCTGCAAAGTCATAGAAACAGCATAAAATTCACAAAATCACAGAATCATTTAGGTTGGAGCAGCCCTCCCAGCCCATGGAGTGCCAGCTGTGCCCCATGGCCACCTTGTCCCCAGCCCAGAGCACTCAGTGCCACCTCCAGGGGACACCTGCAGGGATGGGCACTGCAGAGCTCCCTGGGCAGCTCCGTCCAATGCTTGCCCACCCTAAAATTGTTCCAAATTCTGTCAAAATCAGTCTCCAAAAGGGAGAGGTTGTGCCACCAATCCTCCTGCCTTTGAATTGTTAATAAATCACTTCTTGGGTGTTATTTTAGGAGACTCAGTGTTTGGGTACACGCTGGAAGAACAGAATCTGCCGTGCAAGCACAAACGCTGAGGGAGGGAGAAAATAACGTGCTGTAGACTGGCTGATTATTTGTCACACAAGCAAATCTGTATTTAGAGAGCTCCATAAAAAATATAGTTTCCATAGTGAAAAGTGAGAACACCCACCAGCGTTAGGCAGTTGGGAACAACCATTTTATGTGCAAGGAGGAGAAACATAAAGAATACCCTTCAGTTTTCCTAACCACTGTTTTCCTTGGACCATGAGGCAGGCTGAATGTTCCTGGGAAAACTGGAAATTTTTGTGCTGGAGGATTCAGATCCACATCTTTCATTGTCACTGGCTGAGTGCACGTATTTACTCACAGGGCACTTTTATACAGTGTGATGGAGACATCAAGCTGGAGCCTGGGCCAGTGTTCTCGAAATAACTCACCATTTGGGAGGAGAATAAAGGGTGTTAATCTCAGCTCCTTGGCTGGAACTCCCAGTAAAGTTTTTACTTCTCCTCTCCCCAAGAATAGGAGCAGTGTTCCACAAGAAATAATTCATATTCAGAGTGTTACTCCATATATAAAATTTCAGTGCACCAGCACACAACTAATCCTTAGAAGGGAAGGCTGCCCTCAAAAATCCAGCCAGTTCCATGGTGCTTAATGCACATGGACTTGAATGATGGGCAAAATGTTGAAAGAATTAAGTTAAATGTATTTCAAGGGGGGGAAAAAAACATTAGGAAAACTCTTGGGCAAATCTTTTGCAGATGGCAGACGGCTTAATTGCTGTGGTAAACTTGTCTGAGATTTCTGGAAAAATTTGGGTGCTGCAGTAATCCATGGAACCCAACAGACCCAGGTTCCAGCAGCTCAGAGCAAAGATGTGCACGTCTTCATCTTGCTTAAATTTCACCCAGGGGAAATTTGGGGGCGGGTTTTTCCTGCCTTTATTTTTTTTTTTTTTTTCCATTTAACTCCTTTTAACCAATTAAAAAAGTTGTGTTTGTATTTTTTGGGTAGGGAAGAAACAGTGGGCTTGAGTGAAGCAAACAAGGTTATGGGATTCCTCTCTCCCAAATGTCTCCCTGGAAAGCTTTGTGCTGTCCACAGCTGGACAAAAATAGGAAAAAAACTCTTGTTTTCTCATTGTGCAGGACACAACAGCAACCAGAGAAGCAGACTGGGGGAAGTGGAAAGGGTCTTGTGTGACTTCTTAGTTCACACTCACCAGTTTGGAGACCAACTTGGCATCAAATACCATTCATGTCATTCCCATAATCTCCCTACAGGGAAATGGTTACACCCCCAAGGCTGCCAGACTTCAAGAACAGTTTGGACAATGCTGTCAGGCACAGGATGGGATTTTGGGTCTGTCCTCTGCAGGCAGGAGTGGGACTCGATGTCCTTTGAGGGTCCCTAGCTCTCAAAAAAAGAAGCAACTCTTGTTTTTTGTTTCTCTCAGACATGTGTGGCTTTCAAAAGCTGATCAAGTGGTGGGGATGATGTTCTTTTACAGGTGGGTCCTGTCTGGTCTCTCTCACTTCACGTTCTTCCCCTTTAAGGACAGTCTTCCTGGAAATGAGCAGTTCCCTAAAGGGTAATATGATGTCAAGACAAAAATAAACTATTCAGGGGGCTGGGACAGGGTTATAAAGCAGTGTTATTCCTCAAAGTATATTAAAAAAAAGCCAGTCCTTGAATATTTAATGAACTATCCAGGCAGATCCCCTAGGAGGTGGCATTTTTTGGGTTTTCCCCTGCAGGATGAGCAACTGGCACTGCTTGTTTGCAGGTCAGTGCCCCCACAGGCCATCAAAGCACAGGAATTTTCAGCATCAAAGGTGAATGCTGCATCCCAGAGAAGGGGGATTGATGCTAGGGCACCTCAGGAAAAGGTCTGTGCTGCTTTATGATTTCCTTTATGAAGCTTTGCAGGAGGGCAGCAGAGCTGGCCAGGGATGTGCCAGCCAAAACCCATTATCCTGGGGGCCAGGAAAGGGGAAATCCCACTGTGGGGTGGGCTCAGGAGCTTTGGGGGGTCAGGCTGAGGAAGAAAAAGGGCTCCCCAAGGGGACCCTGTGTGGTGTTTTTGGGGTCCCCTGTCACTGGGAGGAATGATAAATCTGACTCCATGTTCTTAGGAGGCTATAGGTATGTTATGTTATGTTATGTTATGTTATGTTATGTTATGTTATGTTATGTTATGTTATGTTATGTTATGTTATGTTATGTTATGATGTTATGTTATGTTATGTTATATATTACATTACATTACATTATCTTATGCTATACTAAAGAATACAGAAAGGACACTTACACAATGCTAAAAAGATAATAATGAAAACTCGTAACTCTCTCCAGAGCCCTGACACAGTTGGCTGTGATTGGTCATTAAGTTAAAACAATTCACATGAAACCAATGAAACAATGACCAGTTGGTGAACAATGTCCAAACACATTCCAAAGCAGCCAAACACAGGAGAAGCAAATGACATAATATTGTTTTCATTTTTCTCTGAGGCTTCTCAGCTTCCCAGGAGAAAAATCCTGGCGAAGGGATTTTTCAGAAGATGTGACAGTGCCAACCCTGCTCTGTTTCTGGAAGGGACAAAGGTGGCTCACCTTCCCCGTGTGCACCACATAGAGTGAGGGACTAAACTGCCAGAGAGAGGTGAGCTGGATGATGGTTCCCCCAACACCAGCACTGGGAAGGGTCGTTTTCCCACCAGAATCCATGATTGTCCCAAGGAAATCCCTCTGAGGTGACACTGCTTTGGTTGTGGTGGAGCCTGAGCTCTGCTGATGTACCTGTGACATTTGTCTTTAAAAAGCCAAGCAAATAAACAAAAAAACCCCAAACAATGGTTCAAGACAGGTGCTGCCAGCAGGTGCTTTGTGGCTGAAGTAGGAGCAGAATAGGAGAAGCTTTTGCTGTCTCCCCTCTCTTTCCCTGCCTCTGCACTCCCACTCTGCTGCCAAAGGAGAGGAGAATAAAGGGTTTGAACCTGGCTTTCCCCACAGAGTGCACCTGCAGGAGGCAGAGGATTGTGTCTGCCAAGTTCATTGCAGCTCGTGGGCTTCAGCAGTGAAGTTACTTGTCTCTTTATGAACAATCTCAAATAACCAGCACCTTTCTGGGTGTGTTTTTCAACCACCTCAGCAGCCTGCTCATACATCTGCTCATCTGTTTCCAAATGCTCTCTGCCAGGCTGCCCCTGCTAATGAGTTGCAGCTCCAGTGAGAAGAACAGCCCTGGAGATTTTTGTGGTTCTGTGGGAAACAGGTGTTTCTGTTTGAAAATGTCCCTTCTTTGTTGTTGTTGTTTGCCTTTTATCCCTGAACACAAAGCACAGCCTTCTGCAGAGCAGCTGACATGTGAGCCCAGGCACCTGGAATATCTGCTCCTGCTGGAATTTTCCCACTGCCAGAGGGAGGTGTGTCTCTCCAGAAGAAACTGGGATTTCTGCATGCTGATTCTTTCGCTTCTTTTTTGCCAAGGTCGGGATTAAATGTGTGAGAGGGTATTTCTTGCTGGGACTCAGATGTTTATTAGTTATTATCTCTGTTACAGTCTCACAAACCCTGAGTTCTGCAGCACTTTAACAAACTAAAAATGGAGCCCCATCTCTGTCTCCAAGGCCTTTGAAGGATAAACTGTCCAATTCAGGAATGACACCTCAATTATTTTCACTTTAACCCAATACCCAACCACCCATGCCCTCAATGGGGACTTTTTTATCCAATGACACAAAACCACCCAAACCCATGGAGAAGGAGGAGAAGGAGGAGAAGAAGAAGAAGGTGAAGAATGTGAAGAAGAAGGAGCAGCCTCCACCCTAAAACCTCCATCTTGCTTTCTATCTATTACTGTATTCTAAACCCTCAAACTCTGAGTTTCCCACCCTGTGATATCACACACTTCTATTCAAACTGCACACCTGTAATCTCAGTTTTATTATTGAATTCTGGAAGCTTCTCCAGGCCCTCAGGTCACTGCAGTGATCTCTGGGGGTCAGTGCCTGGCAGCACAGAAAGCCCAAAATTCTCAATAACCAGGGCTCCAACACCTGCACAGTTGTTGTGGTCAGCTGCAGCCCTGTCTGCCTGAAAAAGGCAGCAAGACTAAGCTGTGTGAGGGCAGCAAGCATTTCTTGTGCTCCTCTTGCTTTTCCTCCCTCAGGATCTCTACACAAGGATGGAGGAGCTCTCTTGGTTGGCATCTCTGTCCTTTCCCTGCATGCCAAAAGCCAGCTGAGCTCATGGGTGGTGTAAGCACCACAGAGCCTGCCCTGAGAGGAAATTCTGGGGAGAGTGGGGTGGGAAGTGCCAATTTTACCCAAAAAAGGATGAGGAAAGTGCCTCTCTGGCTACCAGGAACTGCTTGATGAGCAACTCTGACTCAGCTGGAGCCCCACAGGGGCTGAAGCTTTCCCCAGCTTTCCCCACTGGGGGAAGCCCTCTCTGATCACCACATTACTCAGGAATTTTGGTCATGTCTGCAATGGGACTGTGCTGTCACAGCAAAAGGCTGCTGTGATGCCTCACATGAAACCCCCTCTCTACTCAATGGAGAGGGACAGAAACTTCCAGAGAGTGATCCCCAGCCCATGGTAGGGGGGTTGGAACTAGATTTTCTTTCATGTCCTCCCAACCCAGCCCACTTTATTATTCTGAATTTCTAACAGCAAGGAAGCCATGACATTATTTGTTCTGAAATCTAAAACAACTTACCCATGTTTAAGGCCTTGTGGGAGAGCAATCATTCTTTACTTTTGTGTATCTGAGGTGAATTTGATTTAATAGTGAGCAGATTATGGACAGGTGGAAACCAGCACATGATCTATTGTAATATCCAAGTAAAAATACAAATATTGTGTTCTTCATTTGTCAGGGGAGGCCAAAATAGCACATCTCTGGATGTGTGTCTGTTGCAGGGCCTCTTAAAGGAAGAAACAATTGATGGGAAACCAGACCTGAAACGTCACAGATGCAGAAGCACTTTGGGAATTCCAGGGCATTTGGGGTCACAGTCACTGCTGCAGCCGAGGTCTGCTGGGGCTGGGGCTGCCAGGAAGCCAATTAGGAAGGATTTTTGTCTGGTTGCAGCAGCCTGGGGATTGCTTTAACCTGAGCTCAGCTGGCTCTGCCTCTCCAGGGAGAGCATTCCTGCTCTGGATAGTGCCAGCACACGTGTGCTGCCCATCCTCCTCCTCACCTGGCTGCTCACAGCTGGCTGCAGGGGCTCCAAGAGCCTCAGGCAGGGAGAGGGAATGGGTTTGCTCAAACAAGGAATTTTCTGGCTCTGTTTGCCACAGAGAGTCAGACTGGCTCTGATGTGTGTCCTGGTTTTACCAAATCCTCCACAATTGTTGGGATAAACCCTCTAAAATCAGCTTTTAAGTGTTAAAGAGCAGGCCTGACTTCATTCTGGGCCAGGGTTTGTGTCTGTCCTCCACACAGATGTAGACACAAAACTTTTTAATTTATCCATTAATAGCAAACAAGGAAATTAATGCTCCTGCTTCTAAATAACTGTGATGCTTTTTTAGGGCCTGGTTTTTGATAGTGGGGGCCCCACAGAGGAGGCAGAAGCTGCTGGAAGCTCCTGCCATGTCCAGCAGAGCCAATCCCTGGTGGCTCTGGAGATGGACAAGCTGCTGGCCAAGGCTGGGCCAAAGAGAGTGGTGGGGAACTCCTCTGTTATAAGGTATTGAAGAAGGAAATCACAACAAAGTGGGGCACACACAGAGCTGTTTCCTAGCCAGAGAAGAGGAGGAGGTGAGAACATGTGAGGGAAACCACATGGAGACACCAGGGTCAGTGGAGAAGGAGGGGCAGGAGGAGCTCCAGGTGCTGGAGCTGCGATTCCTCTGCAGGCCATGGTGACCACCGTGGTGAAGGAGCTGAGCCCCTGCAGCTTTGCATCTCATCCTCCTATGATTTTAAGGCTCAAGGTGTGGGGAACAGCCTGTCCTACATGGACTGATAACAACACAAATAAAAACAACTTATTGGACTGTTCTCAACTACCATGAATTCAATACCATGTCTCATAATCTCTTGGTTTATCACTGATCTTTTTTTTTATTACTTATATGTGTTACATAAGCTGAAACAACAGCAGGTGCTTCTTCTCCATTTCAATAATAGATACAATTTCTGTCGAATAAACAGTGCACTTTAGGAAAACAATGTGTATCAAAGCATCTCCATGACCCCCTCCGGGATTCCTTCAGCAGCTCCACATCCTGATGTTGATCCAGGTGCTGGATGCAGCTCTGCAGGTGGGGGCTGATGAAATCACAGAATCATTTAGGCTGGAAAACCCTTGGAGATCCATCCCAACTATTCCCAGCACTGCCAGGGCGACCCCTGATCCAGGTTCCTTCAAATCCACATGGATTTGAAATCCCTCCAGGAATGGGAGCTCCACCACTGCCCTGGGCTGGAAAACCTTTTCCAGGCTCAGATTGTTCCCAGTTCCTTTGCCTGGCACAGCTGGAGGCCTTTCCCTCTCATGCCATCCCTCGTTCCCTGGGAGCAGAGGCCAATCCCAGATGGCTCCAGCCTTTCTGGGCTCCCACAGGGGCTGGGGCTGAGCAGTCGCTGCTCCCAGGGCACTCCCTGAGAATGAAGTGGAAAATCCATCAATGGCTCGGAGAGAGGAGAAGGAAATCTGGAGACTCTGCCCTTGTGCATCACAAATTCAATTGGAAAATAGAAATTATTTGCTCATTTCACTTATTTACTAGATTTTAGCTTCATTTATGGCATTCTAAATCATCCTTCATATTCTCACTATTCTGCTTCTTCTTTTCTTCTTCTACATATTTTCACATTCTACTTATCATTATTCCTCTTCTCCTATGGATTATAAAATTCTTATTCTTATTACTCTTCTTCTGTGGATTCTAAAATTATTGTTCTTGTTACTATTCTTCTTCTATAGCTTTTAAAATTCATATTCCTCTCCTTCTATGGATTTTAAAACTCTTACTCCTATTCCTCTTCTCATTCTTCTATACAATGCTAAATTCTTATTCCTATCACTATTCTTATTCTTCTATGTATCTTTAGGTTATTCTTTGTTATCTTTGTCACCATTTTCACCTTTTTCTTGTACATCTTCATTCTTTGTTGACTTCTTTGTCTTCATCATCTTCATCTTCGTCTTTGCCTTCGTTGTCTTTGTTTTCTTCATCTCATCATCCCTCTGTCAGGGGGGCAGGTGAGGCACAGAGCATCTCTGTGCATGCATTAGAAAAGACAGCAGAGGTCTGTGAGAGAGTGGCCTGGTCTGATTTCAGTGGGGCAGATATGAAATGAGATTTTGAGTCAGTTTCTTGGGACTGAAAGCCTTGTGGTCATGGTTGCTTTCAGCACATCTTGCTTGCCCAGAGGATGGTTCCATCATCTCATATTTCAGGGATCTGAAGGGAAAAAGTCTGGTGCCAGGCAGGACAAGGTGAAGAGGCAGGACCAACTTCATGTATGAAATAATTAGGTTTCACCTGGGATTGGATTAGCCACGGCTCCAGGCCATAAATGTGTAAAGACGACTGGCTATGAAGTAGCAAAACACTCGGAATACAAAGCCCAAAGGAACCGGTGTTGAATTTGCAGACTTGCCTCCTCAGCAAGTTGAACCTTTCAGGTTTCTGAGGGCTGGTGACGGTGTAGGAACAGTGTTTTCTCCTTTGTGTTCCTGAGGATTCTTTCCATGTTCTAGAAGTGAACCAATGATTTGTTATCCCCCCTGGCATGCTTAGGGCATCAGAGTATTCCAAGTGATGGAGACAAATGTGGACAGTCAATTACAGCTCTTGTCAAACCATGGAGATGGCACAGTGCTCTGCCGGTTTATCTGAGAACCTGATGAAAACACAGTCTGTTGGTCAGAATTTCACTCATTTTAGGAATCCAAGCTTAAAAATGACTGTGTTTCTGGATGGTAATGATGGTATTGCCAAAAACAATCCAGGTTTGTGCCTGAATGCTGACTTGGCATGGTGGCTGCCTTTTCCCACAAGGAACTTGGGATCCTGGGGTGGATTAGGTCTGGAAGAGAAATGAGTTATGCAGTCTCAGCTGCAGGTTAGGATGGGAGCCTCCAGACAGAGCTGAGGGGCTGGTGCAGGCAAAAAGGGATTTCAGAGATTTCAGGGATTTCAGGCATTTCAGGTGCCCAAAGGGAGAACATGATGTGAGACCGGACCAGGACCTGCTGGGGCTGTGCTTCCTGGATTGACTCTCCTTGGCTCATGGGTGGTGGGCTCACAAATATCACAGAGAGAGGGTGACCAGCCACTGAAAGAGGGATCTGTGGTAGGAATCAGCCAGGCTTGGACACTCCTGAGCTGCTTTTGGGTGCTAGCAGTAAAGCAAGGGGTGAGTATCGCTTTCACCATCTGTACAAGGACAGAAACTTGTCACAGCCTTTTCTCTGACCTGCCACATCACAGACTCTTAAATGCCACCCTGCTGAGGGCTGGAGACTGTAAATATTTTCCCTAAATATTATGTGTTTTTCCCTACTTCTTCCTGCCTGCCTGCCTGCCTGCCTGCCTGCCTGTGCAACCTGCCACAGTTCATCAGCACTGTGGAAAAGAAGGCGACGCGCCACCGAGGTAAAGGAGATTTCTTTATTAAACATTTTAGCACACAGCCCTGCTCTCCCTTGGGTGCTGACATGAGAGGAGGACATAGCCAAAGAGCTGAAATCAAGCCAGAGCCATGGCAGGGGGGTCAGGTGACTGCCCCATCGTTTCTTGCTGCATCAGAGGCATCGAAGCGCTGGCTCCTTGTGAGTGAACTCTGGGAACATGCAATAGTAGGTACAGTATGCTAACTAAAAACCTCATGTGTTATTCCTGGCTTTTACACACCTGGTTACCCATGGATAAAGCTATAGGATATTTATTACAGCAGGGCAAGACTGCTTTGTAATCTGAATATGCTGCATTCACACCAGTGGCTTGAACAAAGTGTTTCTTCATTTCTCCGGCCATTAATGGTTTTCTCATAAGAAACCATGAAGTCAGTTTTGTTGTGTTTGTCAGCTGGGTTTTTGACTGTGTGTATTTTGTTCCACAAAGGGGTTATTCAAAACCTCCCCTCCAGTTTTAATTAATTGCAGACCTGGTGGAAGGCGAGCCCAGTGGGGCTGGAGAGGTTCCCGTCTGGTTTCCATTTCGCCCGCGGGCTGTGTGTGGAATCACGGCTGGCTCCTGGGCTGCTCGGCCCTCAGAGTGCTGGGATTGACAGGCACTGCTCATTTATTTATTTATTTGTTTGTTCCTTTGCTTTGATCAGCCTCCAGCCTGCACCCACGGTGCTCACTGGGGGCAGAAAGTAGCTTTGTGCTGGCAGAAGAGGATGAAGATCCCGAGCAACCCCACTGCTTCCACGCTATCTCCTTTGGATAAAGCCTTTGTGCCTCTTTTGGAGACAAACTCACTATTCATAGCACTTAAATCCTGTGCTTTTTAGCTGTGCCTGCTTTCAGCTCTTGGTCTGTTCCAGGATTTTGCCTCTGCCAAGGTCTCCTAGCAGGGAACCGCTCCAAGCGAGGGGATTCACGGCGGTGCTGCCGCTTTGGAAATGCCACCGTGTGTTTTACTGCAGCTGGGAAAGTCAGACGTGGAACACTAACATTCCCTGTGAAATAAACCCAAACCCCATCCTTAATAAATGTGCCTAGTGTCTGAGTACCCTGGCTGCCTTCAACTCCTCAGAGCCTCTACCTACCCTTTGAATTTATGCATTTCATCTGCCTGCTGTAAATATACCCAAAGCCTGGAGAATGCTTCTGGTTCCCCAGGGGGATATTTTCTATTGAGCTTGGCTGTGCTGAGCTCTCTTTGGCAGATGAGTTATGAAGAGCAGGCTCATAAAAGCAGGAGGCTCTTCCAAGCATTGCACAAGGGTTGGGATGAAAGGTGGGCCCGCGGTCACGCTGCCCTCACCAAAAACACCTCACTGCAGAGCAGCATTGAAAAAATCCTGCTGAAATCCTTCCAAAGGAGAGATCCATGGAAATGCCATCTCCCCTGCTGGGTTGTACGTGTGATGCCTTTTTGGGCTGCCTAAAAACAGAGGCCAGACAAAATTAAGGGAGTGAAAAGCGGTTGTATTTATTGAAGGGCCTTCAGGAACAGATGAAGCAACCCCAGGGGCTACACCCAAAGTGGACATGGGTTTTCATACTTTTGGTCCATTTGCATATTGGGGGTTAATGTTCCAATTGCAGCTTCAGGTAATGAAGTTATTTACCCCAAGTTTGCTCCCCCCAAAGTCAATTTTGTTTCCATCTCTCAGGGCCTGAGGCAGTGAGGTGTCCTTGATCCCCATGCCTGGAGAGGAATTGTGTCTGACCAAAATGGGAAAGCAGCAGCTCACACTGTCTATGGAGTTTAGAGTTGTACACTAAAGAATTGTAGGCTTACAAATACATGTCATATATAAAAGCTAAAATCCTGAGGCATCACTTGTGGGGAGAACCAGGTATGAAAATCCAGACTCCAAAAGCAGGTGGGAAATCCAGCTCCCACCACACCCAGCCCCTCATGGATAAAAAGGCCTCGTGCTCTGCTGGGTTCCAGGCTAAGAAACAAGGGAAAATGTGCTTTCTGCTTCAGGCAGCTTTCAGGGTAGTAAATTAAAAGTCAGACATAAAAAAATGCCTCAGGAAATGCCAGGGATGGTCCTGGCATGGCACAGCACAAGAGTTTGTTATTTGGCATTTTGGTGCCACCTGCACAGACAGACAGGAGGATTTCTGAGCATTGCTGCAGCATTTCTGATGCTGTACAAAGGATGAAATGACAAAAAGGACTAGAAATTATCCCAGCAGGTGAGGGGACAGCAGAGACATGGCACAGAGCTGGATTCCAGGTTGAAATACTTATTCCAGCACCTTCTTCTCCCTATAGGGGAGAAGGACATGGGAAAATTTGCCCATGCTGGGTTGGTCTCACAGCCTCCCATCTCACCCAGTGGGCAGAGGGCTCTGGCACCAGTTACCCCAAGCCAGTGAAAACTGTAAAAAAGCTGTATCATCCTGCAAAGGACCTAAAAGGATCAGCTCCTTCTGTGGGAAGACAAGCAGGAGATTATTCCTGCCACGTGGCCGAGGGAAGCTGAGAGGATTTTGGAGAGCTGTGCCTGCACATTCCTGCTGAGCATGAATGGAACAGAGCACGAGGAGCTGAGGAAAGGATGCTCAGCAATGCACTGGTGTGCCAGGTGGAGTTCAGCGAGCTGAGCAGAAAAGTGGTGCTGCAAAAAAACTGATGCCATGTGTAAAAAAAAAACATTTCCGTGACCAGGACCTGCAAGCTTGGTCTGAGAGTATTTTTATGCACATCTCTCATTGTCATTCCAGCTGCTCTGAGTGAAATGGAAAACCTCTTTGTGTCAATGTCTGGGCTGTGCTAATAGTCCCTGCTGTTTGCTGGTGTTGGTTCTGGAAGGAATGGTTCCTGGAGGGGATGGTTATTTCACCCTCTGTAACTCCTTTTTCTCCTCTTTTTGCTCCACTAGCACTCGAGATAAGGAAATTACAATTTCCTACTTCAGCAGTTCAGAGCTCTCTTGGTTTGGTTGCTGTGCCTCAGCGATATTTTCTCTTGTACCCCAGGTGTGGTGCTGAAGGAATTTGGGGTCCATCATGCTGATGCTGCACAAAAGCTGCTCCCTGATTTGGCTTTTTAGGTGAAAGGGGTTTCCAAGAAAAATGGGCTTTCCATCTATTGTCTGCTTCAATTACTGAGCAGCTCTAATTAACTATTAAGCAAGCAACTGCACAAACACCTATTATCATAACCTGGTGAAAAATAAAAAATCTTTCAACTAAAATTCATCTAAAAAGATAAGGGATAAAGTCCTTCAGTACAAAAGGAAAGTGAGGTCCTAGGAAACCAAAGAACCAACAACAGGCAGCAAAAAATGGGAAAACCAAGCAAGAAAACCGAGTCTTCAGCAGAGGAGTGCAGTTTGCCTTCTGTACATGCTGCAGAAAAATATTGAATATCCAAATGGAATTGCTAAGTCCAGAGGGGAATAAAAAGCCTCCAGTCTGCTCCTTTTCCAGGAGTTTTCCAGGAGTTCAGGGCTCAAGCATGTGAGATTTGCTGACTCCATCAAATGATTTTGGGATCTGAGGGGTTTGGGGATCACTTAGACATAAAAATTCTGCCTTGGTCAGCCCTGTGAGTGTGCAGACATGGTGACCAGAAGAGGATGCACAAAAGTAAATCCCCTGTGTGCTGGAATGGTTCTATAGTAAGGCTTTTGCTGTCATAAAAGTGTTGTTACAACAACAGCAACAAAATCCCATCAGCCAAAGCTGACCACAGTTATTAGGCAAAAGATTTATGTGACCATCTAGTTTTAAAAAACCCCTCATGTCTCACAGCCTCAGCATCAATTTTTGGGATGTGCTTGTGAAGGAGTTGTGGCAGGTGACTTGCAAGTCAGAGCAGCTCCAGGGTTTGATGTGAGAGACATGAAAAAGGAGAAGAAAGGATGGAATGGTGCTTTTTAGTGAAATAAAAGGCACCTTTACCATTCAAATCTTTAGAAACCCTACCTCCTATTTTTAGGAGCTTATTGTTGGAACTTTGGAGAAAAATTCCTGAGAATTTGAGACTTTCTGTGCTGCCAGGCACTGACCCCCAAGAGAACACCGCAGTGACCTGAGGGCCTGGAGAAGCTTCCAGAATGGAATGACAGAACTGGGATTGTGGGGGTGGAGTTTGGATAGAAGTGTGTGATATCCCAGGGTGGGAAACTCAGAGTTGAAGGGTTCAGAATGCAGTCAGAGATAGAGAGCAAGGTGGAGGTGTCAGGGTGGAGGCTGCTCCTGCTTCTTCACCTTCTCCATGGGTTTGGGTGGTTTTGTGTCATTGGATAAAAAAGTCCCCATTGTGGGCACGGGTGGTTGGGTATTGGGTTAAAAGTAAAAATAATTTAAGTGTAATTTCTTAATTAAACAGTTTATCCTTAAGAAAACCTTATAGAGAGAGAGATACAGCTCCATCTTTAGTTTGTTAGAGTGAAGTGTTATAGAGCTCACAGTTTGTGGGACTACAATAAGATAAAAACTAATAAACATCTAAGTCCAAACAAAAAAATACCATCTCACCCATTTAATCCCAACCTTGGCAAAAAAGAAGTTAAAACTCCACAGCTTATTCCATTTGTTATTGGGTGTATCTTGTACTGAATCAGGAAGACTCAGGCATGGGGGGCCTCTCTCCACCTCTCACTCAGCTGGGCTGGAGTTGTTGGGGCATAATTAACACTAAAACCACATTTCTCATCAGTTTTCCCCCTTACTGGTAACAGCCTTGAACATTTTAGTTATTACCACATTTCCACAGAAAAAACAAATATTTTGAGAGGCATTTAATGAGGCTTGGGGCACTGCTCTAATCAGAGCTGTTTGGTCTCTGCAGAGAAGGAGAAAAGAGCTGCAGCTTATAAATTCTTCTGAAAATCAGGTGAAGTTTCTCCCAAGCAGGGCAAAGAAATGGCTCAAGCCTCAAAGAGATTGCCTGAGGAGAAGAAAATAACTCCAGAATACACCTGAAAACACTTTAAAGTAGATGTTGAAGTGATAATATTTCAAAATGGATAAAAAGCCCATGTCCTGTTAGCTTCCAATAGCTATGGGCTAGGCTTTTACTGCAGACCACAACACCCAGCACACAGCTACAAGAAATTCTTCCAAGACTGACAGAAAATGGTGAATTTCAGTTCCACAGAAGAAAAAAGCCCAGCTAGAAAACAGATAAAGCAGAATAGTTACTTGTAAATACGACACCCCAGTGTATTAAAAACAATTAACCCAAACTCTGTGATTGTGACAGGTGGGCATTTGCTCAAGGCAGTAAAAGGGAGAACAGAATTATGCCTTCAGGTGCGTGTTTTAGACAACAAAGAGTGCCCAGCTGGAGGGAAAAAAAAAAAAGATGATGGAGCTGAGACGCAGAGGAAAAATTCCAGCCTCATCCACCTACTGCTGTGATCAGTGCAGGATTTGGCCTCCTCTAATGCCTGAGAGGTGTCAGCACAGGCTGAACCTGAAGCCTGAGTGATGTTTTCCTTGACAAGCTGAGTTCACATCTCCTCCTTTCAGACAGATTTAGTCATGTTCCCAGGAACTGAGACAGCACTGAAAGCCTGCAGGAGGTTTCTGTACCAGCCCTACCCTTGAACTGGAGCTGCTTTGTGGAAATCCACCAGGACTTTCTCAGAAGCTGATGGGACATGGAGAACACTCAGCTGCTCACCCAGAGATTTCATAAAGACAGAGCACTCACAGAGTTCCCTTTTCGGCTGTACTGATTTTTATTTTTTTTTTAGGAGTATTTGTGTGTAAACTCTCAGTTTGTCATGCCAGACCTGTCCCCCTACCAGCAGATTTTGTGGTGGTGTCACCTGCTGAATTGTGCAGCATACCTGGTAGAATCCAGCAGAGGTCAAGTAAATAAAGAAATTTTGTTTGCAAACAAGTCCCCTGGAAAGAAGAAATGATGGATGGAAAAATAAAGCCTCAAAGCATCAGCAGGACTTGAGGGAAATATGTGTTTCAAAGTTTGCCAGAGTGTGGCAGTGGTCCTTTAGCAAAGGGAAACACAGTTAAGTTTCAGGCTTCACTGAGGAGTTCAGCTTGGAAGAGGACCCAGACAGCACCTCACAGGACACACTCAGGATTCAAAACAATCTTTGAGACAGCAATTAAATAAAAATATCTTAAACCCCCCAAAACTGCTGCAAGATCTACAGTAGCTTGACCCGAGGTGTGTAAGAAATGAATTGCTAATAAAACCTCCCAAGGAGGAGCAGTTTAAAGGATGCCTTTGACACTTTTCACAATAAAGCAGTTTTCCTAAACACCTCATGTATCTCCCAGGCTGCTTTGGGTGTGCTGCTGCTGAGTGATCCCTCGGTCAAACCCTCCCTGCCCCCTGTCAAATAATTAACAACTCAGAACCTTCCCAGGACAATCCCCCCCTTTGAGAGATGCCCTGGAATGCCCCACCTTGGGCAATGCCAGAGCTGGGAGCCCCGAGGGTTGGAAACCTCCCTGCCTTTGGGAGCTGGGGGAATTCCCATGGAAAATCTGCCTTGTGTTCCCCTCCAGCTCAGCTGCAGGGGCACTGCTTTGGCAGGAACTCTGAAACTGAGGGACAAACACAAGGATAAGGTCCATCCAAGCTCTGTTTGAAGCTGTGGCCTTGGAAATTCTCGGGTTTCTGTGGCTGAAATGCCTCCTGAGTTGTTAGAAAGTCTTTTCTCCCAGCCCTGTGATGGAAGAAGAAGTTGAGATTCCTCAGCTCTGCTTTTCAAGGTTGTTTATTTTCTCTTGTCTATCACATTCTTTCTCTGCCCTGCTGAGGTCTGTCCAGCAGGTTGGGTTGAGGCACAGTCACTGCCCTTGGGGTGCTGTTGGCTTTTTAAACTAAGAACTACATGTACTTTATTTACAATAATTTTCCAATACCTATCACCTACGTTATCCAGTCTGTCTCTGCCCTAAACCAATCCAGAAGTGTCACCATCACAGCAGAAGATGGGGGACAAGAAGAAGAAGAAGAAGGACAGGACACACCCAGATTCCTCCATTTTGCCTCTTGAACCCCCATTCCAAATCCCCAAAATTCTACTTTTTCACCCTGATAAATTCATTGTCATTCTACTCAAACTCTTGTGGCTTGTAACTCCTGGCACAAAGTTGGTAATTGTTTCCATGGGTTAAAATGGAAGGCACAGGTGTTTTTGACTCTGTGCCAAAGTCTCTGAGCCCCCTGCCAGGGTCTGGAGTCCTCCAGGGCAGCCAGAGGAATGTCCTGGGTTCTGACAGGAAATGTCTGTTCAGCCTCAGCCTGGAGGCCCCTGGTGTGCTCCACTCACATGGAAAGGTGAGACAGGGGGACAGGGGGACAATGGGACAGGAGCCACTGCTGCTGCTGCTTCTCCCTGGCCTAAGGATCCCTGTGCTGACCCAAATGGTTCCTCTGGATTTTATCCAGGGATTTTTGCATGTAAAATGGAGAGATGCTGAGCTCTGGGAGTAGGGGCTCCTTCATCTGTGTGATTCTCCTACCCCTGGGACATGGAGATGGGAGGAGTAGTGAGATCAAGGTGGAAATCTAGATAAAGAGCAAAAAGGGGAGCAAAAAGCTCTTCCTGGAGCAGGTGGGTGATGGGTGAGTGGTTCAGTTGCTGCTCTTCCAGGAGGAGCCTGTGTTGAACACAAGCTGTGAAAAGGCTGCCCTGTAACAGGGAGCACACTGCACCCAGTTTGGGTTATCATCCCATTTCTGCTTTTTGTCTGCTCTCAAAAACTCACTGATGGGTTGGTAGGGTGGGGATGTCCTTCCTTGGTGGTACAAAGAGCACCATGTGAGCTCCCAGGAGGTGCTGTCACTGCTCAGGGAGTGTGTGGGGCAAAGAGGAGAGTGCTGAAGGCCCAGGGTCACAGGCTGAGAGAAAGAATCTCTGAATTCAGAGCCAGGTCCACACCCAGCCTGCTCATCTGAAGGTGAAGGGGTTGTTAATTCCATGAATGGGATTGACAAGCACTTCTGAGCCCTGGGACAAGGGGTTCCTCTGCTGAGTGTGTTTGCAAGTGGTTCCCTTGGCACTGGGTGGGATGTGCCTGGGAGAGACTCTGTCCACATTTTAAATGAGGCTTTGACAGGTGGCATGACCTGAACCAACTCTGTTTTCAGGGTGAAAACCCAGTGGAGAGCTTTCCTAAGAAGGAAATATCTGAAATGCTTCTGCTGGAACCCCTTTAACAAGGACAGCATGCAGCAGTCAGCACTGAGCCCCGCTGGTGGGATTTGGGAGAAAATTGGAAAAACAAAAGTAAGAAACTTGTGAGTTGAGACAAAGACAGTTTCATAGGTAAAGCAAAAGCCACATTAGCAAGCAAAGCAAATCTTAGAATCTATTCCCCACTTCCCCAGGGCAAGCAGGTGTTCAGCCATCCCCAAAAAAGCTGGGATCCATCACATTTAAGGGGTGACTTGGGGAGAAAAACACCATCACCCCAAACACCCAGATTCTTTCTTCTTCTCCCATCTCCAGACTCTGCCATATGGTGTGGGACACCCCTTGGGCCATTTGGGGCTAGCTGTGCTGGCTGTGTCCCCTCCCAAATCTGTGTGCACCCCCAGCCCACTCATCAGTGGGGTGAGAGGCAGAAAAAGTATCATTTCTCCTCAGCAATAACCAGAACATCACTGAATTATCAACCCTGATTCCAGCACAAATCCAAACCACTGCCCCACAACAAAGAAAATTAACCCTACCCTGGCCAAAAGCAGCACAGGCAGTGATTCCTTTGTCACACCCTTTGATTGCAGTGATCTGAGTTCAGCTGTGAGGAAGACAGTGAGGAGGAAGTCAGGACTTCCAAAATAGAGACACCTGGCCCTGCAGTGCCTGGCATTTTAAGAAAGAGAACACAAAACCACAGTACTTTAAAAAGCAAGTGGTGAGAAGGGCAGTGGTGTGAGAAAGAAATGCTCTTGGGTGTCTCTTGGTTTTGAGGAATGAGAGGCTGATTCTCCTGCCAGCTCCAGTTGTTTATTCTGAGCTTTACCTCCATGGATCAAGGTCTACTCCTTCCCTCCTGCAGGTGGGCAGACACGAGGCCTCCTGGACTTCCCCTGATGTTGGTTGAGGCATTGGAATGGCAATCACAGCATTAATGTGACTTGCAAGCTGGCCAGCCCAAATGTGAGCACAGCCCAAGTGCCAGGAAAGCTGCACCTCAGGGCTGGGCCCAGTTCTGCTCCTGCAGGAGAGCCCTGGAGGGGCTGGAGCGTGTCCAGGGCAGGGAAGGGAGCTGGGAAGGGGCTGGAGCCCCAGCAGGGGCTGAGGGAGCTGGAAGGGGCTGAGCCTGGAGCAAAGGAGGCTCAGGGGGCCCTTGTGGCTCTGCACAAGTCCCTGCCAGGAGGGGACAGCCGGGGGGGTCGGGCTCTGCTCCCAGGGCACAGGGACAGGAGCAGAGGGAACGGCCTCAGGCTGGGCCAGGGCAGGCTCAGCTTGGCCAGCAGCAGGAATTTGCCCATGGAAAGGGGGCTCAGGCCTTGGCAGGGGCTGCCCAGGGAGCTCTGCAGTGCCCATCCCTGCAGGTGTCCCCTGGAGGTGGCACTGAGTGCTCTGGGCTGGGGACAAGGTGGGGACCAAAGTTGGGATGTGATGATCTTGGGGATCTTTTCCAACATAAATGATTCTGGGATTGTTTGATTCAGTGACACACGGGTGTCACCCCCCATGCTCCATGGCTGGGGTCAGTGCAGGGACAGCTCTGGCTGAGAACTGAGCTGAGAAGGGAAATATCTCCCTGTGCCACGGGGCTGAGCCAGCACGCTGTGAACAGGAGCCTGGCTGAGCATAGATGGCGCAACAGTTTCACTAATCACTGCTAATTCCAGCATCCCAGACTCTCCCAGCTGCTCTCCTTGGACTCCGTGTCTGCACAGGCACTGTTGGAGTTTGGTTACTGAGAATTTCAGACTTTCAGTGCTGCCAGGCACTGACCCCCAAGAGAGCACTGCATTGACCTGAGGCCGTGGAGAAGCTTCCAGAATGGAATGATAACACTGGGATTAGTGTAGTTTGATTAGAAGTGTGTGATATCACAGATAAACCTCATGGTCTCAAGTATAGTAAAGGAGGGCAACCCCAACAAGGGGAGAAATGATGCATCTGACTCCATTGATATCAGGAGGCTAATTAATTACTTTATTATACTAAATTATTCTATACTATATTACACTGAACCTGCTCAAGCACTCCACTCAACTGCCCAGAATCTTGTGACTGTCAGCTGACAGTCCCAACACACACATGGATTCAATTGGTCAATGAATCCAAACACTCACACCAGAATCCAATCAAGCAAATTCCTTCAGGTAAACAATGCATTCCACTTGCTACAAAATACAAGAGCAGTAAATGAGAATTGTTTTTTCTTTCTCTGAGGGTCAGAGAATGTGAATCCCAGAAAATCCTTGGGAAGTTGTGCCTTGATTTTCTCTGTGAAGAGAAATGTGACCACACTCAAGTGCCCTCAATCTCAACAGAGGTAGAAAAAAGAAGCCAAAATCCAGCAGGGCACAACTTGCCCAGGATGTGAGTTGTTGGAAAGTGGCAAGGTCACCTCTAAACCCATGGCAGGTCCAGCCAGAGCAGTGTGAGAAACAACTGCACACTTGAGAATTTTAAAAGGTTTATTAAAATACAACAAAAGACTACATAAGGAAAAAGCTGCAGTGCTGGGAGCTGCCCCTCATGCACACCACATGGCCAGCTCATCTTCAAGCTGGGTGCTCAGTCTTTGAGACCCCTGGCCCATCCCAAAGTCTGTCAGTCAGCTCTGCTTTGCCATTTATCAGTGCAAACTGCTTTCTTGTCACTGGATTGGAGGTCAGGTGTTGCCATGCCTCACCCCCTAAGCACCCCCTGAGCTTTTCCATCCCCACCTGCCCCAGGTAAGGGACACCTGTGCAGCTTCTTTGTACCTGTCCTGGACAGCCCAGGCTGTCTGCTGGCAACAATACAGGGGGAAAGGGAACTGTGGGGAGAGCAGAGGGCATCTAAACTACAATAACATAACTGTACATCACTAAAGCTTTTCTTAATACTCACATGACAGTTATCTTTTAATTGTGAGAGCAAATTATCTCATTATCCATCTATAACAGCAGCGTGTCTGACCATGCCCTGACCACCAGCCTGTCCATCCCTCCCCCTCCTGCAGACACAGGTGTGAAAGAAGTGTTTAAAATCCAGTGAGAGGCTGTCAGAGCCCTCAAACCCTTCTCATTGCTGATGGCAATTAAGGAATTGTGCCTTCCCACCCACCCTGCCATAGGGAAAGCAGGTGCTCTCCTTTTACCCACTGTAAACACATCCATGGGATTGAGTGACTGCACCAAGGTCATGCAGGAAGCTGTGGCTGGACTGGCAATTTTGGTGTGGTCCTGGCAGCCCTGGCCTGCCTCCCTGCTCATGGGCAGGCTGCCTACCCAATAATGATAATAAATAATAATAAATAAGCAAATTTGCATCTTCTTAGTGCCTGTTGTGTTACTGAGCTTGGGGATTTGCATTGCTGCCTCAAGTTCCTGATTTCTATTATTAGGTCTATTATATATCTCTGTGTGTTGAATTTGCCATAGAAAGAGATAATAAAAGATGTAAAGACATCTTTTATTATATCCCCAGACATTATTTTAATGTGACTGTGCAAGTAAGGGTATGAAAGCTGTGCTTAAAGCAGACTATTATTTTAATATATCCATTTCAGCAAGCTCTAAAATCCAGAAAGGAGCTATAACTAGACTACATATCTGCACTGAGTCTCACTGTAAATGAATTGGGAGAAAATTGGGTAGGAACACGGCTGAATGAACAGGGAGTTGGGTAATTCCACTTTGATTTCCTTCCACTTGGTGGATGTGTGTTTCTTCAGCTGCTGTGTGTCAACACGGGGTATTTCACAACTGGTTCTTTACTGGTGTGCGTGCAGACCTTTCTCCTCTGATATCACAGCACCAGGGCTTTGTTTGCCTGCCCAGGTTGTTTGGAGAGTGTCTCACTGGAAGGAGGAAGAGCATGCCACAAGCTCTCACTTGTTGAGCAGGCAGAAAATGTAACTCTGCTGAGGTGGGGCATGGCAGGAAGGAATGGGCACGCTGATCATCCCAAGGTGTTTATCTGAAGGGCATTCATTCTGCAAGTCACTCCTCTTCCCCTAAGAAAAAGAGATACTTCCTCTCTAGTGATTTTAACTCTTAAGATTCCCCTTCACAATTTTTCATAGGGAATATCGAGGAGAAGTTGTCCATTTTACCAGCTTAATCAGGATGGTTCCATTCCACACCAGACATCCCTTCTGATGCAAAAGCAGAATGGATGGTGAAACACCTTTGCTTTCCTCCTTTTAACAACAGTTTTCTTCCTTTGCAACCTCTGATTTCATTAACATGCATGCTGTCCCTGTTTTGGAGAGAATTTTCAGCTGAGGTCTTTCCTAACCAGTTAAAATGTTTTGCCAAAAAAAAAAAAGTGCAAAACAAATCCTGAGGGAAAAGCCAGATCCATCCTAAATAAACTTTGCTGAACAGGAGATTAGATTTCAAGGAGTAACAGAGTTTACAATAGAGAGTATTTGCTCTAAGGGTTGCCAAGGATAAATCATGTCAGGAAGGAGAAAAGCTCACTAGGTAGCAGAATGAATAGAGGAGATCTTGGGAATATGGGAAGAAAAGGAAAGTACCATGTAATGAAGCTGGACAAAGAAAGGAAACACAAATATAGGAAAACAGGACAATAGTTGTGATAGAGAACTGGGTAAAGAGTATTAAACCAAAAATCCACTCATATTTGTGCATTTAATTAGAGAAATTTACTGATCTGTTCTTGCCTTCTATTTGCATGTGCCAGTCATGAGTTTGGCCAGCTGAGCCACAATGCCACCAACACTGCAGGTGCCAGTGCCTGCAAAAACAAATGGAAAAATCAGTGTTAATATTAGCACTGGGTCTACTTGCCTTTTCCTCCAGCCAGGAAATGGAAACAATGGCACACAACTTTATGTGACCAACAAAACTTTGTTGCCAACAGCAAACAGTCCCAGGGAACAGCTGGAGAACAATTGATGGATGCTGAGTGGGAGATTGCATCGCTTTGAGTCACGAAAGTGTGGATGGAAATAGACCTGGTGTTGGTTATTCCAAGGATAGAAAGTCATGGTGTCACTGTTTTAGCTGACATAAACAGGCAAACACCTTCAGCTGGGGGGGAAGTGGGGTTAATGGTGATGTGGAGGGAAGAAAAATCAGAATTTGAAGGATACTGTGAAGGCAAAATGATTGATGGGGGGATGAAACAAGGGAATTTGGAAATCTGGTAAGAAAACTGGCATCACACATCTGTCTGTGCTCTTTGTAAGTGTAGAAGTGCTCAGGGGCTGGACAGCCTGTTGTTTCACTGGTGTGACAGCTGGCCTGCCCCTTCCTCCCTCAGGGATGAACTTTTATGGTGTTTACTCTTTTCCAGCACTGCTGCCTCACTGCATCCTTTTCTCTGCCTCCTCAGACGATGGGGGACTAAAGATAGGAGCTCTTTCCTTCACAGTTCCTTGGCAGCTGGCAGTGAATGACCCCTGTCCCTGCAGATATATTTTTGGTTCAGTTATTCCCTCATTTGTCTTTCACTAATCCTAAGTGCTGCTATCTCCCAGCCTCTGGCTCCCTTCACCTGTGCACTGACTGTGACTGCCCAGGGTTTCCCCTCATTCCAATAGTTTGCCATGCCCTGAATTCTTAGAGGGCCCTTGTGCTTTTTTCCTCTCTCCTCTCTCCACTCCTTTAATTCCTGAGTATTTTCACTGGATTTCTAAGGCCTTTGAAAAGCCCTTCTCTGTGATCTGCCCTGCAGCACTCCTTGCCAGCCCTGCCTTGGAGGTGGGGGACAGAAATGCTGCTCCTGAGGTGTTTTTTGGACAGATTCTCAATGAAAGCTTCCAGAACACTGGGCAAGTGTAGCCAAAATAGTGCAGTTTGTTGGTGGGGCAGTGCATACCAGCAAAACACGTGTGGTACCTCCTGCTGGTGGCTGAAAAAAGGAAAACCACTTTGATGAACTCTTAAAAAGTTGGTTTACTTTTACAGATTCCACAAAAAAAAAAAAAAACCAAAAAAAAAAAACAAACCCTCTCTGCAGCCAGAAACTAAAATACCACTCTGTCCACCAAGGCAGGATTGGCTCTGTTTGACTTGAGGTGTGTAACAGAGGCACCCTGGATCACACCACCCTCCTTCTTGGTCTCTCTCTTGACTATATAGGGAATTTGGTCAGCTAATTTTGGCCTTGAATCACACCCACAGCAGATGACTAATGCTGCCCTAAACAGAGATTTCTACTATAAACCCTCACTGAATGGGCTTGGTGCCCTTCTCTTGGCAGAGGAGGTGCTGGCACTGCCCAGAGTTGTAACTCAGGTGACCCTGGCCAGGCCAGTGTCCCCTCCCTCTCATCCCTGCCACTGCAGGGGAGATGGCCAGGCTAGGAAAGCTCTCCTGGTCTGGGACAGCACAGCTGCAATGCCAACCACTCCTCCCCATGGATTCTTTACTGCTCCCCTCCCTGCCCAGTGGCTTCCCAGGTGGATGGTGCCCATGGGGGCTGGCTGGGGTGTGCTCCTGTGGCTTTTTGGGAAAACAAGTGGTGCAGAGCAGGAGCTCCGTCCAGCTGGAGAGACTGGAAAGAGGGAGGGGAAGGGCTCAGAGCTCTCTGAGGCTTCCCCCCAGCCTGTGGACAGTGCCACCTTAGCTAGGTTTTACCCCAGGTTTCTTCAACATCCACCTTGTATTTCCCATTTTTCTTGCATCCAGATCTTTTACTTATTTGCCCATTTTCCCATAAATAGCTTAATGCTTGTCAAGTCCCAGCCTTGGAGGGGGAAGGGTGGACAGAGCCCTGCCTGAGCACTCACCACAATTCCCAGAGAGGAGCCAGGTGGAAAAAGGGATAAAGGATGGGCAGCACAGCCCCCACAGTGCTGAGGCTGCCCAGGGGGAGGAATCTGAGGTGCCCAATCAGCAAAGATCCCTGAGCAGCCAAGGGTGTCTCCCAGTCACTTCTGGCCCATTTCCCCAGTTAATCTCTTTTCCAGCAGTGTTGTCACACCTTCCCATTCCCCTTTCTCCCAGCCACCTGAGTTTTCCAGCTCTTTGTGGCGGGGATGTAATTATTTAAATTGCTCTCCATAGTTACAGGCAGGCTGTAAAAGCAAGAACTTGAACCAGTGCCCCAGCCTAGATAATGTGCCCTAGAATCTGAAACCCTGAACTCCAGCACAGGTACATTTGAGACCTGTGGCACAGATATGCAATGAAATTTCTGCTGATCCACCAGAATTCCTGAAAAACTTTCTCGTGCACTTGGGTGTATTATCCCCTGCTTGGTTTCTATGGGCAGGGCTGCAGCCAGGTGTCCAAACCCTGTGTCTGACACCTGGGTGGGAGCTACAGGAGAGTGACAGGAGGAGAAGTGGGATTGCTGCTCATTAAAAAAAAATAAAAAGTCCCTTGAGCATGCAGTCAAACCAAGCTTTTGAATTGGAAATGAGTGAAGACAAACAATACCTAGAAAGCCATGGAAGTGTGGCCTGTTCAGAGTTTCCAGCTGTAAAGTGCTTGGAATGCTGAGCCTGGCAGGGAAGCCTTGGTGCTGCTGGAGGGCACACCTTGTGCCAGCTGGGCTCTGCTCACCTGTGCCAGCCCAGCTGCCAAGGGGTTTGGCAGGAATGGGAGCTTAGGTCTTTTGCCAGCTTGTATAAAAGCTATTCCCGACAGAAGAACAATGAAGTTGTTCTTTTTTCCTGCCTGGGAGCCATTAGGGAAAGTCAGAGCAGTCCTTTTACAGCCAGGCTTCCCTTTGATGGCCACCTTCCTTATCAGCACAGCTCTGCCAAGCTGGAGATACTCAGGCTTTGGTGTTTGAGGTCACAGAGCTCAGAAATGACTGGAAGTGTGTAAGAGCTGGGACAGCAACTGCAGCTTTCTTCTTTCCTTGAGTCAGCTGGCACTTTGTCTTTAGGCAATGGCAATTAAAAATTCAAACGGGCAGGCAATTCAATGTGCAAACCCCATTTATTCTGTGAAAGAGCAAAGACCTGGCTTTGGGGCTAGATCCACTTGAGGTTTGGAGGACTGGAGATGGGGAGGTTGTAAATCCCCCCTCCTGCCCCTCACAGCAGCCAAACCACCCAGGAGCTCTGCAGAGTCCTCTCCCCTTTTTCACACTCCAGCACTTCCAGCCCAGCCAGCAGAGGAGATCCAGGCTGCTCTCAAAGCTGGCTGTTTCCACACCATGGCTTGTGAAAAAGCAGCCCTAACCCAAGTCCCTGGCAGGAAACATTTCTTACTCGTGCTCTACTCGAAAGTTACTCTGGCCTGGCAGCCAAGCTGATGGAGAGCAAACACCTCTGCCAGCAGCAGGGATGGGCTCCAGGTGTGAGGGTCTGTGGGTTATGAGCAAACACAGTGCTCTCATAAAGGGAAAGGAGGCTCAGGAGCTACCAGGCTCAACCCTGTGGTCCCAGACAAGCTGCTTTCACTTTGTTTCAGTCTTTCCCACCCAAGAAAAGAGAATAATATTTGCTCACCTCCCTCACTGGGCTGTTGGGAGGTGGCAATGAATGTCTGCACAGTGCTGCAAACATAGAAGGTGCTAGAAAAATGTGGAGCCTCCAGGTTCCCAGCAGCATATTTGAACGTTGCAGGAAAGGGAAATAGGGTGCTCAGACACTTGTGGGGTGAGCAGGACAGGTTTATTGCAGGCAGGAATGTTTAAACTCACAAACACAGGGGGTGCCAAAATGGGTTTATGAGGAGGTGATGGACTGCAGGCACTCCATAAAGCACAGCCCTGCTGACCAGTGGCACTGGGGGAGAGCTGGCTAGCTGACCTGAGCTGGCTGTCACATCTGTCACCCTGCCAGGGGGCTGGGCAGGGCTGAGGGAGTGTGGAAAGGAGGCTGATGTGTCCTAGGAGTCACCTCTGAGCAGAGCCAGAACAGAAAAGTGGGTGCCACAAGCCCTTGCCTGCAGGCACTGATTATCAGGGACGTGTGAGAGGTGTCTGTGCTCCTGCAGGGCTGGTGAGGGCTGCAAGTGCCACCACTTCAGCAGCCTGCAGAGCTGGCACTGCTCCTGGGGACGTGCTGAACCCCCTGAGTGTGCCCTCATCACTCTGCACAGCTCCTGAAAGGTGCCTGTGCTCAGCTGGGGCTGGGCTCTTTCTCCAGCAGCACTGACACAACCAGAGCTCACAGCCTCGAGCTGCACCCAGGGAAATCCAGGTTGGAAAATTAGGAAAATTAAGAAAAAGTTTTTCACAGAAAGGGTGAGAAAGTTCTAGCATGGCTGCCCGGGGAGGTGGAGGAGTCCCTATCCCTGGGTGTGTTTAACAAAGCCTGGATGTGGCACTGGGTGCCAGGGCTCAGTTGAGGTGAGGCTGGGCTGGACTCCATGATCTTGAACATCTCTTTCAACCTAGGGATTCTGTGAATTCTGTGAAGAAGGGAACAGGAGCCATTCCCTGCTTTGCTTTCCTGGCTCTGCAGGGTCACTGTCCCAGCACACACAGCCTGAGGCTGCACAGTTTGGTCCAGGCTGTTTCCCAGGGGAGGTATTCAGCTGGACATGGCCATGTGCACATTCTTCCATGAGTTCTGTGGTGGTGACAGGGATTTCATGGAGTGCGTGGTGTGACAGATGAGTAATGTGATGATTGACTCTCACAATTAATGGACAAATATCATGTATATAGGTTAAGAAAAGTTTATAGATTTATAGTTTTGTTGTACCCCCTTGCATGGTTATAAATGGACAGCTGGGGTTGGGACATCTGGGAGAGCTGGCTTGTCACTATGGAACACCTGACCTCCAGTCAGGATTTGAGGAGGAGATCTCCACCACTGGACAGCGAAGAAGAGGTTGATGGACAAAACTTTGGGAGGAGTTAAAGAGTTAAAAAAGGGAATAAACCTCCATTGTGAGGGGGATGAGCACATGGCAGGGAAGATCTTTTGCTCTCGGCCCGTAACCTTTTTTCTTTATTCAGTCTTCTGTTGTATTTTGATAAGGTTTAATAAACCTACCTAAACTATGAAAAGTGAGTAGCTATTTCTCACAGTGGCACTGCTGGCAAGGGGCAGCCCAACAGCTTTGTCCCCAGGCACCACAGCTCTCCTGAAAGGGCAGAAAATGCTTTGAGGGAAGGGGAGATGCGCTGATGCCTCCCTGCCCCGGGAGGCACCCGGTCAGACACTCAGAGGGACAGGGAGACAGCCAGACCTGGGGCTGTCACAGAGCCACTTCCCTGGGCTCAGGGACCAGCAAGACACTGCTCTCCAGCAGGGCCTGGCGGCCAGAGCCTCCCCATAGCAACAGAGACAAACAAACCCGGGGCTGCAGCGCAGTGATGACTGAAAGGAAAGGGTAAGGGAACAGCCAAACTATTTTTACATTTCCGAACCACGCACCAGCAGCAGCAGATATTTTTTCCTTTTCCGTGCTGAATGGTCATGGTGGTGTGCTGGGTGACATCCCCCCTCCTTCCCCTGCTTGCTCTGAGCTGAAGTCTCAGCTCTGTCTGAGAAGTTTCACGTCTGTGGGTCTCTGGCTCATGCAGTGTTTGTTTCCTGACATTAATTCATAGTGTGAGTGTGCACACCCAAACATCTCCCTGGCAGAGCTGGGACGGGCATGCAGTGAGTGGGGATCCCCTCTCTGGGTTACCACATCCCTCCAAGGGTTGGGGACAGCCTGCCAACACCCAGGCTGCAGGGGATCCAAGTGGCTCCATGCCACCAGGTGCCACCTCGGACATTTCTGCTTCTTGGAGGCTTCTCCCAGTGGTCAAGATTGGGCACAGGCAGTGGGGATGGCAGGGGGGCAAGAGCTGGGTAGGAAATCTCTCCACACAACTCCTGGAGGTGTGGGAATGTCCCCTTTGGGAAGTGGAGACCCCCTGTAGCTCTTCATGAAGTGTGAGAAGGGATGAGAAAAGGGATGAGAAGGGGCAGGGGCTGGACCAGGCTCTGGTGGCTGAGGGCTCTCAGGTGGGGGTGGATTTGACTCACCTGCCTGGGCTGTCTCCATCACCCAAGGCTCCCTTTACTGGCAGCAGGAGAAATGGGTGTGTTTTGGGCATGAGTCAACTGGCCTAATTTTGCTTTCTGTCTTAGGGTAAGGTGAATTTCTCTGGATTTTCCTCCTCCTTTCTGTTGGCTGCTAAGGGACATTAGCTCAGACAAACTGATGCCTTCAGTGGGCTGATGAATGGCCATGCCAAGTTAGTTACTGAGGGTCAGCTGCCCATATGCCCTGCCCTAGCCTGGGCAAACATAACCTCAGTTGGCTTTGCTTATGATGCAAGAAAGCCTGTCGGGATGCCTGAGTTGTGACAACTTATTTTTTATTTCAGTGTGAAGAGAAGACAAATCAGTGGCTCAGAAACCAAAGGCCAGCTGTTAGGAAGCCAGTGCTGCCACATTCCCTCCTGTTAATCTGATTTTTTCTGTTAAAAGGTTCTTTGAGCATTTTAGTGGAAAGAATTTCACAGCAAACCTCAGTAACACAGAGGGAAGTGAAGGAATTCCTTCAGAGGTAGCTGTCTTTTTTCTGCCTTCATTTACTTTTACTTTTCCACCAGATTTACCCACCAGGCTGGAATCCATGGCCAGAAATGAGGGTATCCAGGATTCCTGGAGCTGCAGCTGCAGTTTATTATGGGATGGGTTTGGCTTAGGCCACCTCTGTGTCAGGCAGCACGCAGACAGTTCCTGTCCCAATTCATCACAACAGCAGCAGCAGTTGCTGGTGCTGATCACACGTTTGATGTTTTCCTCCTGGAAACTCCTGGAGGATGGAGCAGCTCCAGTGAGCAGCCACTGGGGCCAGAGGTGAAGCCCTGACCTGGAAAGGAGCCTTTGTGGGGTGGTGATTTATGGCCAAGTTGTGCACTCATCACTGGGGGACATCAGAGCAGCTCCTGTCACAGTCACCTCGCAGAAATCTCTCTTCTTACTGGAAATTTGTTGTTTAAGGAGATGTTGATCAAACCGGCACTCCTGTCTGGGCTTTGAACACCCCTGGAGGTCAAGTTTCAGCATGCAGCCAGGTACATGCTAACAGGCAACTGAATGAATGAATCAAAAGGAAAATTAATGAGGTTTCAAACGTGGAGACAAGTCAGAGCCACGTCTTTACACCTAAATGCAAATTTGGCTCAACCCCCCCCATCCCTGTGTGTTTGCCAAGGGGTTACAGCTCTGGCTCAGGGCTTGTTAAGCAATGGGGTAAAGCACTCTGTGTTCCTGCCTGGTGGCACAGACACATCAGCTGAGACATCCACGGCCTGGTGGTGTTTGGAGGAAGGGCTCAGTCCTGTTTGGGTGGGGATGTGTAGGAAATAGAGGAACAATAAACTCATTCTTCTTCAAATCGGCCCTTTGTTCTCTTCTCCTTGATGTGCTGGAGGAAAGTCACTGCAAGTGCCATTGTTTTCCCAGAGTGTTTTTGAAGGGCTTCAGTGTGTTTCATTCCTCAGCTTAATTCAGCAGATTTATTTGTTTTCAGACTATTTCAGATGAAACATTCCTGGAGAAAGCCAAAATGTTAATTCTGTTTCTCTGCTTGCATTGGGAACCACCTCTGGAAGATTTTGAGGCTCCTTTGTTTGCATTGCAAGAGGTGTCTGAGAATGGTTTGTTAACGACTTCAACCTAGAGAATCTATAAAGAGGCAGAGGTGGTTGGATGAGGAAAATCATCCTTTTATGTCCATTACTCTTTGCTTTGTAGGCCAGGCTGGGGCAGTGCCTGCACTCCTATGGCACTGTTCAGCTGGCCTGCACCACTGCAGCAGGCTGTAATTCAGCAGTTCTAATTTCAGCAGAAGACCAGCAGAGAAATGGAAAGGGTGGTCCTGCTGAAAAGCTCACAGCCACGCTGATATTCTCAAAGGGAATTTTTCTTTTTTGGCTGTAGGTGTGCTGTACATCCGTTACACATCCTAAAGCAATTATAGGAGAAAGAAGCCATAAAAAGGGCTCTGTGCCCAAAACCTCACCTGTGTTTTCCAGCTGTGTTAGGGAACCTAAGAAAAGCCATTTCCTCTTTCCACAAACCATCTTTCTTTGAAGGCAGCTATGTGTGGAATAAAAAGTGGGGTTTTTTCAGTGCTGCTGCAGAGCATTTAAGGAAAATATTAATAAGACAGGTCTCCTTCAAAGGCCAGCTGAAGAACCCTCGAAGAAAAGTCTGCCCTCCACCCTCCCCACACCACTCCAGGGACACTAGAAGTGTTGTTTTGCTCCCTCAAAAGCTGTCTGTGCTGAGAATCACAAAGGATGAGACAACTTTACCCCTCTGGCCATGTTCCTGTTGGCACTGTCACTGCACTCCTGCTCTCCTGGCTGCTCTCACCTGGGGCTAAATCCTCTTCACTTCAGTGGTAGAGAGACAGAGACACCTCTCAGAGAGAGAAAAGCAGCAAGGACTTAGCTGCAGCTGTGTGGAGCACTGGAAAAAGTCGGAAAAAGTGGTTTAATACTTGGGAAGTGATGGGTCCCTCTGTCTGCCTACCCACACAAGCCTTGGCTCTCAGCATAACATAAAACACCTTATTTTTTTTTTCCAAAAAATCAACACTATCAACAAAGTGGTGGTTGCACGTGATGTTGATGAGGAGCAGCAACAACAACAACAACAAAAAGGTTCTGAATTAAAATTTTTTGGGAAAGCTTGGCTTTGAGCTTGGAAGTGGAGTCAAAAACGTGTGTGAGCTTGCTGGGAGGTGATGTAAGGCTGGTGTGAAATGACACCTGAGGTGTTCCCTGGGGACTTTGTTAAGTGCTTCTCGTTCTGGGCTCTGATCTCCAGCAACAAGATCCGCGGGGATAAGGCGGGGCTTGCTTACAGGGGAGCAGGAACGACAATGTGCTTCAAGGAGTATCCATTCAAAAGCTGCAGTGCCTGGAGCGCTGGAGGGTTGGCAAGGTGTGAGGAGAGCGAGCCTGGAGGCTGCTGGAGGGGTGTAGGAAAGTCTTCAGAGATGACTCAGCCAAGGATGAAAGAGAGGGAATTTTGGGGGAGGGAAGGAAATCTGAAACTGGCTTCTTCTCAATTTTCACAGGATTCCAGAGGGGCTGGGTGGGGCTGGATGTGAGGAAAACAGGGCTGGATGCAGAAAATTGGATAAAAAAGAGGAGCCTGAGCTGGACAGTGCTCAGGTGGAGATGCTCTGGCTGCTGCTCATTCCTGATTTCCTGGGCAAGTGGGAAAACATGAGCAGGAGGCACTAATCATGCCATTCCATGTAGTCCTCAAATACACTGGATTACTGGAGAATTCACTAATAGAGAGGTGGGTGATGACTTACAAACAAAGAGCTTTTAGGGCAGGAAGTCCCAGTTGTTGAGTGATAATAATTGAGTGTAATTATTTTAAATAGAACATTTCCAAAGAATGAAAAATGGTGCAATTCCCTCTTGTTGGACAGTGCTGTAGGCATCAAAAAAAAAAAAAGAATGCTGCACAAGGAAAAATGCCTTTCCTGCCAAACCTGCCAGGCCAAGACACTCAAGCTTTTGTGAGTCCATGGGGAAAAATTTCTAAAAATGGTTTATAGAACTATTATCACCACCTTACACCTGTAGGGCTCTGTGGAACCACAGCAAAGCAACCAGACAGATGGGAAACAACTCCTGAGCCTCTTGCAGGTGACTCAGTGGTGAACAGGAAAAATCTGTTGTGCTCAAAATTTGTTGTGGAAGAAGACCAAGGACAGCATGCAAAATAAAAGTATTTGAAGTCTTCACTACTCCCAGTTCTTTCAATGGGGTTTTTTAAAGACTTTGATGTAGTCAGATTTTTTTTCTTCAGTATAAGTAGTTTGGACCTGCCTTTGAAATCTCACTTTCATGCTCTGTGTGCTAATTTATACTCAGAAACCTGAGTCCACACTCTGCAATCCTCTGCAGGCAGGGTAAGGCTTGCAAATGCCTCCAATTATCTTTTGAAAGCAGAGAAAAAGTTGGAGCTTCAAAGCTCCATGTTTTATCACTTATGTTATTGATGCACAGCACTGAGGAAGAGTCAGCTAGGACAGGGGAAGGGATTAAAAAAGAATTGTTGCATCACCTTGGTCAGGTTTATCCTTTCCTTTTCTAACTCATCAAAGAGTAGGTGGATTATTTGACTCTGTGATCCCATAGGGAGCATTTTCCCAAATCTGTGATTTAAAGATTCCATCTAATTTTCAGCCTAAATAAATGGATGGCCAGTGGGTATCCATATGTTCTTAGGAGGAAATGATCCTAGCAGCTCTTCCCAAGTGTTTGTGCCCAGCACACTTATAGGGAACACCTAAATTAGAGAATTACAGGATCACAGAATATCCTGAGCTGGAAGGGACCCACAAGGAAGTGAATCCCACCCCTGCCCTGCCCAGACCCCACCAACCCCACCCTGGGCATCCCTGGCAGTGCTGGCCAAAGGCTCCTGGAGCTCTGGCAGCCTCGGGAGCCTGGGCAGTGCCAGCACCCTCTGGGGGAAGGACCTTTCCCAAAATCCACCCCAAACCCTTCTGAGTTTTTATTCTGCTCTTTTCCCAAGGCAAAGCTTTTAGCAAAAGAATCCTGGTGATGCAGCCTTTTCTCTTCTGATTATCCTGATAACTCTTCCCCACACCAATTTTCTGCCCCTTGGGAGCTCATGCTGGGAACTGGAAGCAAGAATTGTACAGTGGCATTACTTCAACCCTCCCTAGGGCATCCCTAACAGAGGCACCTCTTTGGAAGCATTTTAAGGCTGAAGTTCCCTCTTCACATCTGCATCCTGTTATCATTCCTAACTGCCCTTTCCTCAGGGGAAAAAAGCTCTGTTGCTGCCAGGTGATGAATTCCTTGCTTGGAGAAAAAGAATCGGTAATTCCCAAAGGCATGACCTTGCACTACTGAATTTCCTCCCTTCTCTGCTGCTTTGGATCATGAGGTTTTACTGTAACATGCTCTAACATTCTGAATTGAAGCTGCTTCCCACAGTTTTGTGACATCAGCAAATTTTATTAGCACATGCTGACGTTCTGAGCCAAGGCTATGAGGAAAATTATTGAGTCAGATCAGCCTTGGAAACAGTCCTGGGGAAGGAGCCTCTGTTGCTGACTCTTCTCCCCAGTGCCTGAGGCTCCATCCCTTTAGTTCTGCCCATCCCAGCCTCCTCCTTCTCCAGGTAAACCCATTCCTTGCCCTGCAGCGTTTTTGGAACGGAGAGAGGAAAAATTTATCACAGATCTGATCTGTAGAAATCAGATACCAGGTTTGACAAGAATAATCTGCCCCGTGGTGAGCCTGTCTTGCATCTTGCCACATCCACCTCCTTCAGCTGCATGTTTTATTCCCTCCTTTATTGCAAGGAGGTGAGTCCAGCAGGCTCACAGGTGGACACATGTGTATTTTTACCTGGGGAAAATATATGTGTATATTTTGTAATGTGTATATTATGTAATATATATATTTTATGTGTATATTATGTAATATGTGTATTTTTACCTGGGGAACAACCCAGGTGTGAGCTTGGCTCTGCTCTGGGCTGGGGTCACACAGAGATCCTGCCCTGCAGCTGCACAAATCCCTTTTCCCTGCCCTCCAGAGAGGACTTCAGCTGTTTAATGATCCATCTCCATCATCTCCATCCCTGGCTAGATGGGTGTGCAGGGAATTCCAGTGGGAACACAACCAGGGTTTAAGCACTGCTTGTATCTACTGTGCTTTGCTGGTGCCTAAAACAGCACAAGCTGCATCACTTCCCCCCTCACTGATGAGTCCTTGAAGAAAACTTCAGGTCAGAGATGATGTTTTTCCTTTTAAAAAACAAGCATGAGATGAGTGACTGCCAGTTTTGTCCCTGAACACACATAAAATGGAGAGCCACTACTTTTTTCAGGTAGCATCCAGCACGCTGGTTTATTTCGGTATCAACTCCTAAACAATCCATCAAGGGAGGAATCTGAAGAAATTTACTTCCAGAAGTCTTTTGAGATTCACTTCCAGAATTCTTTTGATTTAAATTAAAAAAAAAAAAAAAAAAAACAAGAAACCAACAAACAAAAAAAACCTAACCTCCAGACTTTACTGTTGCATGATTGGTGAATTGCAGGATGTGACAAAAGATTTTACATAGCAGCAACTTGTTAGAACTTTGACTTTTGAGAATTTTAGACTTTTTGTGTTGATAGGCACTGATTCTCAAGAGAACACTGCATTTGAGCTGAAGCTGCAGAAAAGGCTTCCAAAACCGAATAATAGAACTAAGATTATAAGTCGGTAGTTTGAATAGAAGTGTGTAATGTTACATAATAAAAAACTTAGAGTTTAAATCCACAGAATATAGAATATATTAAAAACAATATAAAAGTTTTAAAGCAGAAGCTGGTCCTTCTTCTTCACCTTCTTGAACCAACCTTGGGTGGTTTTGTGTCATTGGATAAAAAAGTATACATTACAAACCATCGGTAGTTGATTATTAAGTTAAAAATAAAAACAATTTAGGTGTCCTTTCATAATTGGACAGTTTATCCTTAAAAGGCCTTGTAGAGAGAGACGTGGCTCCATTTTTAGTTTGTTAAAGTGAAGTACTGTAGAACCCATGCTTTGTGAGATTAACATAAATAAGAATTAATAAACATCTGAGTCCAGACAAGAAATACCTTCTCGTACATTGAATCCCGACCCAGGGGGGAAAAAAAAAGTTAAAAGTCCACAGCATCTTTTAGCCCAGCAGGGGCACCGGTCTCCTTGCAGCACCACACCCAGCTCCAGTTCCCTCCCGGTTCTTTAGGGCTGCTGCAGAGGCAGACTGAGCCTTTCCCGGATGCTGCTCCAGCACACACAAATTGCTCATTTCCTAAATTACCGGCATCTCCCCGTTGCCCGGTGACAGACCCAGGCTGTTTGTCTGCAGCAGCAGATGCAGAGCAGAGCCCAGGGCTCTGTCAGTGTCCCCATGGCCAGCACGGTGCTCCAGCAAATTCCCTGGCACACAGAGGCTGGCAGAGACCTCAGGGAGCTTTGGAGTTGTTGGGTCCTGAATTTTCCATCCCATCTCCACAGCACCACCCTGGGCACATGGCATGGCTGCAGCCCTCCTTCTGAGCAAGGATTTCATCTGGATCCTCAGAGGGATGAGCAGCTCTGCTGGGAGGAAAGGCTGGCACAGCTGGCATTGCTCACCTGCACAGGAGAAGCTTTGGGCTGAGCTCAGGGTGGCCTTGCAGGGCCTGAAGGAGCCCCAGGAAAGCTGGAGAGAGACAATTCCCAGGGGATGCAGGGACAGGGAATGACCTTAAGCTGAAAGGGTTAAATGGGATATTGGGGAAAAAATTTTACCTTGGGAGGGTGGTGGCCAGAGCAGCTGTCCCTGGATCCCTGGCAGTGCCCAAGGCCAGGTTGGACACTGGGGCTTGGAGCAGCCTGGGACAGTGGAAGGTGTCCCTGCCATGGCAGGGGTGACACTGGATGTTCTCAGTGCTGTTTGATTCTAGTTTGGAAGAAGGACAGAGAAGTACAAGTGATGAAATCATCAGGTCTGACTGGCTACATCACACGAGTCAAATACTCAAACCAGTCAGGAATGAAGAGAAGTAGGAAAAGCTGTTTGTGTCAGTGGATCAGGAATATCAACAGTTATGTTTTTGGAGAAGCAGAAAATAAACACCCTGCTCATATTACTTCTGATTTTTTATAAATCTGTCATACACAAAAAGTTTAGTACATACACAGTCTTTTTATTGCCACTTTTGGGCCACAAAATGCAGGATTTACCTCATGGTAAGGATGTAGCACCCTTTCCAAAGGAATTCACCCATGTCTACACTGAACATCTCCCTCTCCTTTTATCTCCATTGCCAGGTTATTTATTATTAGTATGTGTTACATGATCTACATGTTCTTGTGGCTGAAATGAGTGAAAATGGCTTTATTTTGTAGTTGGCAATTAAAAATGAATCTTTAAGGAGAAGGAGGCTCCCCTGGAGCACAATTGCTTATTTTTTAAGATGCTCCTGGGGAAGGGTGAGTGAGATGAGGCAGCAGTTCTTGCTCACAGCAGCCTGAAGGGATCCTGAAAGTTGGATGTAGCCTTTATCCCTGCTCCCTAAAGCCAGAACAACTGCCAGCTGCCTGCTGTAGCTGTCAGGCATTAACCTACTATTCCCAAATCTCTGAAATGAAATCCAGTGAGTGGGATCAGGAGTACAGGCTTTTCATAATCTTCTTCTACCTGGAAACCTCATCCGCTGTGACTCCAAGCCTTTGTGATACCTCAGGTTTAGCTTTTGTGTTTTTCACAGTTCTGTGCTGCTTTAGTGTGGGGGTCTGGGCTTCATATTATGGGATGGTGAGCTCTGTGCCCAGAGCAGGGAGACAAAACAATTCCTGCTCCAGCTGGCACCAAGGACAAATGAGCCCAATCTCAGGCCAGGAGCACAAACCCCGTGGGCTGGAGAGAGAAAAACAAGCAGGGTGGGAGTGCCTGGGCTAAAGCTGGGCTGGGACAATGAACTGCAAGGTGGGAATGGAGCAGAGCTGATCCCAGGGAGAGACCCCGTGCCCGGCCGGGCATTTTGGGGCCATTTTGGGTCATCTTGGGTGCAGGCCTGGCTGGGCTCTGGTGCTGCCCAAGGTGGGTCCATGGAGGAGATCCTTGGAATCAATCCCTGCTTTGTTCTTTAGCTCTGTCCAGCCTCTGCTCCGGCTCAGCCCTCACAAGGCATCAGTTTCAATGGTGAGGATGGGGTAGGATGTGATGGGAATGATGTGGGAATTATTTATCCCACTCAGCTTTTGGGATTGTTAACCAAGTCAGCATCAAAGGGAGCTCACAGCTATTCATTTGTGACATTGCCAAGGTGAGGGGCTTGAATTGAAAGACAGACAAAATATTCACAGCAACTCTTTATAGTGGCTCACTTGTTCCTGGTAAAGTCCCAAATCCAGGGAAAGGGGCAACTTCCTGCAAAAAAAAATCATGGGATGGACAGCAGTGTGTAGAGGCATTCTTTGTCTACAGATGTTCTGGAGGGCAGATTTCAATCAAAGAGTAAAGTGCAAATGTGCTCCTAGAAATGTGCTTTTCATAGTACAGGGAACACAGAGACTGAGTTTGGATAGCATGTGCACAGGGAGCCTGCAATTCCAAAATGCTGAAGTTAAGCCCTGGGAAAACATTGGGAAAGGTGTCATGGAGCAGCACCAGGAGCAGGCTCAGCAGTCAGACACCATCTGGCAGAATCTGAAGATGTTGCATAAGCTGTAAAACAAGAGGTGGCACCTCAGCAGTCAGGAGAGGCAGCCAAACGAGTGGGGATGCACTCAGCCTGTGACTTATCGATTTAACCCACACCTAGCACAGATTTAGTGTCTGCTGCTGGCTCACCTGCTCCTGCTGGGGGTGGAGGATCCTCCTACTACACTTTCTGTTTTCCAGGAGCTCAGCACAGCAGCTGAGTTAAATCCCTGCCTAAATTAACCCCTTATTGATTCACTGCAGCTGTTGCCATTCCAGACCCAAAGGAAAGGAGATTTAAGAGTTTGTCTTTGAGTGACGTGGTGATAGAACTGGTGATTCTGAAATTTGGGGGTCCTGTGGTGGAGTGCTGTGGGCAATAGTGCATCAAATAAGATATTTAAGCACTTATTCACTCAAGGGGCAGTGAGGATAGGTGGTTTTGGTTTTGATTCTGACCTGTTGGAAGTTTTTTTGGGGTATAGCTGCTTTTTTAAAGTCTGAGCATAGGCCTTTTCACAGGGCCCCCTGAACATCAGCCTGTTGAGTAATTGTGCTGCTGAGAAACAAATAATTTCCTTTGCTGTTTCATTCTGCAGATGGATTCCAGTATTTACCCAGTGTTGCTGGTGAAGCAGAATATTCATGTGACAATCTCAGATTGAAATAGGGTAGAAATTAGGATTAAATGCTTTACTATGGGGGTAGAACAAGTTGTCCAGGGAAATTGTGGATGCCCCATCCATGGAAGTGTTCAAGGTCAGGCTGGATAGAGCTTGGAGCAACCTGGGATAGTGCAAGGAGTGAAATGAGATTATTTTTAAGGTCCCTTCCAGCCCAAGCCATTCTGTGATATGTTTCTATGAATTTCTTCTTTGAAAAAGCTTAATGCATTTATGTGATTGGCCACTGGAACTAATAAATCAAGTATATATTTGAGTTTTCAGAGCTTGAATATTGCAAGGTACCGACTGTAGTAGGTTTCATTATCTAGCTGAGAAGTCCTAAAAAAAATTAAAAAAACCCAACAACTGCAGAAAACAAGTCTGACTTGAACATCTGGAGGACGAGGAGCAGGAAAACAAATGAAAGGGCCTGCTGTCTTCTGTGCCAGGAGGATTTGCAATCCAGAAAGAGATGCAAATGACTAAGGCTGAGCGATCTACTTTCTGTAAGCAATCAGCGTGACAGACTTAACCCCTTTTCTTGTTTGCAAATGATCCTGGAGTAAAGTGCTGCTGCTGCTGCTTACAGATGTGTTTGCTATTTGCATAGACTTTGTGAATAAACTCCTGCTCGGGGCTTAGTCATGAGGCACTCAGCGTGACTATTGCCTGAGTGGGGCTGTTTGCAGGCTGTGATTCATCAGACCTGCAAGGGAGCTGGAAGGGGAAGGCAGCGTGAGCACGGCTGCAAAAATGTGTACGGATGCACATTCACAAATTGTCAGCGTGTTTGCCGTGCTCTTCTCATCTCCCTGCAAACAATCTGCTCTCCAAAGAAAACTTTGTACCAAAAAGAGTTTCGTGCTTCACTTTTTTTTTTTTTAATACTTCCCTTTTAATTTACTGAGGGGAAAACTTCTTGAGAGCATTGTATCTGTCTGGGTACCTCTGGTAATCTCTTGGCTTGATGGCAAAGTGGCCACCAAGTGTGTGTGACAGTGGGTGCCACACACGATGCCTCAGGATTTTAGCTTTTATATATTTCATGTATTTGTAAGCCTGCAATTCTTCAGTGTATAGCTCTAAACTCCATAGACAGTGTGAGCTGCTGCTTTCCCATTTTGGTCAGACACAATTCCTCTCCAGGTCTGAGGATCAAGGACACCTCACTGCCTCAGGCCCTGAGAGATGGAAACAAAACTGAGTTGTGGGGAGCAAGCATGGGGTAAATAACTTCATTACCTGAAGCTGTAATTGGAAGATTAACCCCCCAATATGCAAATGGACCAAAAGTATGAAAACCCATGTCCACTTTGGGTGTAGCCCCTGGGGTGGCTTCATCTGTTCCTGAAGGCCCTTCAATAAATACAACCGCTTTTCACTCCCTTCATTTTGTCTGGCCTCTGTTTTTAGGCAGCCCAAAAAGGCATCACAAACTCTTGAGCCTCAGCCACAGGGGGGATTGATTAATTTTTCTGCTTCCCTGGGGGATCCATTAATTTTTCTTGCTGCAGAGTGTCCTGAGGGATCTTTGCCCTCGGGGTTTGCTCCTGGTGAGGTGAGCGGGGCTGGGGCTGTGGCCCTGCAGGGCTGGGAGAGCAGGAGAAATGGGGAAAATCCTGTGTTTTATGGACATCAATGCCTCAGTGGGAGTGCACTGGATGTGCCAGCTCCAGGTCAAGTTATCATCTGGTTTGCACTGGGAGAAGGCCCAGTGTCCACACAGTGTCCTCAGAAAAGACCCCTCCACCTTCTAGAAAGGAAGGTTTGCTAAAAATCCCCAACCACCAGGTGAAAGCAGAGACACTTGACTGTCCCAGCCTAGCAAAACAGCCCAGACCAAGTTACTGCTGAGAGCAGAGCTGCAGTTCTGCTACTTGAGTGCAAAATAGTGACAAAAGATGAGTTTTCCTGTCACATGGGGGTCATGCAATAAATTCCACGAAATTTACTTTCAGAGCTAATTTTGGTGTCTTTCTAAAAGCTTTGCTCTCTGGGAAATGAGCTGATCTCATCACCCTGATATTATTTTGTGGTGAATCCAAGGGATGTCTCCTTTCCCCTGGCCTGGAGAGGCAGGGTTTGGGGGATCTGTGGGGTGCAGGAGCCCCATGTGTCAGCTCTCCCCTTGTGGGGAAGGAGGAATTGTGTGCAGGGCTGATTTCCCCAAAGGTCCCCCCTGCACCTCACCAGTGCAAGGGCAGATGCAGCTCCCAATCCCTGGGATTTTTCAGCCTGCCTGGGGATGTGATGTAACCAAGGCTCTGGAATCATTACCAACTTAATTAAAAAATAGACAATATTCAGTCAGAGAATTATCCCAAATGCAAACTGTGCTTCAGGTGCCTTCCTTCCCTTAGCCTGATTTTCAGGAAGAAAGCAATCACTTCTTCTTGAGGCTGCTTTTTTTGGGATAAGGACAAGAGGAACAAGAGGCTGAAGAAGAGACTTTCTACTCCAGTTTTAAACCATGAGAAGGCATGAAAACAAAACACATGGTAGGGGATTTATCCCAATTTATCCCAGCCCCTGCAGCACCCTTATCTTCCTTTTTTTTTTTCTTTCTTTTTTTTTTCTTTCCTGCTGACTTCCTGCTCTGGACTCCTTGGCAGCTCCTGGGACAACATCTAAACTTTGCAAATGTGAAGGAATTCAAAGGGAGCCCTGGACGTCAGTGGGCCGTAAATCAGGGTTGGTTGTGGCCCTTCTCTCGTGAGGCAGAACATGTGCAGGCAGATAAGAGCCTGGAGGAAGGAGAGGCACAGAGAAAAGAAACACCAGTAGGAAAGACCCCATAAGAAATGTTTTGACAGCCTCAATTGAGCTGAGCAGCCAAGGAGGGGCTGGAGTGAGCTCCCATTGTTGAGGGAACAGAGCCCCACCTAATTTGAAGTGAATTTGCTCAGGAGCTGGAAGGGAGCTCTTTTCCCTCACCATTGAGGTTTTGTGTCACTGGCAGTGGGATTTTCCCGGTGAGGCAGTATTTTCCATCTGGCTGATTCATCAGCCAGATCCTCCAGGGATATAAATAGACACAACCTCCACCAGCTCCAGTGGTCTTGCACCAGCTTGCATCAGCACAAGAAAGTCATGGGCTGGGAAGTTCCCAGTGCTTTGCTCAGTCCCAACCACTGCCAGCTGGGCTTTTGCTGGACATCAGTCCTGGCTGGACTTAGGAGCAGTCAGAGAATTATCCCAAACAAATTGCAAAACTCCCTCTTTCTTAGTCAACAGGAGATAGAGGTTGGCTTCCTCCCAGGAAACTTTCTCTTAAATCCATCTTTGTTTTTTTTAACCTTGCTTTGCTCTCGGGGTTTAACCCTCCTTTTCATAAAATCCCAGAATGGTTTGGGTTGGAAAGGACCTTAAAGGATGTCCATGGGCAGGGATAGCTTCCACTATCCAGGCTGCTCAGAGCCCCATCCAACCTGGCCTTGGACATTTGCAGGGATGGGGCAGCCACAACATCTCTGGGCAGTCAGGGCTTCATCACCCTCAAAGTAAAAGATTGTTCCTAATATCCACTCTCACCCTACCCTCTGTCAGTTTGAAGCCATTCCCCCTTGTCCTGCATGCTCTTGTTAATTTGATTGTTTGGATGTTTGGGCTGTGGGATTTTTTGCTGGTCCTCCATAACAAAACTGGGCATGGTGGGGATCCAGTGAGGAGTTGCTAAACCCTGGATTTAGCAGTGGATTTAAGGTTTTTAAATATTAATCATTTTAACTGGGGCTGGTGGGAGGTTAACCCGGGCAGCAGCTCCAGACAAGGAGGTAATTATGTTTATTCCCTGGCTGCATTGTGTGGAATGCAGATGAGGGTTTAAGTGGCTGTAATTACCTGTGCAAGGTGTCATTCCTATTTTACAACAACAACAGCAAGGTCAGCTGAGCCCAGATCTGCTGCCTTGGCTGTGCTTGGGTTTCCAAGCATCTTCCAGTCTGCCTCTTTTCCCTGCTTGCCCAGCATATTTCCTGGGAATAAGACCTTGTTAAATGCTGGTTTTATTCCCCTAGTGCTCCATTATTTGCTCTGTTATGATGCTACATCATGGCCAAGGGTGAATGTCTGATTAGAAATGTTTGTTATTTTCAGATATACTCACTGAGGCTTTTTTTGCATTTCTGTTACACTGGGGCCTCTCAGGAGAAGAGAGATCCCTATAATTTGGCTGAGCTTGCTTCTTCCTTGTGAAGGATGGCTTCAATAATCTCTCCAGCTTCCAGGAATAAAATACAGTGAGACCTGTTTTCTTTATGTTGGGTTTGGGGAAAAAAAAAAAAGAAAAGGAAAATAGGGGGATTCCTGACATACCTGCAGGAATTTGGTTTTGGGGAGAGTAAGCAAACTTCTTGTGATTACCACCAAAAATCCATATCAAGAATGCAGTGGTTACATCAGATGAGGCCTCACAAAGCAGCTCGTGTCCTTTCCATAATCTTGTTTCTCCCTGCCAAAACCTTCCAATGGAAATGGGATCAGCAGGGATGCAGCTTTAAAGGGCTCCCATTGTGCCTGCTGCCTTGGCCTGTGTCCTGGATCTGTGAGGTGTCCTGCTCTGTGGCACAAACTGATCCAAAATGGGCATTGTGGGGTGGGAGCAGCTCTCAGGCAAGCAGCAGTGACTCCTGCAGTGATGGAAGCCTGGAAGTGGGCAGGAAAATTTGGGAGCTGCTGCCAGAACTGTGACAGAAATGAGGAGGCAGGATGGTTGCTGTGGGTCCCCCTGCAGTGGGGCAGGGTTGGAAGGGTTGGGGGGTTGCAGGGAGGAGGAGGAGGAAGAGGATGAGGAAGAGCAGCTCACTAGGTGGCTTTCTGCCCTCTGATTGCAGCAGGTGGGAACTTGGGAAGTGGGGTTGGAAAGTGGGAGTGGGTTCCAGCAAGAATCTTATTCCCACAAAGGACCCAAAACTCCTGGTCATCCTGGGAGCCATGGTTTGTGTGTTGGGACCTCAGGGAGGTGACTGACTGCCCAGGAGCCCCTGGTCCCAACAAAGCCTGGTTCTAGAGCTCATATTTTTGGGGCAAAGCTCAAACTAGTGACTGGAATAGGGCTGCAGAGTTAATAAACCAAATTAATTGGTCAGGATTAAGGTTTAGAAACTCGAGGTTTCAGCTGGGTCATGTTTTTTTCATTATTACTGCTTATTTTTGGGGCTGGCAGATATGCTAGCATCAATCCTCGCCTCAGTCCCACCGGTTGTTTTGCTGCTTCCAAATTTCTGGTTCCCTTAATCGCTGGTATTTCAGTTGGACAGCCTTCCCCTCTGGTTCTGCACTGCTGTGTGCTGTTTAAAGGCTGTCAGGCCTGATTCTCATTTACACTCTGGCAGCACAAAGCTTCACACCCACTTGAGGGTCCTTTTCTTCTTCCTGAGTGTTGGAAGGAAGATTTGGATGCAGGAGGGAGCCATCCCCACCATTGCATGGGGCTGTTACGAAATTCCTCTGGTTTGAGTCAGCTTGCAGCATCCTCAGTGATCCTGCTGCATGGAAAACCAGGAGCAAAATGTCAGCTGGGATTTATTTCTGCAGTCCAAGGTGGAGCCTTGGGCCTGCTGAGCTTCCCACTGACCCAAGAGGTGCTGGGGATGAGAGAAGCAGTTCCTGCACTGGAGCAGGAGCAGGCAGTTTGCAGTTCCTGCATTGGAACTGTTGCAAAACTTAAACTTCCCTGCAAGCAACCAAGGAGGGGAGAGAGAGAATGATGATGCATCTGACTCCATCTTATCAGAAGGCTAATTAATTACTTTATTTTACTATATTATTCTATACTATGTTACATTATATCTAAATTGAATCTGCCAGGCACTCAACCCTGCACAGAATCTCGTGACTGTCACCCGACAGTCCCAACACACACACACACACCTGGCCCTGCCAGGCCAAGGAAACAAAACACCATCACTGTGGGTGAACAATCTCCACATTGCATTCTACTTTTGCACAAACACGGGCACAGCAAATGAGATAAGAATTGGTTGTCCTTTCTCTGAGGTTCAGAGAATGTGAAACCCAGAAATATCCTTGGGAAGAATTGTGTCTTGCTTTTCTCTGTGAAGAGAAATGTGGCTACACTTCATGTTGCATGTGCTGCCAGCTCTGTCTCCAGCTGTGAGGAACAGTCTGATGGCATGCTAAGGGTCTGTCCCTGAGCTCCAAGGAGACTCCAAGGAAAGGCAGGATGGGTGAATCCAGCTGTGCTCAAGGAAAGGCAGGATGGGTGAATCCAGCTGTGCTCTGTGCAGCTCCTGGCGCTCGTCACGCGCCCGCGGTTCCTGATGGATCCCTCGTGCATCCAACGTCAAATTAGTGGGTGTGTCTTATAAACAAAAAGTAATAATCCCATGAGTCAGAGCTGAAAATTTTCCCTTCTGTGCGAAGTGTTCATTATTCTGGAATTTTAAGTGAGGGGAAGGGCTGAGTGGAGAGGGTTTGTGCTCGCTGGCTGCTTCCTCCAGCAGCTGTGGGGACATGGCCAGCGATGGCTCTTCCGATGTCCCGTCCTCTGCACACATTTTTAGGGCTGCTGCTGATGTCTTAAGGTGGCAACTTCCCTTCCTGAGTGTGAGGCTAAGGAGAAATCATTTTATTGTTGTTTTTCATAATATGATTTTGCCCACCTTGGTTTTTTTAAGTGAATTCACAAAAACACCACAATTTCATAATAGATATATTTTCCCAGAGATGTTGGCATCCCATTTAGGCATGAGCCATAAGAGGGGCTTCAAAGACCTCAGTGATTTTTTGAATGCTCTGCTCCAAAGCCCAGGTTGGCACAGGTGTGTTTGATCCCCAGCTCTGTGATTCCCTGAGGGAAAGTGCTGGATCTACTTAGAGAGAGGATTGTACAAGGAGGGGCTGAGGGAGCTGGGAAGGGGCTGAGCCTGGAGCAAAGGAGGCTCAGGGGGCCCTTGTGGCTCTGCACAAGTCCCTGCCAGGAGGGGACAGCCGGGGGAGTCGGGCTCTGCTCCCAGGGCACAGGGACAGGAGCAGAGGGAACGGCCTCAGGCTGGGCCAGGGCAGGCTCAGCTTGGCCAGCAGCAGGAATTTGCCCATGGAAAGGGAGCTCAGGCCTTGGCAGGGGCTGCCCAGGGAGCTCTGCAGTGCCCATCCCTGCAGGTGTCCCCTGGAGGTGGCACTGAGTGCTCTGGGCTGGGGACAAGGTGGCCATGGGGCACAGCTGGCACTCCATGGGCTGGGAGGACTTTCCCCTCCTCAGGGATTCCAGGATCCTCTGGTTCTCTGATCTTTATTATGGAAGGTAAATAGCTAAAGCATGTCAGTATCTAAGTCAGGGGAGAATCACTTTTCTAACCCTGACAAAGTGCTGGTGGAAAACACAGGAACAACTTCCCTGCCAGTGTGGCCAGAAGACCCTCAGAGCACTTGGGTGGAAATCCTGATGTGTAAGACCTGAACTGCTGAAGCATCACCCTGTGCTTTCAGGCTTTTTGTCAGCTGGAAGCCTCTGTCAGAGCTGCAGTGTGGTGAGGAGCCTGCTCCTCATCTCCTCACATCTGGACCCCGTGACATTAATGGCAAAAGCAACTTTCTTTTGCAACTCCATCCAAAAACTGCAGGCATCAGCCCTTCACAGCTAATGAGAGCTGAGCTGGGGGAGAGCTTCTCCTCCAGTGCCCCGTGACAAGTCAGCTGCATGCCTCTTGATCCATGTCATTTTATTCCTTCTGGAGACCTCACATAGGCACAAATAGAGAGATTTGAAAATAGTGTGACTCCTGCTTATTTATCTTGCAATGAATTCAATGTATTAAATCACTGCCCTGCTAAAAGCCTGTCTTTCTCCAAGATCACATCCCATGAGGCCAGCTCAAGCAAATGAAATGGCTACTAAATCTTTGCTTGTCATTGCAACACTTTTTCTTAAAATTTATTTTTATTTTTTAAAAACAACAGAACACTCCAGTATTCATTCCAGTGCAATAATCATGTTAAGTAATTGAGTATTTATCTGAAGAGAATGAGAAATGTGGAATTTATTTCTAGGACTTGAGCTTTAAATAAACAAGACACTTTTAAACATAACTCCATTTTGGATAATGAGATGTTTTCGTGGACATAATGGCTATTTGCAGCATGTTTTCCCATGACTTTTTTTTTACAATATGACATTTAAATCAGACTAGTACAGAATCTTTGTGCATTAATAGAGGTCAGCTCTTCTCAGGAGTAAATATTTGTATATCTGTGGGTGTGTGTGATATGTCTCATGCAAGAACTCTGTGTAACAGTGGCAGTTAATTTGGTTTAATAATCAAGCTGTAAAAATCTAACAGATTGATCAAACTCATAAATTGGCTTCCTGGTACAAAAGGCATTAAATAAGTATGTTTTCTTACTTCTATTAAATATTCCTTGTGTAAATATATGGATACACTTAAAGAAACATTATGGATCTATCACCAAAGTGCTGTGATCCCTGATTCTTAGATGTGGAAAACTTCAGTGCTGTCCCATGAAAGTAAAACACCACAAAGACATCAGTATTTTCATGTCATGTGGCACTTTTTATTTAATCCAGACTGATTTTTATTTAATCCACTTTTTATTTAATCCTGCATTGCTGGGAGGAGCAGCTGCTTACAGCAGAACCACCTTGTGAGGACAAAAAGGGAGATTTCTGTCATCTGGCCAGCAAGGGGTCCACAAAATTTTTATTTTCCATAGGCATGGAGCATTTCTAGCCATGCAGGTTCCTCTGCTGAATCATCCCTGCCCCACCTACACAGAGCTGAGATTTGCCTGGAATAAGCAGAGATGACTGAAATAGATGTGAGCAGACATGAGCAGCAGTGTTTGTCAAGGGAGAGAAAAGCACTTTGTGTTTCATTTCATGTTCAGTGTCAGCTGCAGCCAGCTCGTGCTGGAAGAGAAGTTTCAGTCCTTGTTTTCCAGGAACTTCTGGGGTTTTTTCCCCCTTCAGTTGGTGTGAGTGGCCTGCAGAGAGGTTGTGGTGGTGCTTCCCCATCCTGTGGGTTCTGATGAACTTGAGTGAGAACGAATAAAAGGGGTTGTGGGAAGGTGTCTTGGGGTGGGGAAGCACAATTAGGAATGGCATGGAACTAGATGAGGTGACTTCATTCTCACCAGGCATAAATCAAAGTTGAGCCCTGGCATTTGGACTGCAAAAAAGGTGGACTTGGGGTGCTGGTGGGTGAGAAATGGACATGTCCTGTCTGTCTGTGCTGGGATCAGAAACCAAATGTGCCCTGGCCTGATCCCACAATGTGACCAGCAGGAAAGGGATTGGGATTGTGTCCCTGTGCCCCCACACGTGATTTCCCACCTGCAGAGCTGCCCCAGCCCTGGAGGAGCTGGAGCTGCTGCAGAGAGCCCAGAGGAGGCTCCAGGATGGGCAGAGGGCTGGAGCAGCTCTGCTGGGAGGAAAGGCTGGCACAGCTGGCATTGCTCACCTGCACAGGAGAAGCTTTGGGCTGAGCTCAGGGTGGCCTTGCAGGGCCTGGAGGAGCCCCAGGAAAGCTGGAGAGAGACAATTCCCAGGGGATGCAGGGACAGCACCCAGGGAATGGCTTCCAACTGACAGAGAGTATTTGAGAGTGGATATTAGGAAGGAATTGTTCCCTGTGAGGATGGGCAGGCCCTGGCACAGGTTGCCCAGAGCAGCATGGCTGTCCCATCCCTGGAAGTGTCCAAGGCCAGGTTGGATGGGACTTGGAACAACCTGTTCAAGTGGAAGATGTCCCTGCCTACAGCTTGAAACTGGATGATATTTAAGGTCCTTTCCAACCCAAACCATGCTATGATTTCATGTTTGGGGGACAGTCCTGCTCCTTAGTAAAACGCCCAGCCTGAGCTGGACACCCCTCACTGCAGAACTCCCACTGGCACCATGCCAGGGCAGCAGATCCTCCCTGGAGATGAGTGACCTGATCCACTTCCCCATTTAGATAACATCTGTCACACTGGGCTTTGCCTCTGTCACACTCTCAGTGGCCTTGCCCAGTCACAACTGCTGGGTAAGTGAATTTTTGTTTTTGCAAGGGCCTGTCTCCTCCCCACCCTCTTGCTAACCCACTTTTGGGCAAAGCTTCCCACTTGGAAATCTGCCTGTCCCATTAACCTCCACAAGCAGGGTGGTGATTCCAGCTGCTGGGGTGTTTGGGAGCTGCTCCCAGGGGAAAGCAATGCCTGCTGCTCCAGGAGACATCACTCCTGCAGGCAGGCAAGGAGGGGGAGAACCCACAGAGGGTGCAGAGCCACCTGCTCTGCACTCCTGAGTATAAAACTGGTTTTACTCCAGCCAGGAATGCCCATCTCCAACCCATGTTCAGCTCCAAGATGCCCACACCTCTTGTTTTCCAGTTTAGTGGAGCAGTTAGGCAGATAATTCCCTTGCAAACCTTCCCCGTTGAGAACTCACCCCCTGAAGAGCCTTGATGCCATTTGGTCACTAAGGTCACTCAGTAAATCTGTGCTAAAAACATCCCAGTCCCACACTGCTCAGGAAAATCCCCACTGGAATTGGAGCAGGGCAAGCTGGTGATGATGGGATTGTGTGAGCACAGTGGAGGTGGAACAGTGGGTTTTTTTGCCCTTCTCTTTCTTTGGAGATGAAAGGGAAAGATCAGAAGAGGGTTGGATCCATTACCTTACTCGTAGGTGTGTGTGTACCTGGTACTTATTTACGTTGGCGTCTGTGTACAACTGGGCAGATAAAACCAAAGAATTTAGGACATCTCTGGCACAGCCACACACACTTTCAAAGCACAAGATAAACAATAGATGATTGCATGTTTAAAGCATTTTCCTTGATAAAAGATTGAATAATTTACCAGTAATGACAGGGAGCGATGGAGCGGTCAGCGAACCACATTGCATGACAATTGCACCACACCATCTCCAGCCATGCTGTTGGGGCTACTTTGTTTGTTTGTCTTGGATATAATTATTTTTGGCAAGCATCTGTTGGAGTTTACAACAGAGCAGATCCAGTGGGAAATGCCCCTTGGGAAGCGTGGAATGAAGTGTGTGTGTAAAAGCGGCTTGGGGGAAAATTTGAATTTTTTCTTTTTTTTCTTTTTTTTTTTTTGCTGGCTTGGAGGAGATGCACTGAACTAGAGAATGAGAATGGGCACATCTGGCAGAGACAGACCTGGGAACAGGATTGTCCTACCTGGTCCCAGCAGCACCTTTGTTGACCAGGAAACACAGACTCATAGAATGGTTAAAATTGGAAAAGATTCCAAAATGATCTTGTGCAAGCCTTCATGGATCACCACCTTTTCAACCAAATTAGAACACTGGTCCAGTTGTTTCTTGAACACCTCCCTGGGTAGCTCCTTCCAATGCTTGACAACCCTTTCATTGAAGAAATTCCTCCTGTTTTTCAACCTGGACCTTCCCTGGTGGAATCTCAGCCCATTTCCTTTTGGGAAAAGAGGCTGTCCCGCACCCTGCCCACAGGACAGTGCTGCTGAGCTATTTGTCCAGCTTTGCCATGGCTGAAGCACAGGGCACCAGCAATTCATCCACTTGGTGCTGCCAGCTGAGTTAGATGATGCCAGGCCGTTTGAGCTCATGGGTTCAACCCCTTCAGCTTGCTGGAGCTGATAGAAAATCACCAGCTTTGTCTAAATTACAGCTTGGCCCTCATGAGGTGTCAGGGAGTCAGGTCACTGTGTGGGTGCTGCTGTGACCTGGGTCAGTGGCTGCCTGCACCCTGCAGAGCTTGGGGATTTGTGTTTGGGCTCATTCCTTGTGCCCAGGCTCCAGGCTTGAGCCCCACTAACCCAGACTGGGAGGGGTTTTAGCTTCATGGACCCTGTGTGAGCAAGCCTGGCCTCCAGATCTGACTGGGGAAAGGTCCTAACAGATGGTTCAGACTTGCAAAGCACTCATGTTTCACTGAAGAATAGGATTTATGGTGTATCAGATGTGCAGGACTATTTTTGTTCATCTCCTGTTTAGTTTTGCTTAACTCTTCACTTGCTTCTTTCTGCTTTGTCTTTGGGAGCATCCTGGCCCAACTTCAAGCTGTCTCAGCAGGGGAATCAGGATTTTCCAGATCTTTTTGGCTGTCCCAGCTGGGCTTTCCAGATACTTTCTAGCTACCTTTCCCCCCCCCCCCCCCCAATCCCTGCTTGAAAGACAGAAGCAGCACCCCCTGACCAGGGCAGAAAGGCCAGTGGGCATAGCCAGGTCATGCCCAGACCCCCTCTCCACCATCCTGAGGAGCAGTTCCATGCACAGGACACCCACAAACACCCTCTACCCACCCTGTGGCCATGCAGGAGTTCTCCCACAGCCCTCCCCACTCCCTTTTGGCCTGGGTTGTTACCCATCACTGCTTGTGCTCACCCTGTGTCCCAGTGCCCTGCCCAGACAGGCTCTGTCCCTGCTGCCACACAGCAAGCACAGGCTGGATTGCATGGGAATCCAGTGGAAAATCACTGATAATGCCTGGGCAGCCAACAGGTGATTTTACTGTACACAGCATCACACAGAATTTTACCATCTGTTTACTGTCAGGTTGTGTGGGAGGGTGAATTTAAACAATGGGGAGGTTTAAGGAGGGGAGGGGAAAATTCCTGTGACTTTTAAAGCTGAGATTGCAGATCTCAGGGAAACTTAGAAAAAGGGATAAGAACCCCAAGGCTGCAGAAGATGAGCAAGTGAATTGAGAAACATGAGTGTTAGAGCAAGTCTGAGATTTTTTTCATTTTATTCTGATTTCTCTGTGAAGGGAGTGAGATGACTGGAGTCACACAGTGCCCTCAGCTCATCCCACAGGGGATTTCAGGGTTTAAAATGTGAAGGGCTCCATCCATCCCTGCTGCAGGAGGCTCAGAAGTTGGTTGCTCCTTCCCCAAAAGTTACTATTCCCCTAGCAGAAAAGCAGGCTGGTTTATGACTCACTCATTCAAGATTATGTATTAAATAATAAGCTGGACTTTGAGCTGTGGCAGCTGAGAGGCAGCACATGTTTGCCATGCTCTGTTACAGGGGTGATAACTGGAAACCTGGACATTTACATGGTGACTTGTGGACTGAGGAAAACCTCTTCACCTTCAGGAGGAGCTGGGAAAAGTATCTTGGGTTTCCATGGTTTGGCATGGAAAAATCATTGTGTTAGACTTTTAAAAGAGCAGCCAGAACCTGGGGGATTTGAAGATGTCTGACTGTTTGTGCTGACCTGGGATTCATCTTGTGAGTGAGAGAGGAAACCTTGCTGAAACTGGATGGACAAAGTATCAGACCAGGCCAAGTGAGGGGAGGATCACTGTCCTGGTCTAAGTTTAATTAATTAATATTCCTGATGAGGAGAGCTGCTTCTTGATGTTTATCATAGAATCATGGAATGGTTTGGGTTGGAATGGGCCTTAAAGATCATCCAATTCCACCCACCTGCCATGGGAAGCGACACCTTCCACTATCCCAGGTTGCTCAGAGCCCTGTTCAACCTTGCCTTGGACACTTCCAGGGATGGGGCAGCCACAGCTTCTCTGGGAAATCTGTTTGAACCTTTTATGTCTCCTGCTGGTGGAGTCATGACCATGCAGAAATATTTGTTTCTGGCCTTTACATCTTCCCCTACAGCAGACTCAGCTGTTTCACTGTGGCTTACAGAGCGTGGGCTCTGCAAACTTGCATTTCTAATTTTTCTCTTTGCAGACCTTTTGTTGTGGCTTGGGTGTTTCCCATGGGCCTGCTGCCTTCAGTGCTGTGGGCCTGCTGAAAGTTTAGGATAAATTTATGCTGGGAAGCAAGATCAACCAGGGGATGAATTTAGTTTCATGCCAGGGTAACACTGAGCCTATGCTCAGTGTTCCATTTGAAGTAAAGCTAAAATGGCAATGAAGACAAAGGAGCCTGAAATGTAACAGTTAAAGAGAAAGGGACTGAACTTGAGTTTGTTAATCAGTAGTTTTTAGATCTCCTTTTCTACTCCAATCCAAATAAGCTCTGGCTACCCATCTGTGCAATGACCATGCCTGTTCTCTCTGCAAACACACACCCAGCCTCCTGAAACGCCATTTTTTCATGCAGAGGTGGGGTTTGCTGCTGTGATCTTGAAATTAAACCTGCAAGAAGTTCATGTCACAATGTTCCTGTTTGACTATCTCTGCTTGTTCATAGAAAAAAAAAAAAAAAACAACCTGTGCTACATTTTCTGAGGCTGATGAGATTTGACTTTGACACCCTGATGCCACCTGATCCATTCCGAGCAAGAATTTGTTGCTGCCTGGCAGCTGTGGTTTAATTTTCCAGGATGGTGCTTCCTTCCCTAGTTGTGCCTGAAGCTGATTCTGGTTAGGGATGGTTCCCTGTGCACAACATCTGCTCTGCTGTGTGCTGGTCACGAGATCTGCTGGGCTTGTGTAAGCCTGTGGTGAGCTCTTCTGGCACCGGCTTTTTCTGCGCACAGATCGCTGCCAAGTGTTTGGGGCTCCAGGCTCTGCCAGCTCCCCACTGCTCACACAGATGGTTCCAAAACCCTCTGTGCAGATCATTTCCCTCCTCTGACAGGCTGAGGTGTCTTCATGCTATGGTGCAGTTACGTTTTCACTGGAAGGTGGTTTCAAAAGTAAACCTCCATGTTTCACTCAGCAGTCATTCTCGAAAGCCAACTGAAGTTTCTGTCTGAGTTTTATTTAGCTAGAATTTGCTCCCTAGTGCAGCAGGCATTACCATAAAATCCTGTTTATTAGTAAACTCAGTGACCTGCCCTGGTGAAAATCCCTTCCCAAAGTCCCACCCTGTTCCTCAGCAGTAGGTGCAACCACCGAGTGACGTTAGTTTCGTAGTTTGAGGCTTAAAAAAAATTCCCCCAAACCTAAGCAACATGTAATAATTTGCAGATGTTGGCAGACGGCGATGATGCATGAGTTGAAGCTCTCTTTGGGTGCCAAACCACAAATATATATATCATTTTTTATAGTCTCCTATTCCTGGAACTGAAAGAGGCTTCAAAACAATCAATATGTAAAAACAAATACAGAGCACTGCCTTCTGAGCAGCTCCAGTGCTGCTACTGCTGCTACACACAGAGGGCTTTTTCTTAGTGGCTGTGTACTTCTTCAGAGCTGCTTTTTGTCCTTTATTTACAGGCACAGGTCTGCAGGGCCAGTGCAGCTCCTGCAAAACGAGGGGAGGTGTTCACACTTTCTGACCTTTTAAAGTTGCTGACTGACTTGGGTTTGGAAAGACAGGTGCCTGCTAAGGAAGGCAGGAGCCTCCCTGAAATGGAAAATGTGAACCCCCTCCCTCCAAATTCCTATAAAATTTAAATTAGGGACTCTCAGGCAAAAAAAAATGGGAGCAGGAAATAACAGTTCTTTAATAGGGAAGAAAATAAAAATATTAAAAAAACAATGCAGTAAACTAAAACAACACTGACAGTCAGAACACACCCTGACACCCTGTGGGTCAGGGTGTTGGTAGCAGTCCCATTGGAATTGTGGCTCAGCCCTCCTGGAATGCCAGGTGTGGTTCTGTTGGAGCAGGAATCCTGCAGAAAGGTGTATTCTCCCTCTCAGATCCAGTGGAAGAGGCAGCTGCTGTTCCTCTGGGAAATCCAGTGGAGAAGCTGTGCTGGTGTTCCAGAATCTCCAGACTCTATCCAGGCAGGAATGCTTGGCTCCTCCCTCTGGGCTCACATCTCCCAAGGGGATGCTGCAGTTCTTATCAGCCATGCAGGGACATTCAGTAACCTGTTATCAGCAGGTGTGTCCCCAGAGGGAAGATGACTGTGGAAGAGATAAGGAAAACTGCTCACTTGACAAAAGCCAACTGCCACACAGATGGTAACAGAACACATCTTGCCTTGCAGTCTGGAACACTGACCAGTGTAGGCTGTTTCAGGCTGAAACCAGGAAAGACTGATGTTTTATTTACTGCTGGATTTTCTTATGGGCTTTCTACTTAGCAGCACCATGTCCAAGGGCTTCGAAAACTGAGGTTTCCTCTTTGTTCTCTGAAATCTTTATCACAAGAGTGCTCCTTTCCCTCCACTGCCCTCCACAGGCATTTTACTTCCAAACCAAAGGAGCCACCTTAGAAGAGTTTTCTTTTCACATGAGGGCCATGTAGAAAATGACATCAAGCTTACTTTGAAGCTAATTTTGGTGTCTTTTTAACACCTTTTCTTGCTGGGAAATGAGCTGATATCATTACTCTGACAACCCAGGAAGGGCCAGGTTTTGATCAACTGCAAACCACTTGCAGCCACTTTCTATCAAATTGAACTTTCCAGCATGGTCTATCATGGCTTTGGGGTATTTGTTGTTAGATTGTGTCTAGGGCACCAGTCAGAAAATGGGACACCATTGGAATGGGTCTAGTACAGCCAGATATTGGAGAGAGAAGCTCCTTCCCAAAAAAAAAAAAATTAGGATTAGAAGTGCGGGGCAGCAGCTGGCAGGTGAAGGAGTGAGATGAGGGGACAATAATCAGGAGGGAATTTGGTTTACTCAGCATTCACTGTTGTATTCCTTCTTGCATTTAATTATTGCAGCTCTCTTGGCAAAGACAAAAGTTTTAAGAAGACTTTAAAGAGGGTAATGAAGTTCCTGAGAGTTCTTTCCACAAATCTGCCCTGGAACGTAGGGGGAACTTGGGAGAAAACCCAGAGGTGCTTGTGAAGTGGCAAACTGAAGATGGAAGGGACACTGCTGGCCAAACATGGTGCAGGTTGGAAGCCCAGCATCCAGGAGGGATGGTGTGTGAAGGGATGATGAGATGCTGATGGTTTGGTGTGGTTTTGAGGGTGAGGGAAATTCCCCATGGACAGGTACCAAGGAGAAAGCACTGGTGAAGGAAACCATCTCTCTGCAGTATTTGAGATGTGTGGAAGCAGAAGGAGCTTTTATTTATTAAGGCTAAAGAAAGTATGTGCTGTCTGAGCACAGATGTAAGGGATTGTAAGGCCACAGAGGGGATTTTTAGCTGCCTGGATGGGTGGGAGACCACATAATTTAGAGAGATGACAGAGGGAGTTTGTGTAAGCTGGACAAAACAACCACAGGGACCTTTGATCTTACTGGTTAAATCCCAAATGATGCAAAATTGTCAAAAAAACCAGGTGGAAAATGGGATTTTGTTCAACAAGGTCTTCTGTAAAGTACTGGGCTTAGCTGAGAAGAAAACAACCATGTAGCTCTGCCTGCTCTCTGGAATTTCTTCAGGAAAAAAACAGTTCTTCAGCTCTGGGGTATCTGGAGCAAAAGAATCTGCAGGACATTTGAACTCATGTGTTTGTTGTAGTGAGCACTAATAAGGATGTAAATGAACTGTGCTCCAAGAAAGATCCACAGCTGGAATGGAGAGCAAAGAGAATAGGGATTAGATGGGCATGGCTGTGTAGGAACTGGAGTGGTTTGGTCTGGAAAAGTGAGAGATGGGACACAACATCATAATATAAAAGGGTGCTGTCAAGATGAATCCATCCTCCTTCTCTGTGGTGATTAGGGCAAAAAGCCTCAGACTTAAATTATAGCAGGAATAAGTCAGACATCAAGAAAAAAACATTCTACCAGTCTAAATAACAAAATCAGGTTTAAAGTGGCTGGAGAAGCTCTGCAGTCTCTGTCATTGGAGGGTGTTTCAACCTAGGTAGTCAAAAATGGTTCATCAAGGATGACTGGGCCTGCCCTGCTCCCAGGGATGGGCCTGACATGGCCATGAAGTCTCTCCCAGCCCTGAAGATTCTCCTTGAAGATGAGGTTGCCCACAAGAATTAACATGAAGGATTAAAGGCAAGGCTACACATGGGATGGGCCCTCCTTTCATGTGCTAAAAGAAGTTTAAAATCTAGGGACAGAATCAGCAAGCAACTGCAGCTCAGGGTAAAGGGATGGAATAAGTAAAAACACTGGCTGGGTGAAGACTTGGAAAAGCTCATTTAATGACACTGAGTGTGTTTCCAGTGTGTCTCCATGGCAAGAAATTGTTAGAAGAGGACCTAGAATGAGAAAGGAAGAAAGGAACCACTCAAAATGGTGAATGGACTTGGAGACAGAAGAAAAACAAGAGACCAGTCTACAGCTGGAGAGGGTTTTAAAAAATTAGTAGTATCAGAATCAAGTGCACTTATAATGTGAAAAGAAAAATGTTGGAATAGGCATGGCTGTTCCTTCCAAGGGAAATCAGCAGACAATTTAAGATAGGGGTCATGTGCAGATAAACCACCAACAAATCTTCTCTCCTTTGTGCTCAGTCTGGCGGTGCAGCCACAGAGGAAGAGGGACCAAAAGTGACAGAAGGGTCTGTGGGCTCCTTGTTCATCTTCTGCCATGTGGAACTGGGAAACCTCTCAGGAGAAGTGGAGACAGATGGAAGAGTGTAGTGATGAGTCAGAAGGGATGAGCAGGAATCTGGGCTTTCTCATATAGGATCCAGAGTAGATTCCTGGGTAGGAATCCCTCAGGACTGCTGGAAAGTGGGACAGGGTAAGGATGGAGGGAAGTCAGTGGAGTCATGGAGCAAAAGGCATCAGTAGTGTACGGAAGGGACAGAGAAAAGAGGTGTCAGATGTGCCAAGGGCTGCCAGTGGCCAGGGCAGACCTTGTGTTGGGAAGCAGGAGCCAGCAGGAGGGATTTGGAGGCATGTGAGAAGGAATCAGAGCTGTGCCACTGAGTTACAGGGAGGAAGGAGCTCGGAGTGGGTCCCAGCAAAACAAAAGTAGTCACTGGTGACAGGTTGGAAAGTGTAAAAACACATATGTACAGTGACTGGGTGTGAAGACAAGGATTGAGAGATGATGCACAGAGAAAGTGGGAAACAGATGGAAAGTTCTGATCTGGGGAGAGGGATGGGAAAGGGCAAAGTGGAGTGACCAGCCTTGAGGCAAATGGGAAAGCAGAGCCAGCAGCAGGGTGAGGGTGATGGGAGATGAAGGAGACAGAGGGCAGGATGTAGATGGAGGGCCAGGACTGGAACAAGGGTGAGGGATGGAGGAGTGGGGATGTAACCTCTGGAATGAGAGTGAAAACAAGAGGACCAGTGTGCAGAGCTGCATTTCTGGAGAGAGCTGAAGGGAACCATGAGGGGCCTGGCAATGAGTGCATTCTGGGCAGCTTATCTGCAGTCCTGAAATCTCTCATCCCCAACAAATGTCCCTTAGCTCCTCTGACTTCCTCCCCAGTACCTAACCGGCCTCTGAAGTTCTGAATCCCCAACTGGAAGCCTCTCCAGGGGGGACATCCAGCCCCCTGCCCACCTGGCAGCAGTGCCAGGTACTGCTGCTGGAGACTAAAAGGCAATTTGCTTTTTGTATTTAAAGCCCAGACACTTGTCCCCAAGGTGAATCAGTGGACATCTGTGTTTTAGAAAGAAAATCCAAGCCAGAAACTTTAAATTATGCACAAGCCTTGAGGGACCTGTATCTCTCTGTGCATTATCCTGAGCCCAAATAGCACAAGTGTTAGAGCAAAAAGGCCATAAAGGCTTTCTGGGTAAATTCTACATATTTTAAAATAAGTTTCAATGGCTGCTGTGTTTCTCTCCAGCTGGTGGGTGAAGGCAGCCCTCTGTACAGGCTGTGTTCATTGCCTGGAATCTGCTGGCACCTGGAGCAACCTTTATTTGGCTGTGCCCAGGAGCTGAGCTGCAGCCCCCGAGGTGGAGAGAGCTGGCTGGGACACCCAGACGGTGACACTTCCTTGGCAGGTCTTCCTGCACAGCCTGTGCCAGTGGCTCTGTGGGAAGCCTGAGGAAGCTGCAGCTCTTCTTCTCCTGCCTCCAGGAAAGCTGCAGCATGTCATTGTCTCTGTCACTGTCACTGTCAGGGTGAGCATCGGTGCCATCACCTCTCTCCTGTCCCCCAGCTCATTCTGAGGAGTAGCAGCTCACTCCAACAAAAAAGTGCTCATTTAAAGGATAAACCAAAGGCCCATTTAAAGGATAAACCAAAGCATCCCTCTGAAAAATGGGTAGGATTTGGCTGGAGTTCACAGCATATGAGAGCACCAAGGGGGAAGCCAAGGCCAGGGGATTGGTGTCCAACATAGAGCTGAAGGAATGGGAAGTGATTCAAACCTGAATCCGTTCCTCATGGCCCATCTCTGGGAAAGACTACAGGATCTCACACTGCACCAGCAGAGGAGATCTTTGTTAGAATCAGGTTAATTTACTTTTTGTTTTTACATGAACCAGTGCTATCAGGACTTTGCTTCTTTCTCAGTCACACCAGGTCAGTGGTGTCTGAGGCTGGCACTGATGATGCACAATCTTGCACAATGACCTCTTGTTCTGGGACTAAAAGCTGTTTGTTTACATATTATAAGATGGCCTTTCAGCCATACAATGTTGGTTCAGTTTAGTGACACTTCTGAGTTTCCCTCCATGCAGGAGAGCAGCGACGTTTCGCAACCCAGAGCGAAGTTTCCCATGTCTGCTGTGACTCAGTGTGCTCCTGGTGTCTCAGAAATAGAAATTAGGGATCAGGACATCACATCCTAGCACTGGGTAAGACAGGGTGCTGTGCTTTTGGGTTGTTTTTTTTAATTTAAATTATCTTCTCTCATAGAGCAAACAACCTGGTAATTATTTTGCAGAACGAGGGTGGTGTGTGTTTCCAGGGAGCAGCACCAGGAGACTTATCAGGCAGGATTCCTCTGAGCCAGTCACCCTTAATCCCTTTTACAGCACAGAAACAAATGCAAATAAGATGCAATTCCCCTCTTCTGGAGTGTCTGCAAGGTGCTCTGCCATTAAACACAATTACAGAGTGCAGCTCAAACCCAGCTTCCACTCCCAGCTTTAGAAACCAGGACAGGGGCTCAAAGTTCAGCCCAGGTGTCTGTTTGCTCTTCAGCTGAAGTGTAGGGAGTGCTGAGTTCTCTCTCTGAATGCTTCAGCTGGTGGGGATACCACCTGGCTCCTCCCCATGCTTCTCCTCTAGGCATGGAGGGATGTTGGGACAAATCTCAGCTTCAGCTTCTTCGCTGCCTAAGGCTGCCTCTTAATGGTTAATATCATTGTTTAATGCCTAAATAACAGTGCAGAATGTGCCTGGAGTGCATTTAATGAGTTGCCATTAGTCATAAGGATCCCACACCATTGGTGAGTCTGTATTTGCAGAGCTTGGTGTCACGAGGGCATCACATGGAGAAAGCACTTGCAAAAAAAGGTTAAGAGCTAAACAGACAAAAGAAACATTATTATCACCATTTCAGCAGAGTGAAGCAGGCCTCTGAAGCAGTGGTTACTCAAAAAGTCTGTGTCAGCCAGGAACTGGAAGGAAAATCCCTTTCCAGTTCTGCTGTAATTCAGATTTTATTAACTACAATTATGTCTTAAACACCTGTAAAACTGAAATCTGATTTACTCAAAAAGTCAGTCAGTTGCTTCTCAGAACTGTGATTAACGTTTGAGGCCCTAAATTTAAGTCTTTGCTTGGACTGGTACAAACTTCTGAGGTCTGGAGCTGCCTCTGATTGTCACAGTTTCTTCTCAACTCCATCCACTACAGGCAGGTGTTTGGTCCCTGCATGTCTGCACAAGGAGACTTGCCCAGTCATTTAATATTTTCTCCTTTATTCCTGGATAAAATTTGATATATTTCACCAAATAAGTTCCTAGAACTTATGAAGACCTAGAGCTCTTTGAAATAAACAATAATCTAAATAAGGTAATACTGTAGCAGCTTTCTCATCAGGTTGGCATTGATGCTTGAAAATGCATTTCCTTTCCGTTTGTTTTTTCCTCATTCTTTCTTTAAAAGAGTGTTTCTTTAAAAGCTTTTCATATACATATATATATATATATATTTGTTTATTTTAATTTTTATATAATTTTTATCTATAAATGCATATATATATATATATATACACACACACACACACACACACACTTTAATATATATATTAGTGGGATTTTTTCCCAGACTACATCTAGAGCTCTATTACAATTTAGCTGGGTTTTTTTCCAAGTTCATGTCTTGGCTCTACAAAGCAGCTGCACTCCCTGGAGATCCTTTATTGTAACTGTGTAAAACATTATGAAGTGTGGGAAAAATCTTGATCTCTTGTTGCTTTTGTATTTCTTTGTGGAGGGGGGGCTTTTTTTCTTCCCCCTTCCCCAAGACAATTGATTTATGGGAGAGGTCTTAGCCAGCCCTTCTCATTACCTCAGGATCTTTTTATGGTTCGATATGAAATACAGCCAGCATTTAAAAATCTTTCCTTGACTCCTCACCCAATGGTTCCCCCGTGCTGGGGGATGTTTCCTCTTCCTTCCTCTCCTTTTTCTGGGATATTTGCTTCCAGGTTTGCTGCTGAATTGGGAAATGCTCCTCCATGGCTTTGGGTGAAACTTCCTTGGCTTCACTCACCCTTCACACACTGATGCTGTTCCCTTCCTCTCTTGCTTCCTGCACTTGGTTGGGTGATTTCTTATTTGATTTTCCTTCTTCCTTTTATGATTCTGGAAACATATTCCTGACTATTAGGGAGAGAGGCAATACACCAGGCTAGCATTTTTCTCACACACCTTTTTTTCTGCCAGAGGTCATGACTTTTTGACTCAAATAAAAAATTTTTAAAAAACCCCAAAAACAAAGGAAACAAACAAAAAAAAAAAACCCTCAAAACAACAAAACAAACAACCAAACCAAACAAACAAAAAACAACACCCCCCAGAAAAAGGTAAAAAATGGGATATGAGAGAAGTGAATAGGTTTGGGCTGGTGTTAGGGAGTTGCATTTCTTCTCTTGATGGGTTCTCTGGTATGAAATGCAGCTGCACATGCAATGGGCTAGGTACTGCTGAATGTCTAAAGAGTATAAAATTCTGTTTAAATACATGAATGTGAAAGGAAAAATTAACAAGGGATATATCACCAATTTTTCTGATTGCAAGGCTGGCTGGAAGATCTTGATCCTCCTCTGGGCAGTGATGGTGAGCACAGAGGATGAGCTTTCCTACCCCCAGGGTTACCCAGCCTTGTAAGGTAATTTTCCTTTTCCTTTTCCTTTTCCTTTTCCTTTTCCTTTTCCTTTTCCTTTTCCTTTTCCTTTTCTCTCTTTTCCTTTTCCTCTCCTTTCCTCTCCTTTCCTCTCCTTTCCCCTTTCCACTTTTCTCTTCTCTTTCTCTCTCTTTCTTCTCTTTCTCTCTTTCTTTCTCTCTTTTTTTCTCCCTCTCTTTCTCTCTCTTTCTCTTCCTTTCTCCCTTTCCCTTTCCCTTTCCCTTTTCTCTCTTGTATTTCCATAGAGTTTTGCTAATTCTGTATTTGAGGAACAGGGGTTGTCCCTAGGGAATAAATGCCATTATTCTTTGCACTCCAAAGTCCCTTGCAGACACTTGGAAGTGTCTGCACTTCCAAGTGGAAGGATGAATTCACACAAGTTCAAGATATTTATGTGCTGCTTTAAAAATGCACAATAAAGGCCTGTGAAGCTTGACTTTTCATTCTTATAAAATCCATGTATGATATTTAAGAAGGTGGAGTGATTCAGAGAGAAATTCAAACCTAAAACTAAATGTTCAAGTGTAATCACACCTAAGCTCATCACAGAAGGCCTGTTTTGTTGGATTTTTTCCCCTGAACTACTGGTGAAAATGCCAAGCCAGCACAGCCTCTGTTCCATGGGAAACATTGTGAAAGTTTTGATTTAATTTAGCTTCATTCCTATTTCCCAGAAACTGGAAATTTACTTTCTGAAAGCACTGCAAACATGCTGTTTACTAATGAAATAAATAACAGCAGCTGGGAGGCCGAGGACAGCGAGGATTTCATAAGTGGCTGCCAGGATGATGGGGAGCTGTGGCTGGGAGCAAACCTGCCAGCTCTGCTCTCAGAGCCAATGCTGAACCCAGCTCAGCACAGGGAGCCTGGGAGCCCTTTTGCCACGGCTTTTTCTTGAAAATCAGCATTTCCATGAGTGCAGGGAGGAAAAAAATGAAGGTTTCTACCTGTGAGGAGGTTGTAGCAAGGTGGGGGTCGGGCTCTGCTCCCAGGGCACAGGGACAGGAGCAGAGGGAACGGCCTCAGGCTGGGCCAGGGCAGGCTCAGCTTGGCCAGCAGCAGGAATTTGCCCATGGAAAGGGGGCTCAGGCCTTGGCAGGGGCTGCCCAGGGAGCTCTGCAGTGCCCATCCCTGCAGGTGTCCCCTGGAGGTGGCACTGAGTGCTCTGGGCTGGGGACAAGGTGGCCATGGGGCACAGCTGGCACTGCCTGGGCTGGCAGGGCTTTTCCAACCTAAATTATTCTACAGCTGGAACTAAATTCAAAAAGATCTTACAGCCCATCCAGTCCCATCCCCTGTCATGTTACAAAAGCGAGAGCAGGCTCCCAGTTCTGAAGTGATTTCAGCATTTATTATAAGAAAAAGAAAGGCCCAAAGCGAGGGGGCCCAGGCCGAGCAGGAGCGATCCCATTCCCGTTCCCTCCAGGCTGCTGCAGGGCAGGCGCTGGGGCTGCTCAGCAGCGATGGCCCAGATGGAGCTGCACACATTCAGTGGGTCAGGAGCCCCTTTTTATCCTGTTTTTTGTCCCTTTGGATTGGTTTCTTTTAGGATCCTTCATTTGCATGAAGGTTTAAGGTGCTTGATTGGCCTTTACAGTTCTGTCCGGGCTGGCTCGTGGTGCACTTCACTTAGGTGTAATACGGTACGTTGAGTACCATATTTCTTATACTTACCCTTTTAACCCCTTTTACAATATAATAACCAAACTAACAGTACATGTTTAACAATCTATCAACTATTTTACAACAGTTTCTAACCTATTTTTCACACCATGGACAGGGACAGCTCCCACTATCCCAGGCTGCTCCAAGCCCCAGCCTGGCCTTGGGCACTTCCAGCCACAGCTGCTGTGGGCACAAAGCCCAAGCTGATCACCAAAAGCACATCACCAATCTCCATGAAAAGGTGCATTTTGAACAGGATATGTTTTGACTCCTTTCCATGTCTCTGGTGGTTCAAGTTTTACCAACCATGAGGCCAGCCTGCTTCAAGTCTTGCTCCTCTCCTCAGTCTCTTGGGCCTCATATTTGATAATTTTTCAGTCCCTGACTCATGCTAATGGCCCACACAAAGATGAGCCAGATAAGCAGGAATGTCCTCTACAATGATCCCAAATATTGAAAACTGGCTCTGCAGCAAGGAAATAAACTTTTTGATTTTATAGGGACACTTTCTTAAAGCATTTAAGAGTTTACACTTTCATCTCAGAGGGCTGGAACAATAACACATAACTTCCTGCCAAGGGCTGGTGAACACAGATGGGGTTGCTGTTATTTACATGAATTTACATAATTCACACACCAAGAATCATTTGATGCAGGGATAAATGATATAGAACAAGATAAGCTGCAGCAAAATTTGCAGTTCAGCTTGTGGTCATCCTGAGGCAGAGTGGGGCAGGATTTATTGTGGTTTAAGAATTTATTTTCAGATTATTCCTGCAGCTCTCCTCGGTGTGTGCTGTGTTTCCTATCTGTCCTTGGTATCCAACACTTCCAGACAGACCCAGTGCAGAGAACAAAGCTGGTTGTGATGGTTTTTAATTAAGTGAACGGTGCATGCACGTGTTGGTAAATTTTTTTTTTTGCTTTAAAGGTACCAAGGTTTTGACTTCTGGAGGTGGAATGCAGTCCTGCTTTGCTTCTATCCCACTCGGAGCAGGTTAATGCTTCAGAGGCCTCTCTGCTTAGATCTCCCTTCATTCCCAAAGCCCTGCCTCTGGTGTGAGGTGATGGATGCCTGGAAATGAACTGTGGGGGGATTTATTCCGGGAGAGGAGATAAAAATAACTCAGCTTGTTTCTCTTTGCCCTGAAACCTTGGACATTTTGTGTGAATTATGAGCAGCCAATACAACTTGTTCTCAAAGGGGTCAGGTAGGGAAAAGGGGTTGGAGCTGGCAAGATAAGCCTTCCCTAGAAATTAGGGACACATCCAGAAATAACCCAGAGTTTTCAAAGACTGGGGGGCTGCCCAGTGATTTAGGGGGAAAAAAAATTCCCTAGGACATGAAATCCAAACAAAAAAAAAAGCAGCACTTTTGCAGTGCAGCTAAATGGAGACGCAAAGAGAAAGTACCAGGAAGGACCATTAGAGAATAATGCCCCTGGAATTAAATAGATAACTTGGAGGCAGGGAATTTCCCCAGGCACGGTTTGGCTGCGTGCCTGCCCCAGTAAAGCACTCTTTGACATTAAGGCAACAGCAGAGAGAAACTGGGACTTTCAAAGGCACTTTATCTCCAGTTGTTCCAGTCTTATTTTCTAATTGGCCTGGACTCTGGACCATTAAAAGGGCTGACAAATGCTGCAGGAGTAAGAGTATTAGTAACTAATGCACTTAATGGTCGTGAATAGACTTAATACACGAGGAATGAATTCTCCTTTATTTCCCAGGAATTCAAAGGAACCTTGCCATAGGCATTAATTGCATTTAATTCCATGTTAGGGCCCATTCATCCTACCAACTACTTGGATAACAGCCCAAGAGTAAATGTGATTCTCTCTGGAAGTGTTTATTCTGATCAAATACTTCAAATACACAAAACTGAAAAAGTTTTTGTGACATTGCAATGAGCTTTTAATAATTTTTTAAATGTAATCTTAAACCAACCTGCTTTTCTGAGTGTAGAAATTGGCTCTCCAAAACAAGTAGAAGTACAGATGGATGCAATATTTTTATTTTGTGCTTCAGATGATACCATATGCCAAGCCTTAGGAGGTGCTCAGCTGCCAAGAAGGTACAAATAGAGATTTCCACAAGGTGAAACTGCCACGTTTTCACACAGCAGGGCTCAGTGAAGTGTCAGCCTGTCCTCAGAGAAATGGTGGCTTCTCACTTGAGAAATTCTAGTTTTGCTTTGTGGCACAGCAATTTCCCTTGAATTACCTTCTCTGTGACTCTTCAGGGTAACTGGGAGTGCTCAGTTTTAGCTGAGGGAGACCATGGGGGATGTTTCTGAAGGTGGGTAATGGCTGAGGGTTCAGAAGGTAGTAATGGCTTCAAAAATATATTTTTAAGGTGGGTAATGGCTTCAAAATTTCATATTTTTAAGATAGATAATGGCTGAGGATTTAGAAGGTGGTAATGGCTTCAAAATTCATATTTTTAAGATGGGTAATGGCTGAGGATTCAGAAGGTGGATAATGGCTTCAAAAATTCACATGTTTGAAGGTGGGTAATGGCTGAGTGTTCAGAAGGGGCTTGGGGACCATCATTGTCTTATCAGAGCACATCTCCTGTCAATTAGTCAGGCAGTGAACTGTCCTGATCTTCACCTCATACCAAGCCCACGGCAGCATAAACAGTGTGATATCCCAAATAATCCTCCAGCTGTGGGTATGGAAGCACTGTTCAGAAAACAGGAGGGGTCAGATGATCTCTTTTGGGGCCAGCAGGCTCATTCAGCTTTCTCACAGGAGAGGCCACAGACAGCTGAGCCATCTCCATAACACCTTCCTGCATCTCCCCTGCACTCACCTACCTCTTCATTCTGTAGGATTTGTTTGCAGCCCTTTCCCACGTCTGAGATGGTGGTGGCAGGGCTTGGGAAGGCAGTCAGCCTAAATTTAGAGCAGCCTGACCACTCTTTAAAAACCAAACCTGTGACCAGCTACTGCCCTCCCCCCACTTCGCTGTGCTTTAGTTTGAAATGATTTCATGTGCTTTGAGCTGGCAATGTGAACCAGTGTGGCTCTGGTGGCAGCAGGAAAATTCACTGATTTACACAAGCTGGGGATCACGGGATTGTTTGGGTGGGAAAAGTCCTTTAAGATCTTCAACTCTGACCATTAACCCTGGCCTGGATCAGGAATGGAGTGGCCAGCAGAGCAGGGAGGTCATTCTGTCCCTGCCCTGGTCACTGCTGAGGGCACACCTGGAGTGCTGTGCCCAGGTCTGGCCCCTCAGTTTGGGAAGGACCTTGGGACACTGAGCCCATCCAGAGGGGACAGCGAGGCTGGAGAGGGGCTGGGAACACAAACCCTGAGAGGGAGCCCTGGGGGAGCTGGGGGTGCTCAGCCTGGAGAAAAGGAGACTCAGGGGTGCCCCCATCCCTCTGCCAGCTCCTGAAAGGTGCCTGTGCTCAGCTGGGGCTGGGCTCTGTCTGCAGCAGCACTGACACAACCAGAGCTCACAGCCTGGAGCTGCACCCAGGGAAATCCAGGTTGGAGAGCAGGGAAAAGGTTTTTCCAGCAAGGGGGAGAAAGTTCTGGCCTGGCTGCCCTGGAGGTGGTGGAGTGCCCATCCCTGGGGGTGTTTAACAAAGCCTGGAGGTGGCACTGGGTGCCAGGGCTCAGTTGGGTTCTTGGGGCTGGGCTGGACTCCATGGGCTTGGAGGTCTCTTCCAACCCAGGGATTCTGGGAATTCTGTGAATTCTGTGAACCCACCACTGTTGTATTTTCTGGGACCCTTGTTGAAGGCAGGAATGATGAATCTGACTCCATGTTCTCAGAAGGCTAATTTATTATTTTATGACCTATATTATATTAAAGAATACTATACTAAACTATACTAAAGGATACAGAAAGGATACAGACAGAAAGCTAGAACATAACAAAGAAAACTCGTGACTCTTTCCAGAGCCTCGGCACAGCTTGGCATTGATTGGTCATTAAGTCAAAACAATTCACAGCAGAAACCAATCAAACAATCACCTGTTGGTAAATAATGTCCAAACCACATCCCAAAGCAGCAAAACACAGGAGAAGCAAATGGGATAATATTGTTTTCCTTTTTATCTGAGGCTTCCCAGCTTCCCAGAAGAGAAATCCTGGCAAAGGGATTGACACACTACCAAACCCTGTCCTTGAGCACCTTTCTGGATACACCCAGGGACAGATCTGCCAGGCTGTGACAGAGACACCAGAGTGCTGCAGACACTCTGGTGGGAGTGGGAGAATTTAAATGGGAGGATTTAAAAAGCTGTTCCTCCCCTGGGCACTTTTCCCTATTGACCCTTAATAGAGTACATTATTAGGTTATTAGTGAGAGTTGGGATTCTACAGCCTGGAGAAGGCTCTGGAAAGACCTTCCAGCACCCAAAGGGGCTCCAAGAGAGCTGGAGAGGGACTTTTAATAAAGGTATGGAGTTCTTAGAGAAAGGATAGTGGCTTTACAGTGACAGAGGGCAAGGTTTAGATCAGATACTAGGAAAAAAATCAGTTTATTGAACATAAAACAAGCTCATCGTAACCTCTGTTTTACAACATTAGACATGTTTCTTCTCCAAATTGGCAACTCTTATTTTCAAATAAGTTTGGGCTACATTAAGCCATTAATTATTAGTTTTTGTAGCAAACTCATTATCTCCTCCCTCTTCAGTACTTCACTGGAAGTGAAATTATATATTATGCCTCTGCTATTTATTAGCAGGTTATTTTGGCTAGAGAAAGAATGGAAATAGAATAAAGGAGTTAGATTGTAATTGCAGAACTTTAAATTTTTCCTTGAAGGGTTGAGATGCAAAAGTATTGCAATTTGCTAAAATATGACTTATAAAAAATTGGGAAAGTGTCTAGATAATTTAGAGCAACCCAGACTTGCATAACTTCCTTGGCAATGTCACAATTACGAATTAGGAAGGATACACTCTTCCCAGTGATGGAATCCTCCCCCTGGAGATGGAATATTTCCAGAGTTTGTGATCTAAACACAACGTGCAGGAAAACCACCCAGAGTGGTTGGCCAGGTGCCAGGTGGACAGGCCATTTTCAGGTTGTCACCCCGTGCCAGTGACCAGAGAGATGCTTCCAAAACTCCACAAATTGGGAGTGGGGGTGTGGATAACCATCAGCAGCCACGCTGAGCCCCACCACCCACCCTGAGGGAGATCTGTGTGCCACCTTCTCCAGGGAGCTTGTGCCAGCTGGAGTTTACCATGCCAGGCTCTCCCCAAAACCCAGAGCTGTGCACAGAGGAAAGGAATATCCCCCAGGAATTATTTGGTGATATTTCAGTGCCACCCTCAGAACAAAGCCATCTGTAGCTGTGTGGCTTTGCTGGACAATTTGTTTGCAGGGAGGATGGAGGAATGACTGTGGTCACCCACAGAACCATAGATGGCACGTTCAGTGCTCTTGTGGGTGTTCTCCTTGTTCAGCTCACCACAATTCAGCAATTATTCATCCCAGCCTTTAAATGCTGCTCAGACAATGGGCTTGCTGGTGCTATGAGGAGTTTCTGCATCTTCCCAGGCCCCACATGGGCAGGGGGGATCTCCCCAGGGGTTTGCAGCAGGAATTGGGCTGATTTGAGAAGTGGTCGCTCTCTGGGCCGATGTGGCCGCTTTCCCTCTGCCATGTGTGGTACAAGAGATCCTCTCCTGTTACCTGTTCATAACCCCCACAATGTTCATAATCCCCAGTGTAAAAATAGCAAACCCAGAAAGAGAGACAAAGGCTGGGACCCTGCCTGCTTCTGGGATAAAAAGTGGTAGGGAACACAAGAAGAGTGACTCAGGACCAGGATGCCCATGCTGGAAAACAGCTTTCCCCCTGAATCTGTGTAAGCACACAGCTGAAACAAGATTTTTGGCCACCAACTGACTGCAAAATGCCCTTGGGGAGGGACCTGTCTGCTCCCAGCAAAGCCAGCAGGTCCTCTCCATGGCCATGGGAGAAAAGGAGAGCATGGATGTGTCAGATCTTCACTGCTGTCATCAGAGCTTTATGAATAGGTGTTGTTTGCTCCTTGAGTTTACAGCATCTCTTATGTAAAAGTGTGCCAAAATGCTCTTTGAGAATATAAAACCCCCTGAAACATGCCTCTGCTGAGGGTGCTGGTGCTTTGGCACAGAGGAAACATTGAAGGTGGTACCCAAATGAGCAATGCCAGGAGGTGCACAGGCAGAATAAACCAGACCACAGCAAGATTTAAGTTTTGCTGGAAGTCACACCTACAGCAGCAGCATAAAAAAAAAAAAATCAGTTCTCATTTTGCAGTGCTGAGGGTGAAACCTCTGCTTGCACAGCTCAGCTCTCTCCCCTGCAGCCTTGCAAGACAGGGCTGCCTTGTTTCTGCTGTGCCTGATCATGAGGAGAGAGCCCCCAGGGCATTCCTCAGGGCCAGGTCTTCATAGGCAGGAGCAGCCTGCAACTCCTGAGTGCCCCTCACTGCTGATGGGGAAATAAGTGCCCCTCGAAATGCCCTCAGGAGTGGTCTCAGTGTCACCTGGAGAATGAGGGGACAGCCCTGTGGACTGGTTAAAGCTGTCACTGGGGTTTCTTCCTTGCACCCCTGAGCAGGCTGCTTTACCTGGGGCATTCTTCAGAATGATTCTATAGCCAGAATAACTCCAGACTCCTCCCCATGCTCTCTCTTCCACCTGCCTCAGGGTTTTTTTGTGCATGGCAACAGCCTTGGAGTTCAGAGGTACCTCAGGGCAGCAATATAACTCAGTTACCAGCAGTGGCTGTAAAATGCACTGATAAAGCAGAGCAGATGTTAAAGTGCAAATACAGGTTACGCCAAGTGGCCTTGTGGGGCCACTCTGCCATGGATTTGGTGACGTGGTACTGACTGGAGACACCCTCCTGCAATCTGAGAGCTGAGAAATCCCACTGGCTCTTTGCCTCTTGAAAGCTTTTCATCAGCATGGCCTGCTAGATATTATTTCCTTTCCCAGAATCATGGAACCACAGGATGGTTTGGGTTGGAAGGGACCTCAAAGCCCATCCAGTGCCACCCCTGCCATGGCAGGGACACCTCCCACTGTGCCAGGCTGCTCCAGCCCCAGTGTCCAGCCTGGCCTTGGGCACTGCCAGGGATCCAGGGGCAGCCCCAGCTGCTCTGGGCACCCTGTGCCAGGGCCTGCCCACCATCCCAGGGAACAATTCCTTTTGTATATCTGACTGAAATTTCCATCCTTTCACTTTGAACCCATTGGTACATGAATGACCTCCAAAAATAATCTGGCATGAGCACAACACCCTGTTTTTCCAGTCTCCAAGAAAAGAAGGGGGAAAACCCAAATCCAAACATACTCTTCTAGATCACAAACGTCTAGAATTCATTTTCCCAGCTTGGCACAGGGAACAACCTCCTTCCATGGGGTTAAGGCTCAGCAAACAGAAGGTGTGATGAATGGCTGGGGGATATCGTTAGCACGTGTGCCTGGCACTTGGGGAAAGAAGAGATGAAATATCTGACTCGTATTTTCCAGTCATTTTCATCCCCCACCAAAATAAACTTCTCCTTGTGTAAACGGAGGTAATTAGTTAATCCACATACTGCCAGTATCTGCTTTGATGCAAAATCAAACATTGTCCTGCATCCAGGGGATTTTTTTCCTGCAACAGAAACAACAACAGAAATGATATTTTCAAGTCCTGTGAAATGGACTGGAACATTTGGCAATGTGTGCAGGTCTTGGAATGTGTGTTCTACTGAGACTAAACCGTGCTGAATATAATCCTTTGAATTCCCAATCTCACACTCATTGAAAAAAAAGCCCACCAAACCCCCTTCCCAAAAAAAGAAAAACAGTGGAGTGTTTATTGAGCAACTGTCTTTGCCCCTCAAGTCAAAGGAGGTTTCGTGCTGTCCACCTGAAGATCTTCTGATCTTTCCTCCTGCTTTCTCCTCCTTTGTGATGATGAAAGTTTTTCCACTCAAAAGCACAAAAAGGTATTTGTTGTTTTTATGTGCAATTTCAGACCTTCCAATGAGGAATTTCCAGGCAATACAGCAAGATACAGAAAATCCTCAATTTTAAAAATAAATAGCAGCCCCCTATTTTTTTTTTTTTTTTAACACAACAGAGCAAGCTCCAAAAAGCTGAAGGAGGAAACCTCTTGGTGCCTGCACCCTTTGGTGTCTTGTTCCTGTGTAAATACACGATGGTGCTGCTGCTGCCAGGTGACCCCTGGTGTGACACTGGCTGTGAGCCCCTCCTGCCACCCTGCCACGCTGTTCTTGATGCCTCAGGTTTAGCTTTTGTGTTTTTCAGGTTCTGTGCTGCTGTAGTGTGTGGGGCTGGGTTCATATTATGGGATGGTGAGCTCTGTGCACAGAGCAGGGAGACAAAACAATTCCTGCTCCAGCTGGGCACCAAGGACAAATGAGCCAAATCTCAGCCCAGGAGCACAAACCCCGTGGGCTGGAGAGAGAAAAACAAGCAGGGTGGGACTGACTGGGCCAAAGCTGGGCTGGGACAATGAACTGCAAGGTGGGAATGGAGCAGAGCTGATCCCAGGGAGAGACCCCGTGCCCGGCCGGGCATTTTGGGGCCATTTTGGGTCATCTTGGGTGCAGCCCTGGCTGGGCTATGGTGCTGCCCAAGGTGGAGGCCTTTTCATAAATCCCTGCTTTATTCTTTAACTCTGTCTAGTCTCTTCATGAGGCATCATTCTCACACCAGCCTGATCCTGTGTGCTCCTCAAACCCGAGATGTGTGGGGCTCACTCAGCTCCTGCTGCCCCAGCAGAGTAACCATGCAGTTCCTCAGCTGTTCTTTGGCAGCAGTGATGGTTTAATGTTACTCTTTCATCAAAACTCCCCCTCTTTTTGGGGCAGGAAGAGTGGCTACTCTGTAAGGCTTAGAATGTGTCTGCTGAAGGAATTTCTGGTACAAGTGCAGGGTCCAAGTGAGCTCATTGCTGCTCCCGCTTGATCTTGGGTTGTCACTGGCACGGAGGAGTGCCAAGGATTTGCCACAGGCCCGTGGGTGGCACGAGTGCTTAGCCAGGCAATTTCTGCACTAATGCAAAATTAGTGAGTCATATAAGCTACTTCTTAAGAAGATCAAGCCTCTCTGGCTCATTAAAATCCAAAGCGAGTGGGGAGAGCCCAGACACGACAGCTCGATGAGTCGGATGGGCTCTTACAACATTTATTTTGATACTGTAAAAACTACAGCCAAAAAGTGACACCGAGCCTCAATCTGGAGCTATCTGGGGATATTTGTCCTAATTTAATCCCAGCAACCACGAAAAAGCACCACCTGCACGTCCCTCTCTTGGCCAAAAATCTGGACACAAGCCTCTTGTGTTAATTTAAGTCTTATCTGCAGGATTGAAATGTCTGCTGCTCCTATAACCTTTTTTTTTCCCCCTTTTTTTTAATAGGTGTTAATGTTTCTGGATACACTTTAAAGGAGACTTTACAGATGTATATGATAGTACTTACCAGCACATCTGCAATTGTAAACCAGGCATGCCCTGCAAATTGCACAATCCATCACTGCTATTACTAAGCCCTGATAAAACAACTGCTTTTGTGATAAGTGTTCAAGCCCTTTCATATGTTACTTGAGTCAATGATAAAAGCTGCAGTTAAATTTTAATAGGGCATGTTTACAAAGGCATTTTTTAACTAATGCCAAAATACACAATCTGTAGCCTGTATTTTATACACCCCAAGGTGGAGTCTAGGTTATTTTTATGGTAAACATATGGAAGCTTGTTTGACTTACTATTTTTTTCCAAATAAAGTTGCCTTTTTTTTTTTTTTTTTTTTTTTTTCTTTCATTAGACTGGGCCTTTTCCTTGATGTTTTCAGGCTGTTGGAGGAATTGCGAATGATGGATATATTGTGACTAAGTTTCTCCCCCTTTTTTGGAAAGATAAAGGGCTGGCATACATTCATGGCTTTACTTCAGTTAAAAACAAAGTGTACAAAAAAAAAAAAAAAAAAAAAACCAGAAAAAATTTGGGCATATGGCTAAATGATCTGAATCTGACAAGCTTTTTCTTGGAAAAGCCATTTTTACCTGCTGGAGAACTTCTGAATCTTTGTCCCAAAATAAAAATGCTGGGTGCTTTTCTAGGGAAATATCATCTCTGGTGTGCTATTCCTGTATTATTATTTTATTCTTAATTGTGGTCCACATACAAAAGGATCAAAAATAAATAATCCACAAAAATCCCTTCTCCTGGGGCTTGATCCAAGGCTTATTTCACCGGAGGAAGATCTTTGTCTTAGCAGACCAGATCAGGACTGAATTCCTGCAAAAGCAAAAAACCTTTGAAACTCTTTGTAGAAATAGGAAGAGCCATGCTTTGGGATGAGGAAAAGTGAAGGGAAAGGAGGAAAAGTTCTGTTGGAGACTTTGGCTCTCACTTAGACCTCACTCAGCTGTCTCGGGGCTCAGTGAGGAACCTGCACTGAACAGTTTTTAACCCTGCCTCAGTTTCCTGATGGTTTGTGTGTAAACCTGGTGCCCCCCTGCCTGCAGAGTTTATCACAATATTAACAGTTTGTTGCTGAGTGAATGAGATACCGTTAAGTGAGTGGTTCTAAAAGCCATAAAAAGTTACAGCTCAGGCCTGGCTAATAACTGTGGTGATGGATGAATGTTAATACACAGGGACACGCACTGGGATTCACTTTTTGTGCCTTGTGTGGGATGTTTTTGCACCAAAATGGGACTGAGGGAACTCTGGCTGCTGGATTTTCACAGGATGGTTTGGGTTGGAAGGGACCTTAAAGCCCACCTAGTTCCACCCCGTTGCCATGGCTAAGGGAATCTTCCACCAGATTATTTTTATTTTACATCTATGCTCTCTGTTTCTTTCTCATTTTGAGGTACCCTGAGCCTGCCCAGGGTTTGGGGCCACAAGACCCTGTGTACTTTCCTGTTCTCCTTGTCTGTGAGAGCAGAGCCTGATCTGGGATGGAACAGAGTTCCAGAGCCAGGCACAGCTGGAGAGGATCTTTCTGAAAAGGCGTTTTTGGGGCCCTGGGTGTGGGACACGTGCTCCCCTTCACACATGGGCACTGTCCCAGAGCAGGTCACACCACGACTCAGGGGTGCAATTAAACAGGTATGTGCCTGCTCATGGGGTTGGGGCCAAAATTCAGATCCTACTGGCTTAGCAAGGGGTAAATTTGGCCAGTGTTTTTACCAACCCTGTGACATCACATTTGCTTGACCCACCGTGAGTAATGTAATTACAGCCTGGGGCGAGTGAGGCAAGGAAAATAGGATAAGAGAAGAAAGAGGTTGCAAGGCAGTGATGAGAGGGAAGGGTTAACTCTGGAGGCAGGTCCAGCAGCAGGCCAGAGATGGTGGCAAGGGGTGGTTTTTGAGAAGAGTGGTGACCTGTTGGAATCCTGGATGCTGGGAATTTTAAACTTTCTGTGCTGAAAGGCACAGACTCACAAGAGTGCACTGCAATTGACCTGAGACTGTGGGAAAGGCTTCCAAAATTGATTAATAACACTAAGATTACGAGTGTGTAGTTAGTTAGAAGTGTGTAATATCACAGGATGGAAAACTTAAAGTTTGGGGTTTTAGAATATAGTAATGAATATGAAGCAAGATAGAAGTTTTAAAGCAGAGGCAGGTTGTTGTTCTTTACCTTCTTCTTCCTTCTTCTTCACCTTCTTCTTCCTTCTTCTCCATGGGTTTAAGTGATGTTTTGTAATTGGACAGAAAAGTCTGCATTGTAGGATTTGAAGGATCAGTTATTGGGTTAAAAGGGAAAATAATCTCGGTGTCATTTATTAATGATGTAGTTTAGCCTTAAAAGACCTTGTAACAAGAGACTGTTGGCCATTTTGTGCCTGCTAATGAAAGGCTGCAGAACTCATGGTTGTGAGGCTGTTTTACTGATAAGAAACAATAAACACCTGAGTGCAAACATGAACCACCATCTCAAGTGCCTTCAATCCCAACCTGGAGTAACCAAGAGTGCCCCAGATGTGTTCCATTTCCTTTAACACCAGCAGTCACCAAGTGAACTGCCCACACCAAGCTCTCTGCCAAGCACAGGGTGAAATGGGCAACTCATGGGCCTGGCCATCCTTCCAGCCCTAGACAGCATCTGTTGATTTGAAAGAGAATTTTGAGCTAAGGCTTGAACCTTCTTAGATGACAAAATTATTGAGGTGAGATACATTCCATAGGAAGCCACACAGCCCAGGAGGGAGCCAGCAGCTGGGACTGAGATCTGAATTAATCTGCTGGAGCTCCTCTGGCCCCTTGAACCAAAGGTGGTTGGGACTGGTATCCAGAGGTGTGGAGGGGAAAGGAAAACTGTAGGGATGAGCAGGGAGGCAGATGTGCACCTCTGGGGAAGCAGAATTCCACCTCAGGGATATCAGTGGGGATGAGGAAGCACCAGGCACAGAGGGGAATGGAGAACCTGAAGGAGAGGTGTCCTTTTTTAACCCAGATTGAGCCCTTTTTTATCACAGATTGAGCCCTTTTTTAACCCAGATTGAGCCCTTTTTAACCCAGATTAAGCTCTTTTTTAACCCAGATTGAGCTCTTTTTTAACCCAGATTAAGCCCTTTTTAAACCCAGATTGAGCCCTTTTTTAACCCAGATTGAGCCCTTTTTTAACCCAGATTGAGCCCTTTTTTAACCCAGATTGAGCCCTTTCTTAACCCAGATTGAGCTCTTTTTTAACCCAGAGAAAGGGCAACTGAGAGGTGTTTTAAAAACTTTTATTCCATTTCAGCCTCATCTGAAGGGTGAGACAATACATTCAAGGGTGAGATAAACTTTAATTTACACATCTGTAAAATAAAAAAAAAAAAACAGTAAAGATTCTAATAATTCTAAAGAAAAAGTTAAACTATTACATACTAGTTCCACAAAAACAACAAAAAAAACCCCTACTTTACCTTCTTTTAATTAAAAAATACTTTAAAAATAATTAGACTAAAATAAGATGTAAAGTCCTACAAAATAAAGACTGTACTTCACCTTATAGTTACTTACAATACTAAGTATTGTAAATAACTATAGACTAGTTACTTAAATATAGAAATTACCTAAATTTCTATATTTAAATATAGAAAATACCTAAAAATTTTAAATATTTTAAAATTTTAAAATATTAAATATATTAATATTTAAATATAAATATTTATATAGAAAATACCTAGAAAATTAAATAGAGAAAATACCTCAAAAACCCCTAAACCAAATACAATCTAGACAATCACCAACTATATCCCAAACAATCCCCAACAATCCCCAAAAAACCCAGTAAAGATTCTAATAGTTCTGAAGAAAAAGTTAAGCTATTACTAGTCCCACAAAATCAAAAGAACTTTACCTTCTTTTAATTCAAAAAATAATTTAAAAAACGAATTAGACTAAAATAAGATGTAAAGTCCTACAAAAAATAATGGCTGTACTTCACCTTATAGTTACTTACAATACCAAGTAAATATTAAAAGTACCTAAAAAAACCCTAAACCAATTACAATCTATACAATCACCAACCATCTCCCAACAATCCCAACTTATTACCTCCAAAACCACAATATAAACTAACAACTTCCAAATTAATATAGTTTAAAAAAAACTTTTACAATAAATACATTCCTGCAAAAGTTACTAGTACTTCACAACAAAACCAAAACTTTCTAATTATGAACAAAACCAATAATAAAACTCCTAAACTTTCAGTTTTTCTGTCATCTCAACAAATTGTAATAAAAATACAAAGACATACTACATACAAACACAACCTATATAAATCCTCTATCAATTTTTTAAAATTTCCTACAAATTTTTAAAATTTTCTACAATCTACAAAAATTTTCTACATTTCCCACAAGAGGGAGGGTGGAAAGAAGCCCCAGGTGTGTGCAGGGCTGAGATGCTGAGCAGGAGGAGGAATTCTGAGCAGGGCTTTTCCCTTCCCCAGGCAGGACTGGGGTGTCTGCAGGTGTCCCCAAATAAAGTTCTCCTCAGGAGCTCTGGCAGCTCACACTCACAAAATGCATCCCAAAACCCACCTGGATCCTGAGCTTGCACGAGGAGAATCCACTGAGAGGATGCAAACAGATTTCCAAGAGGTTCAAAATTTATCAGGAATAATAGATATAAACTTAATATATAAAGGAATAATATAAAGGAATATAAAGACCACTCTGCCCACCATGAGAAAACACATGTAATTTTAAATACACCTCTCCAATTTCATTAACTTTTTATGGGGATGGGATACATCTGGCCAGAGAGGAGTTCAGCAGTTGTGAAGACACTGGGAGAAACATGTAAAAGCAGGTGAGGATTCAGGCACAAACCACTGTTGTCATTGCACCTATTATTGAATGTGTGGCAATATTTCCAAATATAAATCACATGGGAGGAAAAAAAAAAAAAGGAAAAAAAGCAGGGATTTGTTATGTACATTGATGAATCCACAATTTTTTTAAGAATGTGTGAATGATGTTGTGGCAGCCAGGGATGGGTTTGAAGCTGTGGAACCCATGACTGAACCCATGGAGATGTGTAGGAATGGGCTCTTTGTTCATGGAGTGACAAAACTATTTTTTGATTTCTTAAAAAGTGAAGAAGCTTAGAAGTTTCTTTCTTTGATTAGGTGAAAAGGCATTTCATAAGCTTGGGAGACTTCACTTCAAACTTTAAGGAGAACTAATTAGACAGGAGCAAAAAAGTTTTGTTTGGGCAATTTATTAGGAAAAAAAGTGAACAAAGAAACTAATGGCTTTTGTGAAGTGTTTTACCAAGAGCAAAAACCTCTTGCACCTGGCTCAGTTTTTCTCTGTTTGTTATTTTGCCTTTTGTTAAACCTTTTTGTTTCCAACACTACAACAGAAGCCATCCTGCTGATTTTATGCCTCCAAAAGTAGCTGAGCTAACTTGGGTGTGATATAAACCTCCAAGAACTTATGAGACCTGGCTCAAAGAAACTCTTCTATCAGAGATGCTAGAGCCTCAGAGGATTCTCAGGGCTGCCCACTCCACCTGCCACAGGTGACAAACTATATTTATAGTGACAAACTATAGAACAGGTGACAAAGCTTCCCTCAGCCTGGAAGGAGTGAGCTGAGCAGAGTTTCGTGTCCTGCTGTCTTGGTGACAGAGACTGAAAGCCACAGGCTGAGAGTGGCTGTGAGTGATCCCTCTGGGATGCTCCCTTTGCCAAGATGCTATCACTTAAGTGGGATGGTCTGCTGCAACTCCCACTGGTTAATTGTTAATTCTTCATTAGCAACCATTACACACCTGATAAAAACATCTCACACTGCCCATAGCAGGATGTGGCCTTAAGTGTCACCGAGCCAGGCAGGTTACATGGACAACCCCTGAGGAGTGGAAGGTTTTTAGGCACGTGCTCTCCCTGGAAAAATGCTGCAGTGCCTGTCCAGCCTTGGCTGGCAGGCAGCACTGCTGGGTGGCAAAGGTGACGTGATGAGGCCACTGTGTGCAGCAGGATGTTGTGATGAGCAGCACAGGCCTTGCTTGGCTCTGTAAATGTAAATGTGAGCTCAGGAGGGGAGCAAAACCAAAGCAAGCAACAAGACACCCGCCCTGGAAATGTGGGTGGAAATCAGCAGTGGAAATGTCGATCATTTCAATCAGCACTGGAATTGTGGATTTCAATCAGCTGCAGTGGTTGGGCCCTCCTTGGCATTGTGTCATCCTCCAGGACTATCCAGGTGATATTTTTGCCCCATGTCTGGGAGGAATGATGAGGGGGACTCCACTGATATCAGAAGGCTAATTAATTACTTTATTATACTATATTATTCTATAGTATATTACATCTATATTACAGTACATGAATCTGCCAAGCACTCAACTGCACTCCACTGCCCAGAATCTCGTGGCTGTCACCCAACAGTCCCAACACACACACCTGGCCCTGACAGGCCAAGGGAACAAACCACCATCACTCTGGGTAAACAATCTCCACATTGCATTCTACTTTGGCACAAACACAGGCACAGCCAATGAGATAAGAATTGTTTTTCCTTTCTCTGAGGTTCAGAGAATGTGAATCTCAGAATACCCTTGGGAAGTTGTGCCTTGCTTTTTTCTGTGAAGAGAAATGTGGCTACACAGGACATCACTGTGTCAGGCTCAGGGCATGGCTGTGCTGGTGGCAGAGCAAGCAGGGTGAGGCTGGGATAGCTGGTGTCATTTTTTCCCAGCTATAGTGAAAGATGTTTGTACCTGGTAGCTGGCACTTGAATTCAGATGACCTGGCCAGAAAGGCTTGAAGCAATAGGATTTTTTCACAAATATTTTCTACGCTCTTGTGTCTGAGTTAGCAAATGGGCTTTGGGCTGTCACTGTGATATTTTATGAAAAATCCTTTCGCCGGGATTTCTTCTCCTGGGAAACTGGGAAGCTTCAGCCTCTCCCTGTTTTGCTCCTCTGGAATGTGATTTGGAGAATTGTTTACCCAGTATGTGAATTGTTTTAATTTAATGGCCAATCACAGCCAGCTGTGTTGGACTCTCTGAATCTGTCACGGGTTTTTATTATTCATTCTTTTCTAGCTTTCTGATGTATCCTTTCTCTTTCTTTAGTATAGTTTTAGAATATAATTTCTTTTAAAATAATATAATATCAAAATAAATCAGCCTTCTGAGAACATGGAGCCAAATTCTCATCTCTCACCTCATCCTGGGAACCTCACAACACCACACTGGGCTACTCTGAAGTCACTGAAGCAACACGGAATTATGAAAATGCATCACTGTAAAATGCTCCTGTAAAATGACACCCTGATTCCCCAGTGACTGGTCAAGTCCCCAGAGAGCAAACTGTGCCAAATGTTGTGGGCAGACTCTCCTGGCAGGTGTCAGGCTCTCAGTGGACAGGTGATGCATCCAAATATTGTGGTAGCAGATCAAGCCACTTCTCTTTAGTGTGGCACTTCCAGGACTGGACACCACTACTGGTTGAAGCAGCAGCCCCAGGGATGTGACCATGTGAAATTACAAAGTGATTTAGTCAAACTCAGGACTGGACTTTGTATATTCCTGCATTCCCATGGGCTGTGTGTGGCAGCCCCAGTTAAAAAATTGTTTCCACAGGTGCCAGCCACTCGTGGTTTTTGCTCTGGAGGGTCTCAAGTTAGTCCTTGACACGTTGGCTGGGATGCTAGGTACAACAGGAACTCTTGAGAATTCTCTAGGATCTTGAAAAAGTGCATTTTTTCCCCCCTTGTAGCAAGGGGGAAAAAAATTCCCAGTTAGAGGAAGAAATTTTGTGTGTGTTTATATCTGTGGGGCTGGGCTATTTGTACTGTGAAGTTTCTGGTCTTGACGAGATCAGAGAAAAATGGGAACTGTGCACCCAGAAGGCCAAAAACCAGAAAGCAAATAAAAGGAATGTTATATTAACATGAAAATCAAATGGTTGCTGAAGGTAAAAAAAAAATGGTTTGAGTTTGGAGCTTTCCAGTTCATGCTTTTTTTTTTTAAGTTTGCAGTCAACCATAGTTGTCTTGCCTACTGTAAAATTGAGTGATAGAAACTCTTTCCAGTTGTTTTTCCTTCTGAGTGATGAGAAGCAGTTTCCAGTAAATGAACAGCAATCCACTGCTGAATCATCACTGTTGAGCAGAGGTTTCAAAACCTGAGCCAGATAATTGTGTGAGTGCTGCTGGCACCGTGCTGCTGCTCTCTGACTGACAGAGCCAACCTTGGGCTCACCTTACCCCAGCACGTGGTTTCCTTGGCTTTGGGATTGCTCTGGAGTGAAGGCTGCCAGAGCCAACCCCGGGAGGTGAGGAATGAGGGACCTGGAGGTATTTGTCAGCCCATTCAGAGAGGCAGCTCAGCTAATGCTCTCTCCCCTTGGCAGCCTTTCCCTCCATATGCTGAAAATATTTACTCTGAAAAGAGGAGAGCTTCAGGCTGCCTTTGGTGCCTGCAGTCGAAAAATAACAGACCTTGATTTCAGTCCTGTCTTCCTGAAATGAGCAAATATGTGACTAACAGAAGGAAAAATAGTAACTAACACATACACACACAAAAAAAGTGCATTCGAGTCTTTTTCCTGTGGAATCACAGAATGGTTTGGGTAGGAAAAGACCTTGAAGACCACCTAGCTCCAAACAGTGGGCAGGGACACCTCCCACTATCCCAGGTTGCTCCAAGGCCTGTCCCAGCTGGCCTTGAACACTTCCAGGGATGGAGCAGCCACAATTTCTCTGGGCAACCTGTTCCAAGGCCTTGATGGCCATCTGTTTCAGGACAAGAGGGAAGATTCAGACATTCACACCATGAGAGTGTCCAGCTCATCCACTCCAGGCTCACTTCAAAGGCAATGGAAGGAGGCCACCTCCTCCTAGAGGGCAAGATTTGCTCCATTCCATTTGCTGGATGGGTCCCTGAAATTAAACCACCAGTAGCAGCCAGAAACACCTGTGAAATGGCATCAAAAAGCATCCACCAAATGTCCCTTGTCAGGTTCAGCTGGGATAATGTTTTCCTGAATCCAGGATTTGCCTCTCTCTGTTAAAAGATAATTTTACTGAAATGCATTTCAATGAGGGTCCCTTTTCCAGCACCATCAGTGAGGAGAACATGGTACCTGCTGTCAGAAAGATTTCCTGGGTTTTCTTTGATCAGAATGTGACTCAGGAAAGGAATTTTCCTTTACAAAGTCCCCTTGGGTGGAATTTCAAGGTGTATTTGTTTATTCTTTATGGTGACTTGGTACCTTTACTCAACCTCTTTAAGAGGCAATTTTTGTAAGTTGTAATCCACCCACAGGACAAGCATGGTTGGTTTAGATTCAAATTGTGGCACAATGTACACACCTGTGACTAAACAGAAACTGGTTTGCATAGCTAATTTTTCTGTGCATCTCCTCTACAAGTCTGAACAAAAAGGAAGAAAATAAATTAAAATGAGATTTAATGATGCCTAATTAGTCTGAATAATTTGGATTCCTTGAGGTTCTAGCAGAAGTAGGATCATAAAAATAAAGCAGGAATTTGCAGTAGCCCAAGTTTAAAATGGTAAAATAGAGCAGGGATTTCCAGTTGTGGCAGCAAGCAAGAAATAATAATAACTTCAACACAACACCGTGGACAAACAGACCCAAAAATCCAAGAAATTTAGAGAAAAATGATTGATGTGAGTTAGGGTAACTCCAGAAGCTGGGGAAGGGTGGGAAGAGTCTGAAGGGTGAATCACACCCTATAGGGAGGAGCAGCTGAGGGAGCTGGGAAGGGGCTGAGCCTGGAGCAAAGGAGGCTCAGGGGGCCCTTGTGGCTCTGCACAAGTCCCTGCCAGGAGGGGACAGCCGGGGGGGTCGGGCTCTGCTCCCAGGGCACAGGGACAGGAGCAGAGGGAACGGCCTCAGGCTGGGCCAGGGCAGGCTCAGCTTGGCCAGCAGCAGGAATTTGCCCATGGAAAGGGGGCTCAGGCCTTGGCAGGGGCTGCCCAGGGAGCTCTGCAGTGCCCATCCCTGCAGGTGTCCCCTGGAGGTGGCACTGAGTGCTCTGGGCTGGGCACAAGGTGGCCATGGGGCACAGCTGGCACTGCCTGGGCTGGGAGGGCTTTTCCAACCTAAATGATTCTTCAGCTGGAACTAAATTCAAAAAGATCTTACAGCCCATCCAGTCCCACCCCCTGCCATGGACAGGGACAGCTCCCACTATCCCAGGCTGCTCCAAGCCCCAGCCTGGCCTTGGGCACTTCCAGCCACAGCTGCTGTGGGCACAAAGCCCAAGCTGATCACCAAAAGCACATCACCAATCTCCATGAAAAGGTGCATTTTGAACAGGATATGCTTTGACTCCTTTCCACTTCTCTGATGGTTCAAGTTTTACCAACCATGAGACCAGCCTGCTTCAAGTCTTGCTCCTCTCCTCAGTCTCTTGGGCCTCATATTTGATAATTTGGGCATGGGCCACAGCTGGGACTCCATGGGCTGGGAGGGCTTTGCCAGCCTCAGGGATTCTGTGAAAACTGAAGGTCTAAGCAGAAATGGAGGGAGAGAAACACAAAGCAAGGCAAATGAGGGAAGCACAACAAGGAGCTTTGGCCAAAGGGTGGTGGGGACAGGTTGGGCACCACATGGGTGTTGTGCAAGACCTGAAATGTCTCAGAGATGGCAGCGATAGCAGAACACAGCAGTGCCAGCACCTGTGCTCTGAGTGACTCAGGGAGGAGCCTGATGGAGCATGTCCTCTCCTAGACTAATCTCTGATAACTTATTTTTTGACACTGTGAATCAGGGTGTTTTTCAAATTCAAAGCTGTTTGACATACAGGAGAAGTGGGTAGATTTCATATTGCCAGACTGGAAAATGCATTTACTCTCCACTTCTTCATTTGGCACAGATGAGGCACAGATTAATGAGTGAAGAGTTGGTTGTTTTTTTTTTCAGGCTGTGAAAGATTAGAAACGTGAAATCATTGAACAGTTTAGAAACATGAAATCTCTGAAAGTTAGATTTGTTTCATGGCTTAGAAACATGAAATCATTGAACAGTTTAGAAACATGAAATCTCTGAAAGTTAGATTTGTTTCATGGCTTGGAAATATGAAATTATTGAATAGTTTGGGTAGGAAGGGACCTTAAATATCATCTTATTCCATCCCCTGCCATGGGCAGGGACACCTTCCCCTAGTCCAGGTTGCTGAAGCCCATACAGCAGGTCTTGAACACCTCCAGGGATGGGGAGTCCACAGCTTCTCTGGGTGACCCATGTTCTAACACCAATCTAAACTTCTTACTGGTTCCAGAATGCTTGGATTAATTTACTATGAAAAACAATGGAAAAAAAAGACCCCAAAATCCAGAAAGAATGGGAAAGTCAGGGTTGGCACCAGGGTAGCAGAGGTCAGAGTTGGGCAGGTCACAGCTGTGCTGCTGTTGGTGCCTGTTGCACACGAGAGGTGATGTCAGTAGGAAAAGGAGGTGGGGAGATCAGACTCCAGGAGGAATAGGTGCTGGAGGCAGGTGAGGATTTACAGCATGAGCTGGAGGTGACCTCTGCCCCCAGTGCTGACTCACAAACCAACCCTGTAGTTTGGACAGACGTGACACGGTGTACACTGAGAGGGAAAAATACATATCTGTGAGGGGTGTTGTGTGCAATCCCCACGGGTTGCAGCTGCAGCCTTACTCATGGGCATCATCCACAGGCAGGAACAAAGCAATCTCAGGAGGGAAAAAGCCAGGGAGCAGCTGGGCACGCCCTGGGTGGCTTCACTGGGAGGAGCATCCCAGGGTGGCAGCTTCCATTCCATCTTGAGACCCCTACCAAGTGGGAAAGGGTTGTGGGTTTGGCACTGAAGAGGATGTGCTGGAGTGTGGAGGAAGGCAGCAGAGTGTCTCTGGGCTGAGTGGGCTTGCCCTTGCTGCAGCAGAGGGGGTGAGGGCTGGACTGGAGGTCTGGCAGGCAGGGCTGGGTGGTCATCCAGGCTGGAAGGGACCTCTGGGGTGCTCTGGTCAGCCTCCCCCAGACCCAGAGCAGAGCCCTGTGGTGCCCCAGCAGGGCCAGGCAGTGTGCAGACATTCCTCATGGGACAAACCCTGTGATGGTGACAGCATTTGGCTGATCCTTTGGCGCCAGCACCTGAAATTCAGGTGGGGACTCCTCAGTGGTGCCTGCAGGGATGGAACATCCCCTGCTGAAACCCCCACCCCATCCCCACCTCCTGCCTCTGCTGCTCTGGGCACAGCTGCAGGTTGGTTTGTGTGTTTTTGTTCCTGGGGCCCTTATGTGAAACCAAATTTTCCTTTTCCTGTGCTGTCTTTTTGCTTCAAACAATTCTTCTGCTTCCCGGGAATTCTAGGACTTGGGTGTGTGTCACTCTGGCTGCCCTGAGTGACTCGAGACCCTGGCAGGGGGCTCAGAGACCTTGGCACAGAGTCAAAGACACCTGTGCCTTCCATTTTGGCCCATGGAAAAAAATTACCAACTTTGTGTGAAGTTTACAAGCCACAAAAGTTTAATAGTTAATTTGTCACAAAGTGAAAAAGTAGAATTTTAAAATTTTAAAACAGAAGTTAAAAAAAAAAAAAAATCTAAGTGTGTCCTCTCCTTCTTCTCCTTCTTCTTGTCCTCCATCTTCTGCTGTGATAGTAGCACTTTTAAATTAATTTAGAAGAGAAACAAACTGTCTAACATAAGTAATAAATATTAGGAAATTATTATAAATAAAATACACCTAATTCTTAGTATAAAAATTAACACTACCCCAAAAACAAACTGTGTGCCACAACCCAACCTACCAAACAAATCTAAACAAGTCAAAGAAAAAATGTAATAAATAAATAAAATAAAAAATAAACAACCTTAAAAAGCAAAACCAGAAAACCAGCAAATCTTAGCTTCTTCTTCAGTTGCAAAGCTAAAAAAAACCCCAACTTTCTAATACCTCATAAATCATCTCAAGAGGTATGGTGCTTTTTGTGGGCCTGAGAGCTCATGGTAAGATCAAGTTGTAAAAAAATGAAGCCAATTCCAGATGATTTTCCACTGCAGACCCCTAAGTGCTGTTTGCTAAGACATGGTCCCCCTTGTCACCACAGAAATGCAGATATATTTCCCCACTCTTCTGCCAGACGCTGCTTACATATTCCAGTCTTTCAAAAGAAATGCCAATTAACAAAGCTATTTATGCACCTAAGTAAATTAAATTAAAAAAAAAAAGTTATGTCATAACATATTTGTTGTATCAGCATCATCTGCTTAGCCTGGATTTTTGAGCAGCATTTTCTGGGAGTGTTTTTTGAAAGATCTCCAGGAGATGTGGCTGTGTCCAGTGGCTCAGAGACCTTTTTAACCCTGAGCTGAGGCAATTCTTGTGCCTCCCTCTGCCTTAAATCACCTTTATCTGATCTGCTCACGTGTACAAAAGGCTCAGCCCTATCTGGATGGAGATTAACTGCTTCTGGGTGGAGTGCTGGGAGGAAGAAGAGCTTCCTCCCCTCCATAGATGGCTGGAATATGGAATCTTTGGAATTAAAGGCTCTGAATACCTCTCAAGGATCTGTGTCCACAGGAGCACTTCCCACAGGGGTGCAGCAGAGCCAGGGTGCCCCAGCAGGGACATCTCCTCCCTGGATTGTGGTCTGGCTGCCCACAGGGGGGCCAAGACCCAGGGAAAGAGCAGGAACCACAGGAAAAACTTTTTTCATGGGAAAACAGTGGGAATCACCTGGACAAGGCAGTGCATTTGTCATTTCTTTCACCACTCTCCCTCTCTAGAAAGCCTTGGGGATGGGGAATTTGGAGCATTGGGGTTGCACCATCCAAAAGACAGGAAAGGTACAGCTCTGCTGCTTTTTGCTGATTGCTCACCTGAGCTGAGAAAAAAGGGTGGGAGAAGGGTGGCCAGCAGGCCAGGAGAGAGAATTCTGTCCCTCTGCCCCACTCAGGTGATTTCCCACCTGCAGAGCTGCCCCAGCCCTGGGCCCAGCCCAGGGAGGAGCTGGAGCTGCTGCAGAGAGACCAAGATTAAAAAAAAAAAATCCAGATGATGATGACCTAAAAACCATCATTGCTGGCTCCCCAAGGGTGGAGGTTTACTTGGAGCTCAGTGCTCCAGGTGAAGAGAAGAAAGGCAATTCCACCCAGAAAAATCCTTGATCCTGAAAGGAAAACATCACCCAGGTGGTGCTGTGGGTGAAACTCAGCCTGGCTGCCTGGGTGGACAGGGACAGCCAGGAACACCTGGGATGCTCCTGGTGAAGAGAGGTCTCCTGGAAGCTCTGACATTTCTCCCTAATTTCAGTGGGGAATTTGCAGCTGGCAACAAAAATGAGTTCTGGCTCTAGCACAGGCATGGACCAGTCAGGGCTACTCAGATGAAAGCTGTTTTGCAGGAAGCTGAAAATGCCAAAAAATAGCAGTGTTTGGGTGAATCTCTGGGTTTGCTTACAGATTTTGTGGGTGTTTTCAAAGCCTCAAGGAGATTCATGTGGCCATTTCCACCTCTGAGCCAAGCTTGCACTGCTCAGGAGAAGAATCACCAGAAGAAGAGCTGATTTTTTTGTTGTGCTGCACACATAATTTACTCCCTCCATCTTTAGCTAAATCGGAGAAAAATGTAGATAAGCACCCAAAAATGTAGATAAGCACCCAAACCATGAAACTCTTGGTGCAAGGATATTTTCAACACTCACATTCTTTCTCCTCTTCCTCTCAGGTCTCCCATCTGGTGGATCTTTTTTGATTTCCTCTGAGCTTATTTAAGGACAGGCTATGTTTTCCTCCTGGGGCTGCAGAAGACAAAGACCACTTGTCATTTTTTGCTTTTAAAGGGACACAGTGTCTGTTCTTAGAGTGCCAAGAGTCCCTGTTCAGGCGCTCTCTGGTTTTGGCTTTCCAAGAAAAACCAGAAAAAAAAGAAAAAAAAGAAAAAAAAAATCATTTGTGAGCTAAAATTAATCCTGGGAAACTTCTAACCAACAGGAACATCCTTGAGAAAGCCAGAGCATAAACAAGGGGTGAGAAAACAAACATTGCTTTGAATGCTGCTGCTTGTGATGTTGCTGTGACAGAAGGAAACGGGCCCAGGCTTTAATGGATCTAAAGAAACAAAGGACTGGCTCAGCTTCACTCACCAAACCCAGCAAGCTGTGTGTGCTCAGCCACAGCTACCAACAGGCTATTTCTTTCCTCCTGCAAGTTAAAAGAATGTCTTGGACCACCTATCATTTGTAAGCCATGGTTTCTGAAGCAGGGGACAGGTTTTCAGTGCAGATCAGGGGGAGCAGGTGGCAGGTTCAGTGAAATACTCTGGGACACTGGGCTGAAAGGAATGGCCCTCAAATGTACATTCCAGCAGAGTGCTGAGGGTACAGCAAGTGCATTTCAGGTTGTGCATGATGAAGGGGTGGTGTTCTTCTAAAAGAGCACCAGCCTAACTTCTGTAGTGCCAACATGGCTTTCTATTTAAAAACAAAGACATAAATATATTGCATAGCAAGTATATAGGACAAGAGGAACATACATGTCATTTTAAAAAAACCCCAAAGCTGGTTTAAAAATGTTACAGCTCCCTGTGCAGTCTTGGTGTGAACAGAACAGAATTAGAGAACCTTTAGTTCTGTAATTCAAGAGCAAAATTCAAAATATTATGTACATTATATATATATATAAATATAAATATATATATATATATAATTATATGCATTCAAAATACACTGCTTTTTTTCCATATGCCTTGGTCTAGTGGAGAGCACAGCATGGCTGGTGGTCTTAAAAGGTCTTTAAGAGTCAGGCCCAATTGTAATATTAATTTTACACTAACACAGTCAAAACAAGCACTGCTGTTAAACATGGTTGCACAAGCTCAAATTAAAGCACTCTCTAATTTACCCAGAGCTATGCCATATATCATGTGTTATACTGGTTATCATCAGCTACCCAGTTTGTCCAACACTTTAGATGTTATTGCTTCAAGGAGGGGCTGAAGTGCTCCCTGCCAAAATTTCCAGTTGTCCTGGGTTGAGACAACCATTAAACTCCTGCAGACTGAAGCCAATTTCATAATGAATCATGGATTTTGTGGATTACCACATGCTTACTTAAAAGGACAAATAGCTTTGCTACTACAGGAATAACAGTCTCCCTGAGATCAAAAGCAAGAAGGAAAAGAAAAAAAAAAGCCTCCAGTCATGAAGAACACTCAAAGCAAGTGGTGGCACAAGGATTATATATTACCCATGCATGCAGAGCAAAGCAAACTGTCATTAAATGTTCCCAGGAATGCAGCTGAGGAGTGCTGGCAAACTCTGAGAGCAGTGGATGTTTGGAAGGCCAGCACTTTTATTTTTAATTTTGAAATGGAATGTTTCTGTTAAGCTCCTTGCAGCAGCTAGAGGAAGATGTCAGGCTGGCCTTGGGCTTTTGTGGACATGTTAAAAAATCAGGGCCAGGGCTGATGATCTGCTGCTTAAGGATTTGGGAGCTCAGCTCTGGAAAATATGAAAATACACATCTGAAAATCTACATATTTACCAGTACTTTCCCTAACTTAGAAGTACCCCATTTTGAACTGCAAATATTGAAATCCTGGTGTGTGAAATATCTCCTGCTGTTGGGAATGTGGGCTGAGAAACTGAAGAAACAGCTCTTTTGCCCCAGTGGCAGTACACCCTGAGTGAGGACCTTTGCAGGAAAGGATTGTGGCCTTTTCACAAAGCCAGTTTTCTCTAAAAAAAATACAGATCTATAACAGAGTGTCCCTTATGAGCTACACACATGGCTGCTGCAGGGATAACTCTTCCTATCTGCACAGCCTTCAGGAGCAAAGCAGCAGCTTCAGACATTCTTCTTGCCTTCTATTTTAAAAAGATTCTTTAAAAAAATAACAAAGACCAAAGTAACAAGCATGACAGTTTAGCCACAGGTTACTTGAAGGCATCCCTGAACTGCAGCATCTCCCAGGAGCTCTCTTCATGTTTGTCAGGACAATGGAACTGCACAGACACCAAGAGCTGCCACTGAGACCAAGGGTTTTTCCTTTCAGTGCTGGGACACACTTCCCAAGAATTTGAGCTTTGTTCAGGACAGAATAAGAGAGTGGCAACTTCTCTTTTATTCCTTTTTCATCCTGAAAGGAGAGAGGTTTGAGGTGTTTTTGAGGGTCCCTCCTGCCCAGTCCAAACTTCACAGAATCACAGAACACTTTGGGCTGCACAGAACCTTAAAGATTATCTTGTTCCAACAGAATTGGACATGGGCAGGACCTTTAGGGACCATTCCAACCCAACCCATTCTCCGACTCTTTGATGAGCAACCTCAGCCAGCTGCAGGGAGATTTAACTCCCTCCCTTTCCAGTGCTTTCCCACCTGGGAATGAGGGCTTGGGTGATCCTTTTACATCTGCTTTGCATCTCCTGGGCTTGGATGTTACAGGAATAAAATTTGGCTTGGGCAGCTGAAGGTGCTGCCTTGGCTCTGGTGAGAGGCTTTGCTTGGCCATGTGCAGAGAGCCCTGAGCATTTCCCCAGGCTCCCTGGGGCACAGTGGCTCACCAGAGATGAATGAATGACAGGGCACAGCCCCTATGACACGTGCAGAGCATGTTAGGTCACAGTTTCACCTCCTTCAGATCCAGAAAAGGCCCAGATGGCATTTCTGTAATCTTTGTCACAGCCAGCATCATCTGAGCTCAGTTTTCTCTGTGACAGAGGTGACAGGGTGTGTGTCCCCCAGCAAACCCTGGAATGGTGCAGCAACACTCTGTGACCTGTTGGTGTGACCTCACCATGTCCAATTCTGCTGGAACAAGATAATCTTTAAGGTTCTGTGCAGCCCAAAGTGTTCTGTGATTCTGTGAAGTTTGGACTGGGCAGGAGGGACCCTCAAAAACGCCTCAAACCTCTCTCCTTTCAGGATGAAAAAGGAATAAAAGAGAAGTTGCCACTCTCTTATTCTGTCCTGAACAAAGCTCAAATTCTTGGGAAGTGTGTCCCAGCACTGAAAGGAAAAACCCTTGGTCTCAGTGGCAGCTCTTGGTGTCTGTGCAGTTCCATTGTCCTGACAAACAGGAAGAGAGCTCCTGGGAGATGCTGCAGTTCAGGGATGCCTTCAAGTAACCTGTGGCTAAACTGTTATGCTTGTTACTTTGGTCTTTGTTATTTTTTTAAAGAATCTTTTTAAAACAGAAGGCAAGAAGAATGTCTGAAACTGCTGCTTTGCTCCTGAAGGTTGTGCAGATAGGAAGAGTTATCCCTGCAGCAGCCATGTGTGTAGCTCATAAGGGACACTCTGTTATAGATCTGTATTTTTTTTTAGAGAAAACTGGCTTTGTGAAAAGGCCACAATCCTTTCCTGCAAAGGCCCTCACTCAGGGTTTACTGCCACTGGGGCAAAAGAGCTGTTTCTTCAGTTTCTCATCCCACATTCCCAGCAGCAGGAGATATGCACCATCAGTGTTGGTACAGAACACCAGACAGAAACTTGGAGGCTCTGACAAGGAGCTCCTGGAGGCTCTGGCAAGGAGCTCTTGGAGATTCTGACAAGGAGCTCCTGGAGGCTCTGACAAGGAGCTCCTGTATGCTCTGACAAGGAGCTCTTGGAGGCTCTGACATGGAGCTCCTGGAGGCTCTGGCAAGGAGCTCCTGGATGCTCTGAGAAGGAGCTCCTGGATGCTCTGACAAGGAGCTCCTGGATGCTCTGACAAGGAGCTCCTGGAGGCTCTGGCAAGGAGCTCCTGGAGGCTCTGGCAAGGAGCTCTTGGCTCATCTTCCCTGGCTGCATCCCAGTGAGTACAGAGCCCACAGCCCCTCCTGGGCTGCAGGATTGCCCCCAGCCCAGCCCAAGGGCAGCAGGGCTGCTCTGAGCAGCTGGACAGCCAAGGAAGGAAGGCTTGGAGCTGTGCTGGCTCCTGTCCCAGCAGCTCAGGCCAAGGTTACACCTCCTTGTGCCTGGCCTTTGTAAATGTGCTGCTGGTGAGCACTGCTTTGCTGGGTGTGAATCCCTCTGCGCCTCACTCCCAGAATTACTGTCCCTCTTCTTCCACCCCTTTTTGGGTTTCTGTGGTTGAAATGGTTCCCGAGGTATTAGAAAGTCTTTTTCTCTTAGCTCTGCCACAAAAGAAGTTGAGATTCGTCAGTTTTGTTTTTCAAGGTTGTTTAATTTTTTAATCTATTCCATTCTTTCTCTGCCCTGCTGAGATCTGTCTGGCAGGATGGTTTGTGGCACAGCCACTGCTCTTGGGGTGGTGTTAGTTTTTTATACTAAGAACTACATGTGCTTTATTTACAATAATTTTCTAATACCTATCACCTATGTTAGACAGTGTGTCTTTATTCTAAGCTAATCTGAAAGTGTCACTATCACAGCAGAAGATGGAGGACAAGAAGAAGAGGAAGAAGGACAGGACATGCTTAGATTCTTCTATCTTGCTTCTTGAACCCCCATTCTAAAACTTCAAAATTCTACTTTTTCACTTTGTGACAAATTTACTATCATTCTACTCAAACTCTTGTGGCTTGTAACTCCTCACACAAAGTTGGTAATTGTTTCCATGGACTAAAATGGAAGGCACAGCTGGTTTTGACTCTGTGCCAAGGTCTCTGAGCCCCTGCCAGGGTCTGGAGTCCTCCAGGGCAGTCAGAGGAATGTCCTGGGTTCTGACAACCCCTGAGCCCTCCTGGGCACCCTGGGGCACCTCTGTCCTGAGAGTGACATCACTCCATGTCAGGGTGAGCTGTGCCAGCAGATTCCCAGACTGTGCTTGGTTTGGGCTCAGCCAGGACACCCTGTGTGCTCCAGGGAGGTGATCAGCTCGTGGCTGAAAGGACAAAGTCCCCGGGGTAGGTGACACGGCTGGGCTGGCAGCCCTGAACCCTGGCACTGAGCACACCTCCCACACTGTGGGCACTCAGCCAGGAGCTGCACCCACACACTGTGGAGCCCACAGCACCAGCAGGAAAGAAATCAGCTTCTGATGGCATGGGGCTCCTCTGGGTTGTGGGATTTCTTTTTCTTTCTAACCCCTCTCTTCCTCTTTTTCTTGACTGCTGTTCCATTTTGCTGCTAGATCTCATTCTTACTCTTTTTTTTCCTCAGCAAGAAGCTTGCCCACATCCTTCCTGCTTGCCTTAAAAAGCCTCTTCCAGCTTGTAAATAAACATCTAGAAAAGCCAAAGCTGTAATGATAGCTGTTAATCCTTCACTATAAAGGAAGGATAAAGAATCCACAGGTGCTGACAGCAGCTAAATGCTGGCTTGGGCAGCTCTCGTGTTGCTTTCTGCAATGCCCCACACACCTTAGCAGAATTCATGTATTGTTGCACTGCTGCTGGTCCCAGGATGGGCAGAAGGGGACTGTGCACCTCTGAGACCCCACTCTCTCTGCTCAGTCCCTCTGTGTCCTCAGATCCTGCCTCAGAGGGGATGACCTAGCCTCTCCCTACACCTGTTCCAGCTTGGACCTCCCAGGTGTGGCCAGGTGATGGTGAGGAGGAGTTCAAAGAGGCAGCGAGCTGGCTGTACACCAGTGGCTGCAGATAAGGCCCAGACAGTGATTCAGGTGGGGTATGGTTCAGGTGATGAATGAGGGCTGCTCCCTCTCCCTCTGCTGAAACCTTTGCTCCTGCAGACAGAGAATTGGAAAGCTGACATGGGCTGTGCTCCCATGAAGCTCTGAGGACAAGGCTGCTCCCTGTCCTGGCTTTACTCACAGGTCAGGACCTCAGGTGTTAAGCCTCACTTCTGAGGTGGCTCATAAAGCAGATTTATGAAAGCCAGGGAGTGTTGTGAAAGTTGGCACACCCTTGGCCTTTACTTTCTGCATCTGCAAGAGGGTGCTGCCTGGGGAATTGCTGCCTTGTGAAGGGGTCTGACCCCAGCTGCCACCCTCTGCCTGTCCCCTGCTCCCCCTGGCAGGGGTGGTCCCCATGAGCATCCCCTTGGTACCCTGGCAGCAAGAGAAAATTCCCTCCCCAAGGAGCTGTGTCACACTGGGGGACACAGCAGGTCCCAGCTTTGGGGAGCACAAATGGGATTTAACACCAGGCTGGGTTTGAGTGGGATGCAGAGTCTTGCAGCAAGGCCAACAAGACCAAGAGTATCAAATTGTGCTCCTCAAACCAACACAGGCTTAGTCACCTTCTCTGGGTTGTTCTGGAAAATGTCAGGGAGCAGATGGGCTGGAGTGACCTCATGGTGTCAATCCTCTTTCCAAACTCTGGCCAGCCCTAGACTTTCCCAGGGAGCTCTCAGCCTCCAAAACTGGAGGTGAAGGCCAGGTTAATTTGGGTGCCTTCATCTTTTCAGTGTATGACCTGTGGGTGTTACCACAGGAGATGCTCAGGGGGCAGAGATCCCACTCTGCTGACTCTGGAGGGTTTCCAGTGGCAGTTTTCTCCAGCTTTGTACCCCTCCATGCTGTTTTGTGGAACTGGAGGGCAGAGAGGAGAATACCTGCAGAGGGAAGCAGCTGATGCTCAGCCCCCAGGCCACGGGGGCAGCAGGAGAGGGGAAACCTCCCCTGGTGCCCAAGGGGTCACTTTTGGCCAGGCCAGCTCTTGGCAGTGGTCACTGGAAGAGCTTAGTGTGGATATCTTCCTCCTGCCTCTCCTTCCCTACTGCAAATTAAAAAAAAAAACCCAAAAAACAAAAAACATTTCTGGATGTTATAAGCAGCCTATAACAAGTTTTTTCAGGTTTTGATGACTTTCCAGGCCTTAGGTGAGCAGAGGGGCTGGCAAAGGTGCACAAGCACACAACCCCTGCTCCTGCAGGTCTCTGTGCATGCTCTGAGTCTCCAGGGAATGCTGACTGGGAGGGATGGATGCTATTCTTAGAGGGCAAGGATGAGGCTCCAGCTTGCAAAGGCTTGTTCCTCCATCATCCCTTTCAAATAAGCTGAGGGTTGATGTAACTGTCAGAGATAATTACTGGAACAGGCTTGCTTTTCTCGGAAAGATTATACTCCCTCAAAACCAGCTTCTTTGGAAAACACTTTGCAGACAATAAAAGGTTATTGGCTGCTATTAAGTCCTAAACATTATCTGCCTGCTGCAGAGCAGGGGCACAGGAGCAGCAGGGTTCAAACTCCATGGCAGGGGCATGGCTGCTCCTCTGCTGTCTCCCTGGGGCTTCAACGGTGCCTTTGGCCCTGGGGGAGCCTCACCTGGTCTAGACTCTGGCTCCAGGTCTGCAGCAGGCAGCCCTTTGCTCTCATGGCTGGGGGCTCACAGATCCTGGGTGCCCTTCTTTCCAAAGCAGGTTGGGTTTGGGGTGGAGGGGAACTTAAAAATCACCCACTTCCACCCCTGCCATGGCAGGGACACCTCCCACTGTGCCAGGCTGCTCCAGCCCCAGTGTCCAACCTGGCCTTGGGCACTGCCAGGGATCCAGGGGCAGCCCCAGCTGCTCTGGGAATTCCATCCCAGCCCTGCCCACCCTGCCAGGGAACAATTCCTCATTGCCAAGATCCCACCCAGCCCTGCCCTCTGGCACTGGGAGCCATTCCCTGGGTGCTGTCCCTGCATCCCCTGGGAATTGTCTCTCTGCATCTCTCTTGCAGGCTTCCTTCAGGTGCTGAATGGCCACAATGATTCAGCCATGCACAAATTTGAAAGTTGTTCACATATATGTATGTTCATATATAATACTCTGTCTATTTTTTTTCCAAGCATGCCTATTAACACTGTTGAACATTCAGCCTTTGTGTTTACTCACCCCTAAACACATCTGAAGCAGTTCAATGAAAAAATCTGATTTCAATTAAAACAAACATACAAACAGCAGAGAGGAAGAAGTTATCCCTGTACTGTAGGACCTTGTAAGTTGGAAGGTTTTCAGTGCCAAATTACTTTTTTTTAGCCAACATGGAAACTTTTTTTCCAGTGGGTTGGCTGAGATTTTGCGTGAGGAATTAACTGTGCCAACTCAGTTGCCACAAACATTTATCTCTTCTCCCTCCAGGACCACAGGATGCTCCATGATCCACACTGGCACCAAATGGGTGGAAGAACTGAACTCACTTCTAAACCTGTTTTAACAAAGGAGCAGCACAGGCTGGGCCTATAGTGGTCAGTTAAATGTGACCAGGGATATTCCTGACAGCACAAGGCACAGCCCAGCCCGTGTCTGTGCTGCTGAGGTGGCTCACCACCCAAAACAAGGTGGCTTTGTGCAATCCACCTTTGAGAACAGTCCCTGAAATGCTCTGTCCTGGATTGCCAAGCAGATTGTATTCTGTTTGCCATCTGTGTGGCAGTTGTCTTCTGTCAAGTGGGCAGTTTTCCTTATCTCTTCCACACCCACTCCTCCCTCTGGGGACACACCTGCTGATAAGAGGCCATTGAATGTCCCTGCATGGCTGATAAGAACTGCAGCATCCACTGGGAGATGTGAGCCCAGAGGGAGGAGCCAAGCATTCCTGCCTGGATAGAATCTGGAGATTCTGGAACGCCAGCACAGCTTCTCCACTGGATTTCCCAGAGGAACAGCAGCTGCCTCTCCCACTGGATCTGAGAGGCAGAATACACCTTTCTGCAGGATCCCTGCTCCAGCAGAGCCAGCCCTGGCACTGCAGGAGGGCTGAGCCACAATTCCAATGGGACTGTGCCAGCACCCTGACCCACAGGTGTCAGGTGTGCTCTGACCCACAGGTGTCAGGTGTGCTCTGACCCACAGGTGTCAGGTGTGCTCTGACTCTGTCAGTGTTGTTTTGGTTTACTGCATTGTTTATTTTATCTTTTTATTTTCTTCTCTAGTAAAGAACTTGTATTTCCTGCTCCCATATTTTTTTTTGCCTGAGAGCCCCTTAATTTAAAATTTATACCAGTTTGGAGTTACATTTTCCATTTCAGAGGAGGCTCCTGCCTTCCTTAGCAGGCACCTGTCTTTCCAAACCTAGACAGTGCTCTAACTGCCAAATCCTGCCCCAAAGATATTAACTGTTAGTGCTGGCAGCAGTACCAAATTTAGGTCAGGAATCATCTCTTTACCAACATAAGGGATCTCATTGCAGGGCCTGTAATGCTTGAGAGCCTTGTCATCATCTTGCATCTTCTGACCAGTACAGGACTTAAATCTTCAGCTGATTTCAGGGCAGCATGTGGGGAATTTAACCCAGTTTTCCACACCCATCTACCCAGACTTCTGTCAGTGCATTGTGCAGGGAGCTGGTGCTGCCTAGAGCCCTGCCAGCATGGGCACAGCATCCCATCACAAAATCTCCTCCATCTGGAAAGCTGAAACACTTGGAGTTCACAAAGTCTGTGTGAAAGAGAAGCTGTTGTATCTCCAGGAGCTGCACTCAGGGTGAGCTGCATTTGGAAAAATTGGCATTACTGGAATTCCCTGATGAAACAACAGCATTTCCCTTGGCCCCTGCAAAAGAAATTGCTGTTCTGTGTTAGCCACTTCCTCAGAGCCACAAGTTTATCCCCAGAAGTTTTATCTCCCTGATATTTTTGTGGAATGAGTGCAAAAGAGACTCTCAAGTAATGTGCTTCTGATTTGCTCCTCCACCACCCTGCTGCATCATCATAAACCCAGGGGTCACCAGAAGGACCCAGTGGGCTCTACATGGGGCTTTGCATGCTCCAAGTAATTCTCTACAGTAGAGAATAATTTGGAGCAAAGAGCAGCACGTCCTCCTGTCCTCCTGATCCCCTCAGGGAGTGAGGGACTGAGGGGAAGTGAGTGTGGGCACAGGAATGAATGCACACAAACTTGCTTTTATTTAATTTAGCCAGGAAACAATGCACTTCTGCTCCATCAGAACTGTGAGATCCAAAGGCAGTTTTCAGCAGGAGTACTGGGACAACTTCTTTACAGCCCTGGATGGTTTCTGAATTGAGTTTATTATTGTTTCTAAGGGATATTATTTGAAATTCTAGTAAGGGAGCATATACCAAGCAGTCCACAGATCTCAAGTCATACATTCCTGCTGGCAACCCAGAGATGAAAGGCTTGGAAATCTGTGCTGAACTGTTTTCTGGATTTCTTGGCATCAGGAAAATTCAGCTGGGAATGTCAAGGGTTTTACTAAATAGCTGCTGGAAGGACTCAGCAGCTGAAAACCCTGCTTCAGTCAGCAAACCAAACAGTTTAATGGGCATCACATGAAAAGCAAAACCAGAAGTTAATCAGAAGCAAAATAGGATGTCCTGACCGGGAATTCAACCCTGCCCCATGACAGTTTGGTATCACATCTGCAGCTGAACTGCAGAGCACATTTCACCCCTAACTCATGTGTCAGAATCCACTGAGCTCTAACCCACTTCTGCTTGGGTCTGTGAAAGTACCATGAGCTGAGGTCTGCAGAAGAAAGAAGTTTGCCTCTTTTGCTTTAGATTTTATTATTTTCACAGTTGTTTTTTTTTTTTTAGGGTTTTTTTTTTTTTTTTTTTTGGAGTTATGTAAGATTCTTTTACTTCTGGAGTAACCACTTGATTTAAAAAAAAAAAAAAAGAGAAAAAGAAAAATCCAAGCAGAACAAAACACCATTTGCCTCCTAAAATCATTTATTTCTGTAAGGTCACATCACACTACGTGGAAGCAGCCCCTAGTAAGATCAATTCACACAAATTACATGCAGGAAAAAACTATAAAAGCATTGGCTCTTATTGTTGCTCTCCCCCTTGCCTGCACTCCCCACTGCTTGACATTTTTTAATGGCTTTTCTTGACTGAGAAGTTCTTCTCTCAGGCAGTCTGGGAAGAGTTTCAGCTTTGTCCTCCACTGTGCCCATGCAAGGACTCTCAGAGGGAAGTGCTTGGAAGAAAGTGGAAGAGTTTTCCAGGGTCAGAGAGGCTGATCCAGCTGGGATGAAGCTGGATTTGTTTGTGCCAGCAATCCTTTTGGGAAGCAGACTCCCAGGTAGCTTTTGAAAGGCTCAGGAGATCTTTAGTTTAATTTCCATGACAAAAAATTGTTTCTGGTATTTTTCTGACCTTGGTTTCTGGTCACCTCTGGTTGACACCTCAGATGTTCTTGGCTTCCACCTAAGCTGGCTGCGTGAGAGGTGAGTCACAGCCTAGTTTCACCTCAGGGCAGGTTTCAAAGAAAAGTCCCTTGTCTGGAGGTTTTTTGTTGCTCTTGGGTATCACAGTGAGAAATGAGTTAAAGCCACTCTAATCCCCCACAGGTTAAAGAGTGTCTCTTGTGGGTGTAAAAGAGGATTAGTACTCCTCATGAGGGACATGGAGACAGAAAAAAGGTGCATTTCCTAAAGAGTTTGTGTGTGGTTGGGTTTTTCTTCCTTTTTGAAGTTCAAACCGTTTGTGTAACTTTCCTTGAGGCCTCACATGTATGGCCCAGCCCCTGCAGTTTCTTTGCCTGCTGTTTCCTAGTGAAGTGCTCCTGTTTCACAATGTTTAAACACACAGGGCTTGAAATGACCTGTTACTTGTCTTCAGCAGCATCTCTGTCAAGTTCCTGGTGCTGAACCACTCAGCTGGGCAGCCAAGAGAAGAGCACAGGAGTGTCCCCCCCCAAAGAGTGGCAGCAATTTTCAGTGACGAAGCTCTGAAATGAGATTAAATGCAAATCTGCCTTTGCTTTGCTTTGCTTTGTAGGAAATGTTTGTGACTCAAGAATCCATTTGATTTGTGATCCTTAGCTGGAATGAAACAGACCACGCAAACCACAAGCTGCTTTTTTTTATTTCCTTGTCTTCTCAATTTTCCTTTGAGGGAACAGGGCTGCACCACTCCAAGAGCTGGTGGCGTGTCGTGAGCTGCCCCAGCAGATGCATCTGCAATAAATGTGTGCCCAACCTTCACAACAACAGCTGATTATCATTTATCCCCTTATCATGAGGGATTTGTCAGCCTCTGGAATCCCTGGCTGACAGGGGTCTGGGGATGATGGATCACAGTGGCTGTCTAGGCCTGATTCAGAGAAAGATGTTGACACACAAGGCTCATTTCTGAGAAAAGCAGATTTTTATGGGAGGTGGGATCCTGTTACCTTGCTGCACCCTTCAATCTTGTGACAGAAATGATCCAGGACCCTACTGACACAGGGTTTGGATTCAAAGTGCAGCACAGATGCTCCTGCTGTTTGTTTTGCTGCCCCAGGTTGGAAACTAATGCCAGAATGAAAGCAGAGAGCATTTCTGTCCTGTGTGTTGTGGCTCCTGCTGGCTGCTCTGCCCTGTCCAGGTGGACCCCAGCACAAGGAATGTGCAAACTGTGCTCAGCTGGGAGTGCCACCTCTGCTGGTATTTCTCCTCTTGTCCCCACTATCAGTGAAGCAGAGGGCTTGATCTGTGATTAGATATCTGAATTGTCTTCATGTTGCCTGTTCAGGTGAGGCTGCTCTTGAGTTGGGCAATGGTGCCATGGCCAAGTGTCTGGAGCTGGCAAGCTGCCTGCTTCTTGCAGCACCTGCAAATTCCCTGAGTGTCTGGAGGGTGAGTAATTCCAGGGGTGGATGGAGATGGGGGTTTCCACCCATTACAGAACAGGCTGAGTTGGAAGGGACCCACAGGGAACATCAAGTCCAACTCCTGCTCCTTCACAGGACCATCCCCAGCAGCCACAGCCTGAGAGCTCAGACAGGAGCCCTGCCAGCCTTGCTGCTGTCATCACTGCCCTGGGGACCCTGTTGCAGAGCCCAGCCACCTTCTGGGTGAGGAACTTTTTCCTGATATCCAACCTAAACCTGCCCTGACTCAGCTTCAGGCTGTTCCCTGTCACCACAGAGCAGAGATCAGTGCCTGCCCCTCTGCTGGAACCCAGGACATCCCTCTGGCTCCAGCCCCTGCCAGGGGGCTCAGAGACCCTGGCACAGAGCCCAGGACCCCTGTGCCTGTGATTCTGACCCATGGACAAAATTACCAACCTTATATGAGGATTTACAAGCCACAAAAGTTTAAGTAGAATGATAGTTAGTTTGTCACAGGGTGAAAAGTTGAATTTTGGGGTTTTTAGAATGGGGGCTCGGGATCCCAAGATGGAGGAATTTGGGTGTGCCTTGTCCTTCTTTCTTCTTCTTCCTAGCCTCCATCTCCTGGGTGATGGTGGCACTTTTGGGTTGGTTTAAGGCAGAGACAGACTGTCTAACACAGGTGATAGGTACTGGAAGATTATTGTAAATAAAGTACAGGTGGTTTTTAGTTTAAAAAGACACCACCACCCTGAGGGTGGGCAGTGTGCCACGGACTGACCTGCTGGACAGACCTCAGCAGCTCAGGGAAAGAATGTGATGGACAACAGCAAATAAACAACCTTGAGAAGCAGAACAGAGCAATCCTGGCTCCTTCTTTGGTTGCTGGGCTGGGAAAAGAGACTCTGACACATCTCGGGGTCATCCTGGCCACAGAGACCCCTGAGACCCCTCCTTTTCCCCTCACAAGGAAGTTGCAGACTGCAGTGGAGTCTCCCCTCAGCCTCCTCTTCTCCAGCTGAACACACCAAGTGCTTTGACACAGCTTCCCCCCAAAGCCTTCCACCACCTTCCCTGCCCTTCTTTGGACACCCTGGAGTCATTTAATGTCTTCCTTATGTTTTGGTGCCCAAACTGCCCACAGTGCCAAGGTGAGGCCATCCCAGGCCAGAGCAGAGTGGGACAATCCCTCCCTGTCCCAGCCAGTGATGTTGGGCTGGGAACAGGGTTGTCCCTCCTGGCTCCCAGGGCACTGCTCACTCAGATCCAACTTGCCATCAACCAGGATCTCCCTTTTCCATGGCACTGCTCTTCAGCCTCTCATTCCCCAGTGCTGGTTTTTGGCTTCTTTCCTGCCTCTGTCAAGGCTGGATTGAAGCATTCCAGATGATATTTCATGTTCAGACTCAGGTGTTTATTATTTTTTATCTGTATCACAGACTTACAAGGTGTGAGTTGTGCAGTATTTCACTAACAAGGTACAAAATGGCCTATCTTTCTTTATAAGCCCTTTGATGCTAAACTACCTAATTAAGAAATGACACGTAAATTATTTTCACTTTTAAAATAATAATTAATTTTTTGTGTCCTGTGATGCTGACTTTCTGTCTAATCACAAAATACCACCCAAACCTATGATGAAGAAGGACTGGCTACCACTTTAAAACCTCTATCTTGTTTTATATCTATTACTGTACTCTGAACCCTTCAACTCTGAGTTTCCCACCCTGGGATATCACACACTTCTATCCAAACTCCACACCCACAATCCCAGCTCTGCCATTCCATTCTGGAAGCTTCTCCAGGCCCTCAGGTCAATGCAGTGTCTCTCGGGGGTCAGTGCCTGGCAGCACAGACACTCTGGAATTCTCAGCACCCAGGATTCCAACATCCCAGTTTGTGCAGAATCTGGCATTTTCCCTTGCTGAATTTCACATGGTTGGTGAGTGGCTGCCCTGATCATCCTCTGTGGCAGCTTTGAGTCCCTTGACAACTCCACTGCTCCTAGAAAAACTTCATCTAGCCCTGAGACCTCCTGCCAGGCTGGAGCACCAAACCCAGCTGCCAATTTCCATCCAGCACCAGGGGCTGAGTTTGGCTTCTGGAGGTCTGATTTTGGTTTAGAGCCAGGGGTTTGCATTATCCCACTTACAATTTTGCCCACAAAATCGCGAGCCCTGCAGTTTGCTCCTGAGCTGCTCAGGCAGCTGGCTGCTGGAAGAGGAGCCACTGCACGTGTGGTCTCAGCCTGGCACGGTGTCAGGAGCACTCCCCTGGCCGGTTGTGGCTGTGCTGGAGCTGCAATTGTGTGAAACACACCCCAAACACAAAAATCCAGCACTGCAGGCGAAGTTGCGCAGCCTCAAAATTGCACCTATTAAGGGTGAGATTGCCGTGAAACCCAACAGGAAACTGAAAGAGTACAGACACTTCCAGAAACAAAACCTGCCCCCTTTTTCTTGAAATGTCACTGCTTTTCAAGGCATGGAAAAAATGAGGATTAAGCAGCGGTGCCTCTTTCATGAGACGTCAGAAGATCTTGAGCAACAGCGGGAGCTGCGTGTTTGGGCATCCCGGGGATGTTCCGTAGGAGCAGTTCGTGGAAGGTCTGTCCAGGCATTTGCACAAACAAAGCTCCATCAAATTGCATTCCAAGCTGAGGCCTCTGTTTGGTGAGAAAAGCAGGGAGAATTTAGGGGAATCAGAGAAGCTGTGCTGGGTATGAGGAGAGGACAGCAAAAGGAAGGGTGAGAGGGGTTTTCTGCCTCACTGTTTAGTGTAAATCCCATTAATTCAGGCTGCTCTTGGGGGGCTGTAGGTTGTGCCACTGTCACCCCTCTGAGACAGTCCCAGGGCTGCCTTTCCTGCTCAAAGAGAAACAGGGGCCTGCCTGATCTCACAATCTGATGTCAGACCCATCACGTCATCTCTTGGATTTCCTTGAACTGAGTTTTCCTTGGACTGATTCTGATCTGAGCCTGAGCACATCAGCTGAAAAAAAAACCCCCTTCCTGCCATGATGATGGCATTTCTAGAGGTGAAGAATCCAGCACACAACAGGAAGTGTTGTTTCCATTGGTTATGAAAAATGTGCTTATTTTTCCACAGAACACTCATTTCTGGCTTTAATTTTTAGACACTGAGTTTTCTTGACTCTTTATCAGCTACTCCATCATCAGATTTGCATTTTCCAGTGATACAATTTCTGCCATACGGCTCAGGAGTGTTTTTGGGGACTTCATCCTGTGAACAGAGACTATTTCCAAGAGCCTGGAGTGACAGGATGCGGGGAAATGGCTTCAAACTGACAGAGAGCAGGGTTAAATTGGATTTAAGGAAGGAATTGTTCCCTCTCGGGGTGGTGAGGGCCTGGCACAGGTTGCCCCAAGAAGCTGTGGCTGCCCCTGGGAGTGTTCAAAGCTAGGATGGATGACCCAGAGCCAGGATGGATGATCCAGAGCAGCCTGGGCTCATGGAGATTCCTTTCACCCAACTGGAACTGGATGATCTTTAGGGTCTTTTCCAACCCAAACCATTCCATGATTCCAGGATTATGCACAACTGTTCTCAAAAGAAACACCATCATGGTCAAAGTTTCCCCATCCCTAGCCCAATTTTCCCCCCAAGCTTTATGATTTTGCACTCAGTTGTCTTGAGTTTGTGGAGTTCAGCTTCCCAGCTGTCCCTGTATCAGGAATCTGTCCCCTCTGTTCCCCTCCCTGAGGATCAGCAGCTCTCAGAAACGATCCACAAGGCTGAGTTTTCCCCACCAGACTCATTTCCCTCCCAAGAAAATTTCAGGAAGAATTTCTTCACTGAAGGGGCTGCTCAAGCCCTCAGAGGGGCTGCCCAGGGAGGTGGTGGAGTCCCCATCCCTGGAGGTGCTGAGATGTTCCCCAGGGAGCACCTTGGATGTGTCTGAGCTTTGTGCATTCCCTGAGGTGGCCTCTCCTGCCATATCCAGAAGTTTGAGTTCCAGACTAGAGCACAAATGTCCCAAATGTTTCTGAGAATTAGTCCTGTTTGGTCACGGTGTGTTTCGTTTCAGGAATGGGATGTCTTCCAAGCTGATAAACTTTCCAAGCCTGGAAAACACTAAAAATGTTTGTAATTGTGAGTTTACCCTTGCCTTTGAATCCAAATCCAGGCAGTTTTCCTGTTGGTAATGCTTTGTGTGGGGGGATTGAATTCATGGATAGTAAAAAAATAGGATTTTTTTTATTTTTCCACGTGAAGCTTCAAATAGGAAGACTCCAATATTAAAATAATCACAAACCTGACTCAACAAGCTAAAAAGCAGATTTAGCACTCTGCAGATCTAAGGAGAAAACCCAATTAAAATCCTCCTGCTCTCTGTTGAGATTCTCTCGTGAATTGCTACTCAGTTGTTTATTTCCCTTTAAAAGCAACCAACCAAAGAACAGACTACTTCCCTAAATTAATTTTTTCAGTATTTGTTTGTCTTTCTCCATAGAAATCCAGACTTTGTCCAGACTTGGGACTTGTAACAAGGACTGATTTTATATCCTGAGAGAGGAGAAAGATGAGCCCAGCTGAGGAAGGGAGATGCTGTTGGACTTCCATGGGTTGAGCCTTGGTTTTATTTGTCTTTTCCATCAGTAGGAAAGGAAATTTGCATTGGAATTGAAGACATGATGATGCAAGTAGTTTGTTTCTTTATTTCCCATAAAAATGTCACATTAAAATGTAAAGCTTAAACTGCTTTGTACATTGCAAGCACATCTCCAGCAAGGGAAATATGTAAAGCACCTTATCTTGGTTTTCATGCACTCCTAAGTAATTCAAATGAGAGACTGATAAACATCAAACATTCTTAGTTTTAAACACAAGAATTAAAACTTCTTTTTTTGGTGTCATTTTGATGGCTTTTCCCTCCACCCCCAGACACACATTTTCCTTTTGACCAGATAAAAGTTTTCATTCATAAAATATGGGATGTTCTGTTTTCAGTTCTCATTTTGGGCAAAGGCAGGGAGGAACAGAAATGTTGGGATGAAAAAGCAGATCTTTCAGTAGAACATTTTGAAACATAGGTCTACAAATACATCCTGTATGGTGTTGGGGTTTTTTTCTGAAACAGGGACAAATGTTGTTTTGGTTTTTTTTAAGTTTTTCTAAGTTTTTTTTTTTTATGTTTACATTCTTGAAATGAAAATTTTCATGCATTTTTCTGTAAATACTTATTGTTTTGCATTCTTTACTGGAGGAGGAGGAATTTGATGGGCTGTTGGTTTGTCCAGTGTCATTGGAGAGATGGCACTGTCATCCTCCACTGTCACTTTTGAAAATCTATAAATGTTGAAGTCAGAAATTAAACTTCCTTCTGTTTACCTTGGAATTTCCAGTGTTTTATTTTGTGTCCTATAGTGACAGACAAGTCTGGCACAAATCTGAATAATCTAAACTGGTTTCACATGCATTTTCTGACAGATAAGTAAATGGTCTCCTGCTCACAAAGCATCTTCCCTGGGAGTGCTGCATTTAAAAACACCTAAACCTAAGAGCCTGACTCTACAGGTAAGAAAAAAACACCTTAAAACAATTTTAAAAAAACCTTAAAATGTGATAAGCAGCTTCTCCTTGTGACTGTTGAATGCCTAGCCAGGTTTTCTGTGTGCTGACACACGTGGTTGCTCAAGAGCTGAGCACTTGTTCCTGACATGCAGGCCTGCCAAGGCCAGAACAGTGAGGACATTCACAATACAGTGATGTAATCTTCTCCCACATTTTGCAAATGTGGTTTTCTGTTGCAAACTTCCTGGGTTTTTAATAGTAAAGCAGCAGGGTTGAGTGTGGAGAGGCTGTGCTGCAATGTTGAACCCCTTTCCTAGCAGCTCAGCTGGGGTTTCATAACCTGGTGGAGAACTCTGTGTTCACACCCATGACTTCACCCAGGGACCACGTTCTGTTCCTCTATTTATTTTTGGGGACAGGGTGAACAGCCCTGCTCTTCTCCATTTGCAGGGATGGTGGCTTGATAGCCAGCCCTGAAATCCAAGGGGATGAAGGGCTGTCCCACCCACAGACAGAGCTGGGAAAAGTATCCACAAGGACACTTTCTGTGCCAGTTCATGCTCCCTCTTCCCTCCCATTCCAGGCCCAAAAGGAAAGCTGGAGCTATTTTTACTTTGGGCTATTCTAGGTAGGAAAATGAATCAGGAAAGCAGCAGTGCAATGTTGTATTTGGGGGACCCCCATGGCAGGAAGGAATGATGAATCTGACTCCATGTTCTTGAAAACTAATTTATTATTTTATGATACTATATTATATTAAAGAATACTAAACTATACTGAAGAATACAAAAAGGACACTGACAGAAGGCTAAAAAGATAACAATGAAAACTCATTGCTCTTTCCAGAGCCCTGACCCAGCCTGGCCCTGATTGGCCAAAGAGTGAAAACAGCTCCCAGCAGAATGCAATGGAACAATCACCTGGGGGTGAACAATCTCCAAACACATTCCAGATAAGCAAAATACAGGAGAATCAAATGAGATAATTATTATTTTCATTTTTCTCTGAGGCTTCTCATCTTCCCAGGAGAAAAATCCTGGGCAAAGGGATTTTTCAGAGAATGTGAATGTGGCAGTGCAATATTCCCTGTGGCATCCCCTGGCTTCCTTTGTCCCATGCTGGGAGCAGAGTTACTCCAGGATGCAGGTCCCACTCGAAGCCTGAGCCCTGCTTTAGGATCTGATCGTTTCCCTCCCTGCAGACAGAGGCTCTGCACAGTTCTCCAAGAGCTCTGGAGCTGGAGCAGCCAAGGCAGTCCCTGTCCCCTCTTGTCCCCCCTGTGCTGGTCAGGAAGGGCAGGAGGGAGCTGGGCTGGCTGTCAGGGACTGATAAGGTGCTCTGGGTATTTCCTGGATGGAGCTGCTCTGATTTATAGCCAGGCCAAAGAGGCTGCTAAGGACCAGCTCTCTTTATTTCTCCTGCCTCCCACACACAGGAACAAGGAACAATAAAGATCATGACCCTCTTTCCACTCCCATTCCTGGCCCCTCCCGTGCTGTCCAGAAATGGGAGAAAAAAGCCTCGTAGGAAATGAGGAGTCAAGTGGTGGCCACAGGGCAGGGAAAGGCTTTGCCAAGCTGCAGTGACAAGGCAGAAGCCACATTCTCCCTGCTCCCTGCCTTTAGTGTTTGCAGGTCCTCGACTGGAAGAGTCTGGGGCGTAAAACCGAAGCAAAAAGAGCCTCTGTGAGCAATGTGAGCGTCACAGAATCATAGAATCATGATGGTTTGGGTTGGAAGGACCTTAAAAGTCATCCAGTGCCACCCCTGCCATGGCAGAGACACCTTCCACTGCCCCAGGCTGCTCCCAGCCCCAGTGTCCAGCCTGGCCTTGGGCACTGCCAGGGATCCAGGGGCAGCCCCAGCTGCTCTGGGCACCCTGTGCCAGGGTCTGCCCACCCTCCCAGGAAGGATTTTTTTCCTAAAATTCAATCTGATATTCAATCTAACCCTACTTTCAGTTTGAAGCCATCTCCCCAGTCCTGTCACTCCATGCTCCTGCAGGGGATGTCCCTGCAGAGAAGGGACTGCAGGAGTGCAGCTGCAGGGCCAAGTTCCTGTTCTGAGCCTCATTTAAACTCTATTTCTGGGGAGCTGGGAGAGCTCCCACCCAACACCACCTCTGCTGCTGCAGTGGGGACTTGCAACAGCAGCAGAATCTCACTCAGGTCTCAGCTGGATCCTCTGCAAATCCCTCTCAAGCAGAGGGAAATGCAGGGACAGTAATTGGCATGGAGCAGCAGCTCGGCTGTGCTGGTGACAGAAGATTCTGTGGGAGTTATTAAGGGGCTGTTGTTAAGGTATTACTAATAATTTTCAGAATCATTTCCATTCCTATTCTTCCCCTGACAGCCTGCAAGTGCTGTGGGTCCTTTTACAGCCATTCTGCCTGTGAACAGTTTATTGTTTTATTTGATACGTTGCTTAGGGACAGCTCGGCACCTCCTGTGCTTTATTTCCCCCCTCCCTTCAAAGAGGGAGAGCATTTTAATATTTCTTGGAGAAAAATGGATGTAATAAAACATGAACATCTCGGGCCCAATCTCACTGCAGTGGAAAGCTCTTCCCTGAGAGGCTGTTCCGTGCTGGCTTTTCCGGTTGCTGCGCTCTGCAGAGAGCTGGAAGCACCATCCTGCTTCCCATAAACATCTTTCTCCTGCTAGTGGAAAGCTTTGCTCGCTTAGGATGGGAGGATGGAGCAGAGATGGACTCTGTGGTCTCCACTGATGGGTTTTGGTTTTTTTGATTGAGTCACTGCACATGGCTGGGCTGGGTAAAGTCACACAATGATCGTCAAAGTGCTGGAGTTACCCTTGGCAGGGGTCATTTCATAGAATCATGGCATGGTTTGGGTTGGAAGGGACCTTAAAAGTCATCCAGTGCCACCCCTGCCATGGCAGGGACACCTCCCACTGTCCCAGGCTGCTCCCAGCCCCAGTGTCCAACCTAGCCTTGGGCACTGCCAGGGATCCAGGGGCAGCCACAGCTGCTCTGGGCACCTGTGCCAGGGTCTGTCCACCCTCTCAGGGAGGAATTTTTTTCCTATTATCCCATCCAACCTTGTCCTCCTTCAGCTTAAGGCCATTCTCCCTTGTCCTGCCCCTCCATCCCTTGTCCCCAGTCCCTCTGAGCTCTCCTGGAGCCCCTTCAGGCCCTGGAAGGGCTCTGAGCTCTCCCTGGAGCCTTCTCCTCTCCAGGTGAGCACCTCCAGCTCTCCCAGCTCCAGAGGGGCTCCAGCCCTGGGATCATCTTAATGGCCTCCTCCACCCTCATTCCAACATTCCCCACCTTTCCTGTGCAGGAGGCCTTGACCAGGATGCAGAACTGCCGTGGGGTCTCACAAGAGCAGAGTAGAGGGGGAGAATCTGCCCCCTCAACCTGCAGTTTGGCCCTGGGGGTCCTCAAGGTTCGGAAAATAGCCAGATGAGAGAGGGCCACCAGTGGGAACTGGCTGTGCTGACCCTGGAGAAGTGGCCTCATGGAAGCCCCCATGAGACAAATCAGCACTGAGTGAGTACCTGGGTGAGCTCTGCACAGGGATCCTGCAGGGGCCATGGAAAATCCCCCATCTGTGAGCTGCTGCAGGCTGGAGATACTCAGGTGTGGGAAGAGAAACAGGGACCAGCCTCACTGTCCACTCCTCACTAGCGGGGATCTCCTTCCCTGTCACAGCTGTGGGATGAGGACTCAATCTCAGTGCTGGGCTTAGCTGGGGATTTTAGACATGGCTTAAAAACAGGGAATGAAAAGTGTTCATGGGCATGAAAAAGAGGAGAGGTCTGTGAAGTCTGGAAGGCAGTGCCTGTGGGAAAGATACACCCCAAGCCTTTGGAACCTGGCAAAGCCCCTTGAGGAGAAAGTGGAATTTTCCCCTACATAAACAACAATGGTTGTATGTGTTTTAAAAAAGGAAAAAAAAAAAAAAATGGGATGCCAGCAGGCATAGAGCCCTGATGAGGAAGAAAAGGAGTGTTGTGCACAGGACACTGGGGGAACTGTTCCAAACCAGTCCATCCTTAGGCAGAGATGTCCCTGTTGGCTCAGCAGTGGCTCCAGGGAGGACTGGGCAGTGTGGGAGAAGGGGATTTGGGACTCACTCCTGGCTTCAGCAAGATGTGTGTTCCTGGCATCTCCCAGGGTTGGCACTCAGGATGGGGAAAACAAACAAACAGGTCTGTTCAGAGGCATGTAGGAGGAATGATATTTCTCTTGGAAGAGCTCCTCTTCTTCCACAGGGAAAAGGAAAAAAAAAAAAAAAAGCACCCTGCAAGAGAAGGAGAGCTCCCTGTGAATGGCAGGAAGCTAAATGGGAGAACTGCATCTGCTGGTTTGTTCTTTGCCTTCTGTCAGGGGAAAAAAAAAGAAAAGTTAGACAAAGAAATGAAGTTTGATTCAAGATACAGCAGGCCAAAGACAGGCAGCCAAGCAGGAATGGGTTCATTTAGCTTAAGAATCATGGAATGATTTGGTGTGAAGGGACCTTAAAGCTCATCCAGTTCCAACCCCCTGCATGGGCACCTTCCACTGTCCCAGGCTCAAATATCCAGATGAAGGAGAAGGGGAATTATTCTCACTGCACCGGACTTTCAACCTGCAGCTATTCCATGGAAAACACTTTCCTTCCTTTCTGCACTTCACTCAGATGGTTAAAGGTGGGAGAAGGGCTCTGGAGCCCCTCCAGTGGCAGAGCAATCCCACCCCAGACCATGCAGGTGAGCTGTACACGGAGAGGGTCAGGAGCTGTCGCTCCATCCCTGCCCCCCTTGGCCTCAGGAGGATCAGTCCCACCCTGCTTTTCCAGAAGGAAGGACATGGCCACCAGCTTTCCAGAGGGATTGCAGGTTTTGCCCCTCTGTGTGTTGCCTTTGGCCCCTGGGATGGAAGGCCAGGGGTGAGCCAGCCCCATCCACACTCGTGGTGGGATCTCCCTCCATTTCCAAACCACATGATTTTGGCTCAGCTTGCCCGCCTCCCTCTGGGCTCTGGGTTTCCCTCCACAGCCCAAGGAATGCACAGACAAACCTGTTTTCCCTTCTGGCTCTGCTCATAGTGAAAGACAATAAAGAACAAACAGGTTTTGGGTATGCAGGCTTTAGAGGAATTGTATTTTGCATTTGCTCTCTCATTTTAGATCGTGATGCAGAAAACCATGGTAAACATTCTATATATGGGATTTTGGACAATTTTTCTAGCTGTCTACACAGCAGCTGGGAAAAATATCTTCCAACACCTCCACATTTTGCATATGCAGAGGTTTCATTACATTTGATATAGTTGCTACTCATATTTTGTTGAGTTCATCATTCACCTCGTTGTAAATGCCAAGAGAGGTAGAGACAGAAGGAAGAAAAATGTCAAGCTCTGATGCTTCTTCCCCAAAGCACAGAATTACTTAATAACTCCTTTATTCATACCCAAAACCTTACAAACACTTGAAAATCTCAATTTGCACGGAGCAAATGACGCTGTTACTGACCAGCATATCCTATTTATTTTTAACAGCTTCACAGATTGTGTGGCTGCAGAGGGCACATCACATGGCAAACACTGGACATGAGTTCCTGGCTACCTTTCCCAAAGGCTGTGAGCCCCAGGGTGACTTTTTCATTCTTCTGGCTTACAGGGACACCTTTTATTCCCTCTTTAGCCTTTTGAGCGTCCACGTGTCTGGCACATGAACATTGCTGCAGTCACATGGTGCTGGGAACACGGGGGGTTCAATTTGTGCTCCACTTCACACAGAGAAACAAAGAGAAACATGAGACACCAGATAAACTTGCATGGCCAAGGTCTGGCAGTTCTTTACCCCATCAAAATTTGGGTCAGCCTTGGAAAGGGCATCAAAAGAGCCATGGAAGAGATGGGAACTAGAAACAGAGGAAGGGCTGAATGCTGCATCCCTCCCTTTGGTCCTTGGCGTATTAACAGCCAGCAGGGCCAGAAATTCAGGGCTGAGAAACCTCCAGGTTTGCAGATAATGCTGAGTAGTTTCAGTAGCCAAATGCCAGAGTGCTGGTGAGGCACTCTAGGAGGACCTCAGAGCACACAAAAAGGTGGCAGGTGAGCATCAGAGTAGGTTAGTTTAGAGAAATCCATCCAAGGAAAAATAACCCAAGCTGAGTGTATGTGATGCTGAACTTGGAAATGGTAGCTACCAGGAAATGGATCACTGACAACTCTCTGAAATCATCAGCTCAGTGTGCAGGGGCTGCCAAAAAGCCAAAAAAGCATGAGGGTACAGCTAAACCAGCTTTGTTTTGCTGCTGAGCACAAGACTGTGTGCCCTCACCTCGGAGCCTGGATGAGGTGCTGGCTCCAGTGCATGAGGACAAGGCAGTAGAGAGTGGCCAAGGGCTCTTTCCTTTTAGGCTGGCCAAGGTGAGGAATCCCAAAGTTAGAAGGAAGAGAAGCAGGCAGGGTGTCCCTTCCAAGAGGCTGAGCACTGTGAGTGGATGGGGGTTCACCTGGGGAGCCACCAGCAGAGAGTGGCCAGGTTTGGAGATAAAGGATAAAGCACTGGGATAAGTGATCCATCATCTGCCCCATCCTCACTCCTCACCTGTACCTGCTGTGGCACACAGCTCAGACCTAGGGTGAGTGTGAGAAGGAGGAGCAGCTGACAGATGTTTCCCAGAAAAGTCCCCTGCACACTGAGCATTTGTAGCTCACAGATTTCCCAATCCAGAGGTGGTGTTTTACTTGGGATGGAACACTAATTTTTTCTTTTTTTAAATTAAAAATAAAAAGAAAAAAAAAAGGGCAAATACTTTGAAGTCAAACTCTGTTATTAGAGGTGATGTGCCAGCCAGGGGTAGGTGCCAACTGCAAGACTTTATTTTGACTGCTGTCTCATGAGGAAAGCTGGCAGCTGGGAGCACAGGGAGGCATGTCCTGAAGAAGGTGAAGAATTCAGCCAGACTGCTTTCAACAGCCTCTTTGATGCTGGGTGGCTGAGAACACAGAGCAGGGCTTTCTGTGTGTGCTGAGACAAAACAGCCTTTAATGGTTGTCTTCTGGGTCACCCTGGGCTACAGCTTGAACCCCTGTGTGGACCCATCCAGTGCAGCAGAGCAGGTTTTCATGGAATGGATCAAACAGAACCACTGAGGTTGGAAAAGATCTCCAAAATCATCGAGTCCCAGCTGTGCCCCATCCCCACGTTGTCCCCAGCCCAGAGCACTGAGTGCCACCTCCAGAATGGGGACTCCACCACCTCCCTGGGCAGCCCCTCCCATCCAGTGATTGTGCTTGAACATTTTTATTTCTTCCAAACACATTAGTGTGGGTTGCATGGATCAGGATGCTTCTACTACCATGAAATTTCTTTTTTACTGCTGGGGGAGGAAAATAAACAACTTTCCTTTAGCCTCTAATTTGGAGCCTTCAACGATCACCCACGCAAGAGACAACCATGGTTTCGGTCTAAATAAAGAAATAATTCCGTGTTCAGAGAAAAAAAAAGCCTGCAAGTGGGACTTGACCAGGTTGAGAAGACAATTAGTGCTCTACAGCCATGGTGTGAGAAAGGAAAAAAATTAAATCTCACATTCATCCTGACAGCCCTTACTTTATTTTCATGCAAAATAAATAACTCCCTCAGGATCAGGACCACACATAGCACTACCCCTGTCCACAGCAAAGGGCTGGAAGGGGATGATCTTAAAGGTCCCTTCCAACCCAAACCATTCTATGATTCTTTTCAATTCCTTTATTCCTTTTTTATTTCCTTTTTCCAAGGAAAACTAAGGCTGAAGGATAAGGAAAAATAAGTCTGCAGCTGTTTAGGGCTGAGCAGGGGCCTACCCTCTCAACTCCTCCCATTTAGAAAGACACATTCCCCAAAACCCCCAAGCCCATGGTTTTTCACATGGTGACTACATCAAAAGCAACAGCAAGACACAGTTTGGTAGAAAGATCAAGAGGCTTAGGGCCAACATTATTTAATATTTGTATTTTTAACCTTTTATAAGTGTGGAAATGTTTCTGCATTTCCTGCTTGTCTGGAAGGTGGAGGGATGAAGAGGATGATGGAGACAGCAGGGATCCTTTGCACAGGACAGGAACAGTTCAAGCTAAAGTTGTCTTCCCACCTGTGTTTTTCCATATCTTCCCCCACCACTTTACAAGATCTTTCACACCACAGAGCTGCCAATTTTCTTTCAGAGGCACAACACAAAGGTGCTAACACGAATTTCTATCCAGAGAGAGTGGTTGCATCCATCCAGCTCAGCTCCAGACCAGCCTCCACATTCTTGCAGTATTTTCTCCAACAAGCCCCAAGCCTGGCTGGTTATTTTCTTTTTAGGTTATTTTTTTCATCCTGCAGCTGTTGAGGGTGGTGAAGGATGGACAAGGATTGAACCAACAAACAAACAAAGAAGGAACTCCTCTGAAACTTTCCAGATCAAAAAGCACGCACAAAAGTTTCTTTTCAAGAGGTTTTAATGAAGAGTCATATTTTTAAACCTCTCACACTGTACAACACATTTAACTGTACATCAAGCTCAGATAAAAAATAAAGCTTTCTTACAAAGTACATTTTTCCAGTGTTTTTTTTTTCTTTTTTTTTTTGCAGTAAAAATAGCTGCTACATAAAACCCTCCTGATCTTTGAAAAGGAGTCACAGTTATTTCCAAAAATAGAATTCATATTTTAATCATACAGAATAAACTGCAGGAAGAGACAAGTGAACTGAAAAAATAAGGCTTGTATATAAATTTTTTTAAAAGTACATGCATAGAAGTTGAAAAACATATGCCATTTATAAAGAAAAAAAGGTAATTTTACCCATATTAATATTTTTATTTTTCAGTTACAGAAGAAACCACAAACAGGCCCTTTTATGTCCCAGAATACAACATTAGTTTCCTGTAAAAATGCCAAAATGCACAAAGAATTGCCAGCTTCAGTCTTGGCAAAATCCTGAACCCGGCCTCCCTCCCTGTCCCCCCCAATGCATGCACACTGAGCATAGAACTTCTGCTGTCTCTCAGGCCAATTAAATATTTGCAGAAGGTTGTATACTCTAGACAAACATGAACCCCCCCCACCCCACATTTGACAAGTTTACATTCATCCTATTTCAAACCACACATACAATTAGATTAATTTACACTATACAGTATCTGTTAAATAGGAACATCAGCGTTTCCAGAGGAATCACAGAATATATACAAACTGAATATTGAAATGGTATGATTTTCCTTCCCTTCTATGAAAGGGTGGGGTTCTTTTTATGTTAACAGCTGCTACATCTGGTTTTGGACACGAGAGTGTTTATGTACCTATGCAGCACATTTCTGGAGTAGTAACAATAACAATAACAAAACGTGCTTTAAAACAAAACTAATACCAGTCTCCTTACTGCTCATTTCAAATAGTTTGTGTTTGTTTTTAAATAAACTGCATGAGGACGGCGGTGTTTCGAAAACATCCCAGCCAGAGCTCTGCTGCACCGCTGGTTTCTCACAGCCAACCTTTGGTTCCACAGCCAGCCCATCCTTCCAGGGCAGTGTCAAAGCGCTTCGTGGGGCAGGGCAGGCAGCTGAAACGCTGCCCCCAGGAGCAGCCCCGTGTCTCCAGCCAGAGCCAGGGCTGTGCCCACTCCCCCGAGCCCCACCGAGCCCAGCGGCCGCTCCCACCCCGCTCTCCGCGCTCACACAATGGATGAAGGTCCCGCTCTGCCTCCCCCGAGCGCGGCGGGCCCGGCTGCCGTGGCTCCCGGCCATTGTCCCCACCGGTGACTCCAGATCCACGCCCAGGCTCTGGGATCAGTCCTCGGTGTCGGGCTGCACGCCCAGCATGGCGTGCAGCTCCTCGGGGGTGTAGCCCAGCAGGTTGTGCAGGTCGCACACAAAGCGGTACACGTAGCGCTTGCCCGACGTCTTGTGGATGATGTTCTTGTCGTAGTAGTAGCGCAGGCCCCGGCTCAGCTTCTCGTAGTTCATCTTGGGCTTGTTCTTCCTCCTCCCCCAGCGCCGTGCCACCTGCCAGAAAGCAAAATTCATTCAAAATTTGTTTAATTTGTCTTCTTCTTAGTGGCTGATTAAAGAAAACCCTTTCTCAGTCAGAGCGTTTTATTTGCTTTGGATGGCCCAGCCTCACAAGAGAAGAGTTGGTGACTGATCCCACAAGAGACCTCAACAGCAGCTCCAGGAGGAGGTGCCTGACAGCAAAGGTCATCTGTGGAAGCTGGCCCAGCTGTGACCCAGAGTCAGGCAGATTTTACTCCAAAACACCCAGGCTTGAGTTTCAAGCCCTGGGAATCATTGGTTTACCTTAGGGTGAGCTTGAGAGTTCCCCCAGAAGCCTTTGGTGTTGCTAAGTTGTCCAAGTCCTGCTCCCCTATTGGTTACTTGCTTCCCCTATATAGTCATTGTTCTAGAATGTTCTACCCCAAGTGTATATATTATTGCTTCCCCCTTATCTCAGGTTTGGGGATCCTGCCCCTCCTACTGTGCTCCACGTTTGTTGTTTTTACCCTTTAATAAAGTTCCTTTTGGGCAACCTCCTCAAACCCATTCCTTCTCATTTTTGCCACCCTTGCCCTAAGTCAGGGAACCAGAGAGGTTTGTCACAGGCACCCTCACTGCAACAGACACCAGTTTGTAGGGGATGGGCCAAAACATGCTTAAGGAGGTCAGGTTGAGGGAGAAGTAACAGAATATCCCAAGCTGGCAGTGTCCCACAGGGACCAAAGTCTAATTCCTGGCCCTGCACTGGACCACCCCAAGAAACACAGAATATCCTGAGCTGGAAGGAGTCACAGAATCAACCAGGCTGGGAAAGACCTTTGAGCTCAAGCCCAACCTATGACCAACACCACCTTGGCATCCAGACCACAGCACTGAGTGCCACATCCAGTCTTTTCTTAAACACCCCCAGGGACAGTGACTCTGCCACCAGCCCAGCTCCTGGCCCTGCACAGGACAAGCCCAGGAATCACAGAATACCCTGAGCTGGAAGGGACCCCCAGGGATCCAAGCCCAACTCCTGTCCCTGCAGTGACACCCCAGCAATCACACCCTGTGCCTCAGAGTTTTGCCCAAACACTCCTGCAGCTCTGGCTCAATCTGCTCTCTCAAAAAAAACCCCTGTTTTACCACTGATTAGCTATCAGGCAGCAGGGGACAACTCTTCACTGAAAAATCAATGGTATGAAGTTCCTTGGAGTTCATGATTCCTCTCCCCTCTTTTTTCTTTTTTTTAAATCTAAAAGTTTCACTGGAGTTTTTATCTCTTAATACAATAATTTCCCTACTGGAAACAGTATCAGAAGATGAAAATACATCACTTTTAATGAATGAAGTTCCCAAAATTCTTCAAAAGTAGCACTACCATATTTGATGTGCAGCTAAACACACATCTATATTCAAGACTGGGCCCACAGAGGTCAGATCAGACCCCAAAAATCTTTGTTTTCACCCCAATTAGCCACATACCTCATCTGGGTCAGCAAGTTTAAATTCCCATCCATCTCCTGTCCAGCTAATGAATGACTGACAGGACTTGTCAGTCAGTAATTCCAGAAGGAATTGCCACAGCTGGATAGGTCCACTGCCTGTTGGGAAAGAGGAGACAGAAAAACCACAAATTAATACCTCTGCCAGCTCAAACCACAACCAATGTATGTGACCAGACTTGTATCACAGACCTAGTAATTAATCTGATTTATCTTTTTTATAGATCAGAAAGAAACCTAAGGCTTTACTTTATAGCACAAACCTGCTATTACCCATGGGAAAATGAAGTCAGGTTTTTCATGGAAACAAAGGATTTGACAAAAATTCTGGCTTTCCCTCTCATATGGATCCTTTAACCCTCACTCCCACCTCCCAAACAGCTGCATTTTGAGCTCCAGGGCTTGTCCTGAAGTCTTTGGCTTGGCAAAGATCCTACAGGAAAAAACCAATTTCAGCAAGGACTACAGCAACAAGGCCTTAACAGGCCTTAACAATACCTGTGGGAATTTCCAAATATGGGAGATTTTGTCCAAGCTCCCCTCTTTTTCAAACAGATCAAAAAAGTTCATTTGGTTTTTACTTGATCTGACATGCATGCCTGTTCTTGTTTTGGGTGGATAATCCCCAAGACTTTGTTTAGTAACATAAAAAAAAAAAAATTAAAATTATTTGTGAATCGTGGTCTCTATCCCCATGGCACACACTTGTAGGGAACACTGATGTTACATAAAAAATAGGAGTGACCATTTTGCCTCACCACTCACCAGTAAAGCCAGCCAGGATGGCTGCTGGTATAACTGGTTTCCCTTGCTCCACAGGATCACTCCTCTCTTGAATGTAGTCTTTGAAGGACATGGTAGGTTTGCTCAGGCACAGGGACTGGCTGCAGTCATCCTCAAAGCTCTCATAGGATGGCACACGCTGCAAATCCACCAGGGAGGATTGGCTGTTCCAGGACTGCAGCATGGAATCTGAGCTCTCGTAGCTCTCAGCACCACTGTCACTGGATTCGTGCTCTCTCAGCTTGCCTTCATCAAATAAAACAGTAAAATAAATAAAATACAAATAAATATGAATAAATAAAATAATTATAATAAATATAATACTAAATATAAACAACAATAATAATAAATATAAATAAAATAGTGTGGGTCATTTCTTTCCCTCAATCCAGCCTGTCCATAAAAATCGTGCAAAGGAGGAAGAGGCATTCAGAACATGGCCTTGGCCCTGTGGTTATCATGCAGATAACGACTCACCAGAGTTATCCATCAGCAAATTGAGATTGTTCCTTGGGAAATCTTGGTTTACTGCACAGTAGTTCACACCAACAGCATCTGCTTGGGTTTTAGGGAACAATGGGAAGTCTTGTTCTGGGTTGAGGAGATTCGGTGCCGTGGAAGTCTGACAGACGTCAGTCAGGAGACTGGGTTTGGGATAACTGAGGGGTTTAGGGTATCCAGGCATTTGCATTCCATAGGAATTCTGATCTACGTTAACAGCTGAAAAAAGAAACCAAAGAATTAGATGATTTTTCCCCTGGAGACCCTTAAACAAACTAATACACTAAATACACCAAATCAGATTCTGCAAATCCCCCTCTCTAACTTGCCAGCCACAAATGCCCATTGTTCATTCTTCAAGGAAACTACAGAAAGAACTGGGGAAGTTTTAAGTGGTTTTGAGCAAGGCTCTCCCCATTAAGTAGTGCAATCAGGCAGAGCTGAAGCCTGACTGTGGTAGAATAAAACACACCATCAATCAAACAATCCGAGGGAGCCAGCACTGCATCCCACACACTCCCAACAGCTCTAGCACACTTCCAGAGCCTTTAAAAAGGCCTAAACAGAATTCTAGCTGCTTCTCAGTTTTTGCCTCTGTTTGCTAGAGATGGGAGTGGTCATTCTGCTCTACAGATGGAGGGCTTGGCATAGCAAGAGGAAATTTCATTTTCGCAAAGCCATTGCTCTTCAAACAATTTCCGATATAAATTAGGTGACAATTGAACAATACAAGGAAAGAAGGCTGGAGCAGCTGAAGTCAAATGCTCTCCTCAAGCACAGTAACTATTCTGGTGCTTTTTGTTTCCACCCTGAATCTGTGACATGCTCAGAATAAAATAAGAGATGCAAAGTATGAGTTTTTAAAAATACTTACTTAGGGAATTATTATTGACCCAGTGAGGAACTGAGGTGAGGTGAGAGTTCTCCACATATTGATCCTGTGTTTTCTCTTGGCTGTCTGGGGAGAGGAGAAAGAGAGAAAATTTGAGTTTATAGTTTTAAAGATCCAACCTGTATGTCATGGAAAGCTTCTGACTCTTGGGAGTGTTTTGGGGTCATTATTCACAAAAATTTTCATATCACGCTCTATTTGTACTGCATTTTCTCTCATGACAGAGAGAAATCACACCAAAATAAAACTCCAACCAACTTCCAACAGGCTTTAAAACCATCCCACCAATTGAATTTTCCCATAAAACTTAAAACCAACAATAATTGCAATGTTCTTTAAGGTCAAGCTGTTGGTTAACTTTGTATTTATGGGATTAACTATTTTATTTATGGTTAATTTACAGTGGTCATACCCCAATCTCACTTATTCCAATGATCTTCCCAAATAAAACCTGCCCACAAATGTACTCAGCCTGCACACAGAATGTCTGCAGCTATCTGCATCTGTGCTTTGCAGACCAAGGATGTACTGACAGTGCTGATAATGCTTTTATTAAGCAAGTTTTAAAGTTCATTTTGAGTTTTCATATGCAGTAAAACCCTTCATAGTGAAACCCGTGTGGAAATCAAGTCCCATTTCTGTTTCTGTTAGGAGAGCCCTAAACCAAAAGCTTTTTCTGGCTCTCTAACTACCTTTTATCATCTGTTCCAGGTGTTCCCACAGAATATCACCCACATAGTCAGGTGCCAGTTCCAGGAATCGCTCCTTGCCCAGGTTGCACAAGTCCTGGCCACTCATAAGAAACTGATGGAAGTTCACATTTGCCAAGCTGAACTCATTGGTAGCCCATGAAAGCCACTGGCAAACTTGTTGTTCAGTCCACAGCCAGGGATCTGCAAGACAGAAAGGATCCAACATTTAGAGATAACTCCTGGCCCTTGTCAAATAATCTTCCTTAGAAAACAGTGAATTAAAAAAAAAAAACCCTAAAATTGTTTAGCCAAGTTAGTGAGTTCTGAATGAATTCAGAATGAATGTATTCTTGACTTTATTAAAAAAAAACCAAACAACCCAGTCCTCTTTTCTTTCTGCATTCACTTGCAACCAGAGATGTCCTCAGCTTGCTTGACTCTCTCCTGCTGCCAAAGCATGAGATCTCCATGCACCCATTTTTAACACCAGCAAGTCTGGCCTCTCCAAGGCAAGCTGTGCCAGATTCACATAGGATCCATTCTTGTATTTCCTACTGACATCATTCTTTCCTTTTCAAAGAGCAGCTATTCAGCCTCCTCCTTAGCATTAAAAGAAAAAAAAAAAAAAGAGCTTATAAATAGCAAACACTTACTATTTGGGATACCCAGCCGACACTGTTCCTTTGTGAAACCACTGAAAGTATCTTTCAGGGCCTGACTCATCACAGCCTTGCTGCACGGGGTTAACAGAGGCAATTCACAGTTGTTCGACTCTGCAAGAAAAGAAAAGGGGTGGAGGGGAGGAAGAAGACACATTAACTTCAGGGCGCTGAAAGGACTGATTGGCTTTTACTATTTGAAGAATTAAAAAAAAAGAAAAAAAGCATGCTAAAAAGTTACAAAGTTGGCGTTTTAAAAACAGAGACCATGCTCTAAAATCTCTGTGCTACTCGTTTGATAAGATTGCATCACTAATTAGAGCTTTGCAGCTTTCCATGCATAGATCCTTATTTACTCTCAGTACTTACATAAAGTGCCTTTGTTTCAAGGATTTTTTTTTTAAGGGAAATGAGACTGCTTATTCCTATTTTACCACCTATAATTTGCCCTGAGACTTCTTTGCAACTCCAGACAATCTTTATTTAATTTGAGAGCTAAGTAACTGACAGCAGGGTTGTGAAGAGCCAGCTTGCACTATTCAACACTGCATTTCAGACCTTATCATATCTCATCACCCAGGCACATGGTGCAATGGATTATTCCATCATCTGGACCAAAAAAGTGTGACTGGTAACAAGCTGGGGGTGAATAATGCATCCAACCACAAAGCTGGCACCATTATATGTCACTAAAAAACCCTGATCTACTACACTGACTCAAATTTACAAGAAGATTCTATTTTAAGGATAAATTCAGCTCCCACTCAGCTTTTCCTATTGGTCAATTTTCACCAGAAGATGCCTCATTTTATCACAGAATGATGTCACAGAATGGTTTGGGCTGGAAGGGACCTTGAAGCCCATCCAGTGCCACCTCCTGCCGAGAGCAGGGACACCTCCCACTGTGCCAGTTACTCCTGGCAGATTCCAAGTCACTTCAGAGCTGTGCAGCTCTTCTTGCTCTCCCAGACTATCTACAGGCTGCACCTGTGCTTTTACCACACCCTTCCTAATATCTGCAAGCACTTGCTTTGCTGACCAGAGCAGGTGACTGATTAAAATCACACTAGAACAAAGGACCTGTGGTTTTCTGGGTTTGAGGGTTTTTTTTTCCTTTCCCTGAGGGGAGATAAAAGCCGCATCAGGTAAAATAACTACATTTTGTCAGGGATTTTTGGCAAGGATATGTAGAGCACTCTTGGTGGGATACTGACCTACACACACATAAATAATCTAAATAAAAAAAAATCTTGAAACATCCTCACCTTGTTTTTTAAAGTATGGAATAAAACATACTGAGATTAAACACCAGAGAATTGAAAAAGCTTCCAGAATATTTGCACTTTAATGATGGTTGAGATGTTGCAAATTTAAATATATTAAAACCCTCTTTTTAAAGATTTCTAAACTCTTAGCTCTGCTTAAACTCCTACTAAGGCTTCTTCCATGAAAAATCAGTTTATTAGGCTACTGCATCCCAGCTCCTATTTCTTTTCAGTACAGAAAGCAACAACTGTCCACAATGAAACTCTCATTAATAAAACCAAGCATGTACACAGAAGTCTGTGTATTAAATCACATCTTTTTAGGGAAATCCACATTCCACACCCAGGAAATGTTAGTTAGACCCCAAAAATTTCTGCTCTACCAAGTGGACTAAAGAGCAAAGTGAAGATTTACCATAAGAAGTGGAGTCAAATCCTGTTGGCACTTCCTGAAGCGTTTGGTCTTCACTGAGTGAGAAAAAATATCCAGCAAAAAGCGAGTTGGAGCTGTCAAAGGTGTCAAATGCTGGCTGACGCTGCAAAGGAACAGAATAAACACAGAACCACGTCAGCATTTTGCTGGGGAGCTGTGAACTCCTCTGCTAGGAAGTGTCTGGGTTTGGTTTCCTAGATCTGGAGATCATGCACAACCACTACCTTGAATGAGCCAGCTTTGAAACGTAACCACAAGGAGGGCACAGCTTCTGCTACGTGAATAAAACCCACTGATAAGGGCCCTCGAGGTGGGGGATGTTCTGCAGCTTACAGTAAAGCCAGATCAAGATATTCTTGGGTTATTTCCTGTAATTGAGGCTTTTAACAATAGACAATACACATGTGTGTATAAATACATATTTCTTTCCAGGTACATTTTAAAGAAATCCTGATTTCCTTAACCCTTTAAATTGATTATCCACTCCATGAGGATTTGATGGCAGATCAGTAAATTATGGGAAAACGACCAGTGCAAAACCTACAGTAAATTCATGAATTTGGTTTTTTCTTCTAAAGAATAAAGCTCATCTGAACCACATCACTTGAAGCTACCCAGCCAGCTTTATAGGACATGAAGAAGGATGTTGCAGCAACTTTTACACTTCTGCCTTACTGGATTTGCCAGCAACCACATTTTGAAGTCTTCAAAGTGCTCAGATGCTCAGTGAAACACTTCTACTTTCATTTTACAGCAAGGGATAAACAAGACTGATAAAAATGTTCCAGATAAAAGTGGGTTCTACTGATATACTGACATCCAAGTATTTTGAAAACCTGACTCCTTTCAAACTTGACTTGAGCCAACTGTGTATGCCAGAAATATTCGTATGAAATTACTAAATTCCCCTCAACCACTTCAGTCTTTGGGGGGCAGAAGGAATGTGAGCAGAGGAGGAAATAACTTCAAAAACAACTTATGAAACTTGCTTGTTAGTCACAGGGAAACCCTATCTGCAACATCTTGAGACAAAGATGGATAAAAGTTGCCCCTGAGATTTTTTTTCAAGGCACCTGAGGATAGAGCATTGCTCTGGAAAGCTGCAGCTGGCCCATGGCAGCTCCTGCTCTTCAAGGAGCTGGAGACAAAGGCAACTTGCAAATGTTTATTTGGTTTAGGCAAACACTGATTTGCCAGCTTGTGCCAAAGGAGTGGATTTAGCTGAGGACAAGGCAAGGATTTTCAGGGCAGTATTCACGTGCAATGCAAAAAGCAGCCTAAAATATGTTCCTGGAACAGAAAATTAGGGTTAATTCTCCCTCTCCTTCCGTAACTTTTCACATAAAATTCTCCTGGCCAGCAGGGACAAATTGTGGACCCCTGTTTCAGGTACTCCCCACGTCAAAGCCAGCCCTTGGAAAGGCTCATGTCTGAATAAAACAAGTTAATAACATCTGCCAAATCTGCTGGTAAAAGATTCTTTATACATTACCAGATAAAAGCTCTGACTCATCTCTAGTACCTAAAAGAAAGGGCAAGTTCTTTCAACACAATCTGGAAACTCCTGCATTTTGTGTAAATGACCCTTCTCCTGAGTCACTGGAAAAAATGCTGTGGCATGTGAATGAGTAAAATCCATACCGTGCTAGTTTCATATTTCAAAAGGGAGAAAATTAATGTGCAAGCATGTTCTTCATTTAATAGTAGTAAAAGAGGAAAAACACAATGCAGGATGAATTCTGCTCGTCCTATCAGTTTCACAACTACTCTGTTTGGCTTTTCAATACATTTAATTATTGCAGAACGAAATAAAATGGAATGTGAACAGGCACAGCACGGCAGAACACAAATCTCTGACTTAATTCTATAACAACTGAACACTGAATAACACTTAGAGAACCACTGTGTCAAGAGTACACAGATGTTAAGTTGGGGATCTCTTGGATTTTTTTGTGAAGAGAAAAAAAGTTTAAGAGGGGACATAAACCATCAGAGCAATGAGCATCCCAGAGCCTCACTGATTCTTCAAACCATGGCCATTCCTCAAAGCTAATGAGAACAGAAAGGGCCTCTCTAACCTTTACTTGGTTTATATTAATCAATGCTGTGTAAAAAATTTGATACTGGGATTAAAAAGCAACTTGCATGAATGGGGAGTGGGGGAAACCCTTTAAGACTGAGCCTTTATACTGCTGACCTCAGTTTGTAAATTCCTTTCAAAACAAGGTAACAGGCACAGCCTACCTGAAGATAAAATAAATTTAATGATTTTTTGAGTTATTACAATGTATTTGGCTTCCATTAATAAGAGTTGGAAGTGAACAACCTACTTTTAATCCAAACAAGGTTCAGGAAGGTACCAAACCTGACCAGTCCTATCAGAACAGGCCTCTGCCAGTCTCATCAAATTAAAGATACAAACCCTCTCCTGCTGCCCATCCTTTAACCTTTATTTTAGGCAGAAGTTCCACTAACACCAGCAAATTTGAGCTTAGTTCTTGTCTACCTCTTTTAAAGTCTTAGCATTTAGGGAATGGAGAGGGAGCCTTGTTGGGGGAGAAGGTTGAGGGTTCAAGATTTGCACCTTCCTATTTCAGTCCTGCTTTTCACATCTCTCTGGAACTCAGTGGGAATACTCTGGGAGAAGATCAGAAGGGAGCAATGAAACCTGTGCTCACTTGGCTTGTCCAACTCCTGCTCTAGCACTGCAGGAACACAACAGAAGCACTGGCTGGGAGCTGCCCCAGCTGGGTTTGGGAGGTGACAGCTCCAGGGTACTCACCTTGAGCATTCCTCTGTACATGTTGGACACAGGAGCTACTTGATCCATGTTCCTGACCCCAAAGTCACTCATCTGAAAAAGGAGAGGGGTCCCATTAAATCCACAGCCAAAGGAAGGGGAAGCAGATGTTACCAGATGTTACCAGATGTACCCTGATCCAGCTCTGGGCGTGAAGGAGCTCTGGCAGTGAGATACAGGGAAAGCTTTTCCAACATCCCAACCACACAGGGCAGCTCCCCCCTTGGTTTTCAGCTGGGAAAGCTTTCACAGAATTTGTGTTTGCCTGCAAAGCCCACAGAAACGCCTTGCTCACTGAGTACCTGTCTCTTTGAGCTATTTTCCAACTTCTCACCCATTATCTTAGGTAATCAGTTTTGTGTTATTTTCGTGCCCTCTCACAGGCCATGATTCACTTCAGACTTTGCCTTTCACAGGAAGAGCAGTGACAGAGTGACACCGTGGTACACCTTCACCTCCTGCATTCAACCCTTCATGAACAATCAGAGAAGCTAATTCCCAGTGCTCCCAACCTCCTGCCTTGACTACTTCACTCCAAACCACATTATCTTGTACATTTTCTAAACACAGGATTAAGGCATTTATAAAGCTTTAGAGGGCTTAAGTTTTAATTGAAATGGGGTTTGTGCAGTAAAATACTCTTTTGAAAAAGCTGATAATGGGACCACTATCAATATGTTCATGTCACTGAAGTCAAACCTTTATCATAGTGCCTTTATTACCAGGAACAGAGTTGTGTGAGGCCTGTGTGACTTTTCTGCTATATATCACTTAAGGAGGAGAGTGATAAGATTCATATGCAATGGGAAAGACCAAACATAAGGAATAAAGCCAGTTTTATGGCTATTGTTTAGGTTTATCATGATGTAATTCAGGTGTCAGTGAATGATACCTTATCAAGCTACACTCTTAATTTTCCTTCCTTTTTTTCACAGCATTGGGCTGAATTCCCTTGCTCCACAGCAACTGCCTGAAAACATGCACTTGTACTTAAATCACAGAGGACACTATCAAGATTTCCACAAAACTGTGGTCACTTACTACAAGCCAAATCTATCATTCACCATGTTAACAGGAGGAAAAAAAAATCACTTTAAAATTTAGAAAAAATCATAAATTAGGATCTTAACAAAATAAGCCCAGCTTGTTGAAAATGGCAACACATTCAAAAGCCATCCATATAAACAGAGAGGAAAATGAAAACATCCAACAGCCAAGGACAAGGAATCCTTTCATCCTTTTAAATAGCTGATCACTTAAAAATAAAACTAAAAAAAAAAGTAGCAAGAGTCCTTAACATGAAAGGCCTATTTCAACTTGACTGGGCCTTCTAATTGAAACAAAATAAATCAACTGACACCGAAAAGAAGATTCATTAATGTTACTCAAAAAGTGCAATCTAATGAATGATGTTTTTTACCTCAAACAGCACGTACAAATATTTGATCTAAATTACACATCTCATTGAGCAGCAAAGAATTTCACACAGCATGAGTCTCACTCAGCAAGCATCCTAATCTGTTCATTAAATTTGCCACAGTTTAAACAACTGTTTATCCTTGCATTCGGCTGGGCTTTTTAAAAAGTATATGGCAATTTCCAACACCCTTTGTTTTGCCTATGAATTCTGCTCTGGTGGCCAGGGATAACTGGCTTGGGGATTTGAGTATTTGTGGAAATATTGTATGTATATTCTGTAAGTTGAGGTCTGATCTCTGGTTAGGAGTACAAATAAGATTCCTGGCACTTGTGTGCAATTCTGACCTCTCCACAAATCCTGTTAGGCACTTGCCCGTCCACTGAAAGGGCTGGGATTCTCTCCTTCCTGTCTTTTTTTTTTTTTTTTTGTTGTTTCTTTAGAGACGTTTAGGGCCCTAAGACAAAAGGTTTATACCAAGTGTTGATTACACGGCATTGCTCATTAACCCAAGACCGTTTTTCTCCATGCTGGTTTTGTTCCGAAGGAAAGCTTTGGAAAAACAAGACCCCGAGCCCTGGCTGAAAAACACATGGAGATCCTCAGCATGTTTTGCAACACTCCAGCCGAATATCTCAAGCAGAGGAATTTCTATACCCTCTGCTCATCCCACCTCAGCTCTCTCCCCATCTGCAGCACAAATTTCCAGCCCTGAGATATGAAATCCTTACAGACAAACAGAGCTGGAAAGGCAATGCGGATTGGCACAGAGGGTTAAACCTGCCTTTCTGCTGCACTTAAAAAACTGCTGGGTTTTTTTTTTTTAAGTTCAGAAAAGCCACTACGGCCCAACACGGTGTGACTGGGCCTTACCTCCAACTCCTCCACTAATGCTGATGACTGCGACTTGCCAGCTATAATTGGTTTAACTGGCAGGACACCTTCCTCAACACCCCCGCATAGCTGAGTGGGTGAACCAGAACAGGGTCAACAGGATCAGGCACTTATTAACTAATACTCCTGAATTCTGATCGCCTTCTTCTCAGCAGCAGCCAGGTGCCGGCCCACAGCTGGGCACAGCTGGGCAGCATCCACATGGACAAGGCAAGCGCGCTGGTGTCCCCGATGGCTCTGATGTCCCTCCAATGTTATTCCTCCTTGGTTTTTTAGGGGGTTTTTCTTTGGGGGATATGATGCCTGGTTGTTGCTTTTCTTTTAAATGGCAATTTTTATGAGGGGAAAAAAATCAGCCTCCTTAGGAAGAGGGTAGGAGAGAACGGCGTGCCCCGTGCAGCCCCCGAGCTCCGCCCGGAGCCTGCCCGGCTTCTCACACTCATGACACACGCTTCGCCCACGTATAAAAAACTTCGGTGGGCAGATCACACAGCCCAGCATTTTCTTTTTCTTAAGTCCCTTTAAACTCCTAACCAAATGCAGAGCGCGCTGCCCATTAACCCCTTCCTGCCGGGGCCGCGGCACCCCGCGGGAGATGAGCCCCTGGCCGCTCCCCTCAAGCCCTCACGGCCCTCGGGGGAGGCCGATCGCGGGGTCCGGGGCTGTGATCGCCATCCCCCAGGAGAATCCGCGGCGCCCACGGGTCGGGAGCACCAGCGAGGAAGGCTCCCGGAGCCCCGATGAGCCCTTTTCCCTTTTGTCCCCTCTCCGTCCCCCCGCCTCACCTGGCCCCCGATGCCGGCGCTCCTGCGCTCCCTCCCCGGCAGCGGCCCCGGCCCCACACGCGGCGTCCAAGGGATAGAGGCGCCGCTGCCTCTCGGCGAGCCAAAATATCCTCGATGCGGCCGCGCCGGCCAACAACAACAACGGCGCTGATCCCGGCGGAGAGTCCCGGCCAAAGAAGGGGGGCACAGAAGGGGCGGGATGCGGCGGGGAAGGCAGGCGGGTGCCCGCGGTGCGTGGGCGCTGCCGGTCGGGCCGCGGGTGCGGGCGGCCCGCGGTGATGCTGCGCTGGTTCCGCGCTGGCTCCGCCACCTCTGGGCTCCGCTCCGCGCTGTGCCGCCCGCCCGCCCTCGCAGGCGCTCTTCAGCGGGCGGGGGGAGGCGGCCGGACCCGCCTCCTTCAAGCCCGGCCCCTCCGCTTGTTGTCGTCGCTGGTACCGGCACAGCCGCGCTCCGCCAGCGCCGGGGATGTCGAGAGCGGCTCGGGGAGGAAAAGTGGGGAGAAAAAAAGCTGGGTTATGTCGAGAGAGACGGATGTTGTTTTTATAATTTTGTTTCTTCCCCACTCCCCGGTTATGTGTGATATAATTCATGCTGGACTTTTTCCATGCTTGTTTTTTAATTAATGCCTCTGGTTGAGATGGGTGAGATGAGGATGGTTAACCCCTAAAATTACAAATGGAAATAGTCTGTTTGGACATCAGGATGAATTTCTTCACAAAAAGGCTGATTAAGGCATTAGCTGGTGGAGTCACCATCCCTGGAGGTGCTTGGCACTCGGTGCCATGGTTTGGTGCGCTGTCAAAAGTTGGACTTGATGCTTTCAAGAGATCTTTCCCACCCTGATTCTGTGATTTTCCTCAGTAAACTGCGACACTTAGTGCTGTGGAACTTCAGGGATTATGTCATGTCGCACCTTCCGCAATTATTTTGGGGAGTTCTTAATATAAAACGGGATGCGACGCGGCAAAGCTGCAGCCTGCGAATCGCAGATCCTGACGCTGCAGCCTGTGAAACAGAGTTGGCGTTCCTCACACCTTGGGGAAAAAAAATTTGGTGGCCTTTAGAAAGTTGCAAGGAGCTCAGTGACACCAAAATGTAAAGTTGCTTTCTGCTGAATTGATTTTATCAAAGTGAGTTCCCCCTGAGAGATTTCGTGGACAAGCAGGCCTGTGTGGCTTTTCTTAGTTTGGAGTCACCCAACTTGCCTGATTCTCTTGCCAAATTGCCTACAAATGATTTATAATGATATTAAACACTTTGTGTGCCTTCAGACAAGGGACCCATGTGCCCTTCCCAGCTGGCTGACCATTGGAGCCACCCTTTCCTCTTGCTTCCCCCTTGACTTCCCTGGATTTGCAGTGAACACCAGGGATCCAAATTGCACTTAGAATCAAGCTTGCTGTTACACCTTGCTTTATTTAAAGTCCCATTTCAAATTAACACTTGTGTCATACGGTTGAACTTCTCTTATAAGAGCCCACTTACTGCTATTTTGCAGCTCCTCACCAGATTTCAGCTGATTCTTTACCTTTGCCTGTGAATATTTTTGCCATTAAAAAGCCACAAGTTTCTTTGGTCTTGCTGGTGCAGTTGTCAGGGCTCCCTCCTGTATCTTCCAGCTGTTTCTGGCTGTAGCAAAAACTGGATTTTTTTTTTCAGTGTTTCTTTCAAACTCCTCAGAAAACTTTCTCCTTAGAAAAGCAGGATATATTTCATCCCTTAGGGTCAAATGTTACTGGGAAAATTGTGACAGTCTACTTTGAGAGGCTTAAAGATGTGTCTTGATTATGCCAATGACATTTCTTACTCCAGGAGAGCCCTGATCTAATAAGGCAACATCTGCTATAATCCTAGGGGAAACCATTAAAAACTGTATGTCAGCTGCATAGCAATTTTAATTATAACACTGACAAAAACAATTATGACACCCTTTTTATAGGGGAAACATCTGTCAGAAAGATAAGATGAAAGGCTGGGAGTTATTTATTTCTTGCTAAATTAACATTCTGGGACCCAGAGCAAAATTATTAACCTGGCCATATTTTGCTCTATTGAAAGGTCTTATTTTTAGAGCAGTTCTTCTTATGTAAGAGTATTTAAGTTCATTAAATTTTACTTATTGTTAGTATAGAAATAGACTTCATTAGAAGTGGTTTGTGCTTAGTGGGCTGGATGATGTATGAGGAGGGGCTGGGGGAGCTGGGTTTCATTAGTTTGGAGAAAAGCAGGCTAATGGGAAATCTCATTGCTAATTTCACCTCCTTAATGGGAGGCTGGAGCAAAGGGAGAGCCAGGCTCCTCCAGAGGTGCACAGTGGCAGCAGGGAAAATGCCAATTCAATATTTGGGAATGAATATTCCCAGTGTGAGTGAAAGCTTCATCTGGGGGAATCTCTGATCTGGAGTGGCCAAAGCCCAGAGCAAGCCCAGCAGGTCAGAGCAGAGAGCTGAAACTTTCCTCTCCAGTCCAAGTTCCTCTTTAATTCTGTGTCCCCTCTGCACAGCTCACTTTCAAAATGTCACATCACTTACTTAGAGAGTCACAGGAAAAAGTAGGTTTGGCTTGGTTTTTGTTTTGTGCCCCTATGTTTGGTTCTATTTTAGGAATTGTCCGTCCTTCTCACAATTTTCTGTGGTTTTGTTCCTGTGTGTGCTGGCACTCTGTGAGCCAGAGACAAAAGGGGGAGTTAGGTATCCATTTAAGGATAATTGAATCAGCATCTAGCTGCAATCTTCTGAGATATTTTTTTCTGATACTTTTGGGTGTTTTGTTCTGTTTTTTTTTGGTTTTTTTGTAGCTGTGGTGCTCAAGAGTGAAGTAGCTAGGGAGGGAAAAAAAGAAAACTGGCAAAGAATAAAGAAAAAAACATTGCAAAGTTCTCTTTTCTGTGGTAATCTACATGCGTAAGGCTTTTTTCAGTCCATCTCAATCATATTTTTTTTGTTTGAATGAGGACCTCTGCTGAAAGTGAGTTCTGGTTTTTTTTAACTGTCTTTATCTGCAACAGTGCCTCAGAAATAAGCAGAAGAGTTACTTTCTTGTAATCAACTTAATTAAAGGAACCAGTTAGATTATTTTGAAGTACCTGGCAATGGATGGCTGTCCAAGGGGATTATTTGGCCCCATATTTCAGATCTGAGCAGCTGCAGGGCTGAGCTCATTGGAGGGAGAGAAGAGCAGCAGCTGATGGTCAGGGAAAGGCTTCATTGCTGTCTGCACACCATATTTGTTGGGCACAACAAAGAGGGGGAATAAGATCCTAAAAATGCCAAGGTTTGAAGTGTGGAGGGGGAATGTGAGGAGGCAGGTATGTGGCAGGGCTGCATTGCAGCTCTGGAGCAGCTGTGACTTACTCCTCCAGAATTCCTCTTGCGCCACAGAGGCAGAGGGACACACACAGCAGTGAAAATCCCTCTCGTGCTGTGCTGTCCCTCATCTGCATGTTGGCTCAGCTCCTCTGCCTCAGGAGGTTTGGGGTGCACGTGTTCCTTCTCCTCCTCCTCCTCTTCCTCCTCCCTTCTCCTGCAGCACCTCTTTCCTGGGAGCCCCAAAAATGTCTGCTGGGTTCTCATGGTCCAGAAGAGCTCTGCACCTCCTCCCAGTGCTCCTGGCATCCCTGCAGCACCAGGGATGCCTCCTCCAAAGCAAGTTTGTATTCAGCAGCATAAATAAACAGAGCCATCCTGAATTTGAAAGGAAAGGCTGTATATTTGTGCCCCTAAAAAAGACAATTAACAATGAAGCTCCAGTGGTGGCGGCCGGCTGTAAGTTCACAGAGTGGAGGGTCTCAGGAAATAACATCTTTGAAAAATAAAGGCCCAGCTCTCCCAGCTTGAAATAGCAACTTCAAACAAGGCACTGTTATGGTTGAAACAAAGGATGAAACTCATTTAGTCTGCCATTCAAACTCTACTGAAACAAAATATTTATACAGGTTTGGGGGGGGGGAAGGGGGTGTTGGATGGCTTTTCACTCAGACATAGATTGTTCACTGAAATGAATTGTTCAGTTAAAATAAAACAAGGCTGGCTGTCCCCACTGGAGAGTTCTCCCCACGGTGTTTGGTGCACAGAGTGTGACCAAGGTAATTTCTGCGAAGGCATGGCAGTGAGTCACAAAGTGCAGTGAGTTATTTGTGTGTGTGTGTCATTACTCTGAGCGCATGCAAACCAACACGACTAATTACTGCCCAGAAAAAAAAATAAATACTGTGTCAAAGTTTGAGCAGCAGCAGATATTGCTACATTTTGCCCTTAAAGTTTTACCTTTATAACTCTCAGAGAAGTCAGGTGAACTCCCAGCTGCATAAAATATAAAAATTTGAAGTGGTTATGCATTTGATTGGTGTTTTGTTTGTTTGCTTGGTGGGTTTTTTTTGGTTTTTTTTTTTTTTTTTTTGTTTGTTTTAATTAAGTGAAAATGTGGCAGGCATGCCTCAAATAATGTTGCCAGTGGACAGGAGAGATGCCTAACACATGAACTGTAGGATGATGCCTCATATGATTGAAAAACCTAAACCTTTACCTTTCATACTAAAGCAGAAGATTAGTTGTTAAACTAGTTAGTGCTTGAGAGATTGCTCATACCATTTTGGGTGTATTTAATTCATTTCATGCAGTCTGAGGCATAAAACAAAAAGCACATGTTAATATTTTAAGGCCAAGTGTATTCAGAAACAACAGAGCTTAATAATTGCTCTTGGATGACTGGGTTCAAAAAAGTTTGTTTGAGCTTCCTTTAGCAGCAGAGCTTTTTCTTTTATTCCCTGCTGGTTTCATTTAAGACTTACTTTGCTTGTGCACAAGCTTGTGATTCTCCTGGTCAGCTCACTAATCACTGTGATGTGCCCTTTAGTGCAGCAAGGGCAGGAATTCATCTTGCTGGGTGTGGGCCCCTCTTTTCTTCCCCCCTCACCAAAAAGTAGAGGAGTTTGGCATCGTTGTTCCGTGGCTGTTAAAGTTGTGTGCTGGCACTTTGATAAGGTGTGACAGCTGTTTGAAAACTTTGCCTTAGCCCTAGGTGTGTAGATAATGATGTTCACAGCACAGAGTGTGAGAGCCCATGGCTCAGAGCTCTGTCACTGCTGCTCTTGAGCTTCTCTAAGTGGGAACTGTCCCTATGAGCACTGGGAATATTTTTGGAACAGTGACTTAAGATTATGTTTTTCATGCTCTTTTCAGATTCCACTGTGTGTCAGGGCTCGAGCCTTGACATCGTAGAATTTGTTCATCTTTTATGTTTTCTTTTACCTTCTTTATTATTCTCAGCTGACTTCATCCTCTTTCAGCTGGAGCAGAGGACACTGAGAGCAGACAGAGCTCCCTGGGATCTGCAACTCCTCCCGAGGGACAGCTCTGAGGTCTGGGAGAGGGACAGGGGCAGGATCCTGGCTGGAGCTGGGCCAGGGCAGATTTAGGTTGGATTTTAGGGAAAGGTTCTTCCCCAGAGGGTGCTGGCACTGCCCAGGCTGCCCAGGGAATGGGCACGGCCCCGAGGCTGCCAGAGCTCCAGGAGCCTTTGGCCAGCACTGCCAGGGATGCCCAGGGTGGGGTTGGTGTGGTCTGGGCAGGGCCAGAAGCTGGACTTTAATATTCCTGGTGGGTCCCTTCCAACTCAGGATATTCTGATTAATCCCTCACCTCCCAGAGCAAACTCCCAGCTCTCTTTTCCCCTCATTGCCCTTGGCCTGCGGCGTGAGCGGTGCAAGCCAAGTGCTGGGCAGTGGCAGAACTCGTGGCACCGAAAGTGAGAACAAAGTAATTTCTAATCACTTGATTCCTTTTGGCAAGTGACTGCCATGATTTCACCCATGTTCAGTGCATAGACACAGCCTCACAAAAAGCACAGCAGTGACTCTCTCTGTGGTCAGTGAATAAGAATATCTCTTTTACACAATATTTTGCAATTCATTCCGGGCAGGTGCTGCGTGTTGGGACCTGAGGGAGCTGGGGTTGTTTAGCCTGGAGAAAAGGAGGCTCGGGGGGGACCTTGTGGCTCTGCACAACTCCTGCCAGGAGGGGACAGCCAGGGGGAATCAGGCTCTGCTCCCAGGGAATAAGAGACAGGACAAGAGGGAGTGGCCTCAGGCTGTCCCAGGGGAGGCTCAGGTTGGACATCAGGAGGAATTTCTGCACTGAAGAGCTGTTAAGCTTTGGAGGTTTGGAGTCCCCATCCCTGGAGGTGCCCAAGGAAGCCCTGGATGTGGCACTCAGTGCTCTGGGCTGGTGACAAGGTGGGGATGGGTCAATGACCTTGGAGGTCTTTTCCAGCTAAATGATTCTGGGATTCTACTGGGATATGTGTTTCTAAGTTCTAAGAGTGAGGGAGAAGTCAGTGGCTTCTCTCCTGACCCAAGCAAAAATTCAGGAGTAGAGCACTGTAGTGAGGAGCATTCATCCCACTGCATGTTGAGGATCTCAGCCTGAAGTGTCTTGAGCAAAAATTCATCTACTGAGTGACTTTGACTGAAACAATCTATATGTCAGATCTACATCCTGTTTGATTGACCTCCTCTCTGTTGGAAGGCTGTTCAGGCCTGTCCATGAGGGAATCCATCCCTACTCCCACAGAAGGAGGAAAAGCAAAGGCAATGCCAGGTTGAGCTGTAAGTGGATGAGAAAGTGGTTGTGTCCACTGGTGCCTACATTGGCAGACTTGGAAAACTGCCTGTGTTTCATTCACAGCCATCTCTGGGAAGCTCACTTCCATCCTAGCCAAGCTGGCTGTCTCTCTGCTTTTACTTCCCCAGGGGCACAATGTCAAATTAGTCATTTTTACAGGAGCAGGGAGCTTTATGGCAGCCCCAACATACATTCTCTGGAACACTGACAAGATAAATTCACTTTGTACAAATACAAGCAGCAGTTGCTCTATCTGTCCTGGTTGCTTTTTCCTTTTTTACAATGGAGCAGGTGCAATGCCTGGATCTGTTATCAGTATCTAATATGGTTTGGGCAAACAAGGAATTGCTCACGTTGTCTAGGTGTTGCACACAGCCCATTAGTCACCCTGTCTAGTGCTTATCACAATTCAAAAAAACAACATTTGGGATGAGTCACTGAGATTCATTAAAGAATATCTTTGTCACAGCAACGAATGAGGGAGAAGTATGGAAGGGATGGGCGGGGGTATGTTTAATATTTGTGGAGAACATAAGACATATGCTGTGTACCAAGATCTTGGGAACAATCCTGGTTTCACAGGCTATTATTAGCAGAGTAAAAAGTGAACTTAGCTGTGTAGATCAATCCTAGGAAGCAAATTATGTATTTGGAGTGTGAAATAATTCATTTTTTGGAGGGGAGGCTGGGTTATAGGGTGTGATATCCCACACTAGTGTCCAGCTGGGGCCAACCCATAAGTCTTGTTCCACCCCATGTGCAGCTCTGTCAGTGTCAGAGGCCCCGGAGCACTGTGGTCCCCTTGCCTTGCTCATGTTCCCAGCAGAACACACATTCCTGCAGGGTGTGACAGGGCCACTTCTGGGGCCACATGTCCCTGTCCTGTCCACTGTGGCCACCTGTGTGAAGCTTGAATGCTGCAACCACTCAGCAGGATCTTAGTGACACAAAGGACTGATGGCACTGGCCAGCAAACACTCTGAGGGGCACAGGCTGTGCCAGGCTGGCATAAAACAATGGGAACTCATTTCCTTAGCCCTGAGAGTCTGCTGGACCTTAGGCATTAGGGCTTTTTCCTCCCCTAGGAACAACAAAGTCAGGCTCAAAAAAACCCCTCTGTGAATTGCATTTTGAAAAAAACCCCAACAAACAAAGTAAACCCAAGCTGTGATTGATCAAACCCTTGTATTCTTTTTGCTCTTTTTAATCTTATTTTAAATGTTTTAAAACATGTTTTCACTTTGAGTTGTCTTTTTTCACAAACAGCGGGTTTTGGTGGAGCCCTGGACACACCAAGCAGAGGGAGGGAGTGCTGTGAGCAGTTCCTCTCCACACAGATCTCCATGTAGAGTCTTCCCCAGTGGCATGAATTCCCCTCTGTGGGCCAGATGTGCTTTTCTCCTCACAGGAGATGAGTGTTTCCATAGCTGAGCTGTCCTGCTGACAGCACTGAGATTTCTGGAGTCACTGCTCACTCCCAGGTGTGAAGTGGGTTGCTCTCTGGCCTGGGGCAGATAAGCAGCCACAGGACTTTGTTGTTGCTTCTGCCAGCATTGGAAATCTTTTAATTAGGAGTGAAATAAACTGTCCACATTGTTCCTTTCTTTCCTGTAGTGCAGTCTCTCTCCTTTGTCTCAGTGCAATCTGGTTTCCTTCACGTGGCTGATTCAGAAAGTAAGCTGAGGGTTGCCCAGAAGCCTTTAAATGAGAATATAGATTTTGCTATGATCTTTATGGCAATAATTCAGTTTCTTTTTTAGCAATGTGATAAGCTATTGCCCCTCACATCCTAGCTTTGGCTCTGAATGGAAACTGAACTTTGGAAGCAATACACTCTCAGGTGCTGTGCAGGGGAGCTCTGCTGATTCCCATTGGATTTCTTGAAGCAGAACCTGTATTTATTTCAGTGCTCCTGAGTAAACCCAGGAGAAACTGGAGTTGTGTGGAGCTCTTATCTCAGGGGAACACACACTTTGGCCAGGCAGGAAAGAAACGGAACAGATTTTTAGAGATAGGGATTTTGATCTCACCTTCTTTAAATCCTTCTGTGCTTTCCCAATAACCTGGCATTTCTGGGAACCCAGACCCAGCGTGTGCCAGGGTTTATGGTTGGCAGTTATTCTTAAATACCCCTGGACTTGGACCCTCTGTCTCTTCCCAATGTTTTTGCAGTGTGCAGCCCAGCCTCAAGCTGGTTGAGCTTTTGCTGCAGCTCCCAAACACCAAACGCACTTGGGGCAGAGTTGTGAATCACAGAACCCCAGGATCCCTGAGGCTGGAAAAGCCCTCCCAGTCCATGGAGTGCCAGCTGTGCCCCATGGCTACCTTGTCCCCAGCCCAGAGCACTCAGTGCCACCTCCAGGGGACACCTGCAGGGATGGGCACTGCAGAGCTCCCTGGGTAGCCCCTGCCAAGGCCTGAGCCCCCTTTCCATGGGCAAATTCCTGCTGCTGGCCAAGCTGAGCCTGCCCTGGCCCAGCCTGAGGCCGTTCCCTCTGCTCCTGTCCCTGTTCCCTGGGAGCAGAGCCCGACCCCCCCGGCTGTCCCCTCCTGGCAGGGACTTGTGCAGAGCCACAAGGGCCCCCTGAGCCTCCTTTGCTCCAGGCTCAGCCCCTTCCCAGCTCCCTCAGCCCCTCCTGGGGCTCCAGACCCTTCCCAGCTCCCTTCCCTGCCCTGGACATGCTCCAGCTCCTCCAGGGCTCTCCTGCAGGAGCAGAACTGGGCACAGCCCTCGAGGGGCTCTTAGAGCCAGCACAGAGGGACAGATGATGCTTCCAGCATGGATGGGACTTGCTGGACTCTAACCCATAAAGCCCAGAATTCATGTAGTAGCACCATTCTGATTTAAAAAAGAAAAAAACCAAACCAAACCAAAACAAAAAACCAAACCAAAAACCCACCCAAAACTAACAAAGGCCCACCCAAACCAACAACAACAAAACCCAAAACAAAACAACCAAACAAACAACAACAACCAAAAAAAAAAAAAAAAAAACAAAAACCAACCAAAAAAAAAACCAAACCAAAAACCCCCTTGAGGATTACATAGAAAATGTCCCATAATCCTTAGTAATGTGTTGGCTTCCCACAGCTGATATTCTGACATTAAAACCTCCCCTCACTTTCCTTAGGTCTCTGTATCCTGCGTCGTTACACGCTCCAGTGGAGAGTTTAGTTGCTGAGGAAGAGGTGAAGGGATTTTAAATGAGCACACTCCTCTCCTTTTGCTGTTCTTAGGCACACAGAAAACACCTAAAGGAATTTAGTTTTTCTAGGATATTCCCTTCTCCCACCTCTGTGTGTATTCCCTTGAAAGGAGCACGTCCCTAAAGAAGAAGTTTGTTTACCAAGTGATTATTCCAAGGATTCTTGTTTTCTCTGCAAGGATGTGTTTTAGTTTGGGTTGAGCTGAAGGAAATGGGAGTCACGGAGTCACTCAGGCTTTTTTTTTTCTTCTGGCTTCCTGTTTCCCCCAAACAACTTCTGAACCATTTGGTCAATTTTAACCGAAGCTGGGAAGGATCTCCTGTTCTGAGGGAAATAAAGTTCTTACACATCTCAGAAATAAGAGGCAGCAGAGCAGATAAAAGACACCAGACCTTGTGCCCCCACAGAGATAAAGGCAAGAAACGTGGGGTCGACTGTATTTGTTTCCAGAGAATCACACAAGAAATAAATGCTATTAACAGGAACCTTTGATCAGGGCTCACATCTTACCAGGCTAGAGATAAGAATTTGTGTGTTATTAGAGACGAGATAAGGCCCAGCATCATTTGTTCTCCTGCTGGCAGAAGGCCGTGCTGCTGTGGTGAGGTGTAATATTTACCTCAGTTCAGGGGTTGCTCAGCTCTCCTTGGGCTCTGCCTGAGCCAGTTCTCTGTGGGGATGTTTGCTGGGGTGTGAGAGACCTGTGTTGCTGTCTCAGTGTTGCCTGAAGAGCACAGCCCTGAGGATCAGCCTGAAATCTGCTCCAAGCCTACAAGTGGTGGGGCTGGGTGACTCCACGAGGAGATGGCAAATGGAAACATTCCTAGAATCACCAAAGTGGGGAGTTATGGGATGGTTTAGGTTGAAAGGGTCTTTAATGGAAATTCCAAAGGGGAACATTCCTAGAGTCACAAAAATGAGGAATTATGGAATGGTTTAGGTTGGAAGGGTCTTTAATGGAAATGCCAAATGGAAACATTCCTAGAATCACAGAAGTGGGGAATTATGGAATGGTTCAGGTTGGAAGGATCTTTAATTGCCATCAATTTCCACCCCCTGCCATGGGCAGGGACACCTCCCACTGTCCCCGGCTGCTCCAAGCCTTGTCCCACCTGGCCTTGGACACTTCCAGGGATGGGGAGTCCCCAGCTGCTCTGGGGACTGTTCCAGGCCCTCCCCAATCTTACTATAAAGATGTTTTTCCTAAAATCTAATCCAACCCTGCCCTCCTTCATCTTGAGCCCATTCCCCCTTGTGCTGTCACTACGAGCCCTGATGAAAAGCCTTTCCCCAGAGGAGGTAAGGGATGACTGAAAGTCCTGACTGTCTGAAGGTTAGTCCAATTCCAATAATTAGTGAGCTGGCAGTTTCACTTGGGAGCCCATTTGGCAAATGGCCACTGCTATTGATACTTGGCTTTGCCAGATCTTGCCAGGAATGAGTGATCAGGCATGGAAAATGGGCACCCATCCATGCCTAGAGGCTGAGTCACACACCTTCTTTCAGGAATGCCATTAATGCCTTCCTGCTGATTTTTTTTTCTTTTTTTTTTTAAGGCTGGGATTAAATGTTTGAGATGGTATTTTTTGGTTTGGATTTAGATGTTTGTTAGTTTTTATTTATGTTATAGTTTTATAAGTTGTGAGTTTTAGTGTATTTTATTAATAAACTATAAAATGGAGTTGTATTTTAATAAGGTTTTTAAGGATAAATTGTCTAATTAAGAAATTATACTGAAATTATTTTTATTTTTAATTTAATAATTAATTATTTGTGGTTTGTAATGTGGATTTTTTCTTTAATTATACAATATTATTTCAATTTATGAAGAAGGTGAAGAAGAAGGATTGCTTTTTGTTTTAAAAAGTAATCCTTTTTATTTTATTATATATATTATCATATTTTAAACATTATTTTTGAATTTTTATTATGTGATATATATTTTGTTTAAATTATATATTTATAATTTTCATTCTATTATTTAATTTTAAAAGATTTTTTATGGTTTTAAATTAAATGTAGTGTTTTCTTGGGTGTTAGTATAAACCATCTAAAATTCTCAGCAGCTAGGGTTCCAACACCTTCTTTAGTTTTATTTTAAATATATATTCCAGTTCTGTAGGTAATGTGAGGACCTCATGCTTGACATCCCAGTGGGAAAAGTGACACTTTTCTCTCTGCTGTGACAATCTAATTGATTTCATTGTACCCTCCCAAATCCTACCAGTTTCTGGTATTTCAGTAAGAATGGTCAATCACATATTTATATTTTCCATGCCTGTTAGCAGGGCCACAGGAGATCCATTCAGTTTTGTGATATTTGTGACACTCATCATGCAGGTGATGACCTCAAACATGAGCTTAGCAATGTTGAACTTGGGACCTGCACATCTTTTGTCTCTGGGTTTCCAAAAATAAATCTCTGCTTATCTCTCGGGCATCTTTTGTAAACAGCGAATTCAAGAGCAAACTTTGTAAAGCTCTTAACCCTAATCTTCCCCCTAAACTCCAAAGGTCGAATTACCAATTATGCCCTGTGTTTTCTTTGTGCTCTGGCTCTCAGTTTTCATGCCTGGGGACTCTTAGGTCGGGCTTTACACGAGGAGAGCAATTCCTTCCTTTCCCAAAGACCTGCTGTGGAGTTTGAAAAGGCAGGGGAGTGCAAAAATAGCTTGTACTTGGTGCCACATAAGGGGCAGGTTTTGAGCCAAGGTTTACAGGAGAGGAGAATTAATTAGTACAGAACTAACTAACTAATCAGCCTGCTGTCCGACACCTTTATTTAAACCCACTTTCTGTGCTCTCCACAAGAAACCCAGTGCATCACCAGCTGCTTGGCATTTTTCAGGGGGGAGAAGCAGCAAAGATCCTGCAGGAGTGCAGTGGGAGCTGTGGGAGCAGCTGGGGAGGTGCAAAAGCTGGGATGGAGGAGGGGCTGAGTCTCCTGAGTCACATCCCTGGAATTCTGTGGCTGATGTGATGGAAAACCTTGGGGGAAAACGGTGTTGGAAGGACAAACCAGGTGACTTCAGTGGCAGCATTTTCAGCTCAGCTCTGAGGGAAGGCTTGAACCTGGGAGAGACTGGAACAGTCCAAAGGGAAGAGAAATTTGGAGAATTGTGTCTCCTCTTCTTCCTCTGTGGGATACTGGCTCAAAGCCCAGCAATAGTTACTGGCAGCCTGTTTCCCTGTCCCTGGATTCCTGGTTAATTCAAATTTCTCTTTACCGGAGGACTCTGACAAGGTCCCTCTTCCTCTACCCAGTTGCTCATTTTCAGTAGAGGTAGGAACATAATTAATTCTTGACCTCGTTGTCTGCCAAATAGGACTGCAGTTGGGTAAGGGAACAAAATTTATTATAGGAAAACAGCCCAATCATGTGAGATATAGCATGATCACATATTTCCTTATAAAAATGTGATTAAAATAGCAAAATATCAGAATCAACAGCTTTTAAACATCTGTTGAATGCACTTTAGTGAGTTACATGCTGTACTTAACCTTTTTTTTTTCTTTTTTGAGCTAAAAACATTCCAGAAATGGCTTTTGATGGACCAAAAATTGAGAGAAAAACTCTGAGAATAAATGTATCCTGCTGTTGGCTGATATTTTGGTTTCCTTACTGGGACAACAAACTATTTCCACCCCAGGAATGACTTTTCTGGGAGATAATGTTAAATCTGTAGGGCAGGTGGCTGAAGAGACAGCCTGAATATTTGATAGCACACCCCGAGGTGTTTGGATGAACTGGTCATTTAAAAACAAAACCAAGAGGCATGCATCTCTAGGGAATAGTAAACAGAGTTGGAGTCATTCATAATTATTGGGATACAGCTCTGTCATCAGCTCCTTCTCTAGATACTATTATTTATAGAAATAATTATTATGCAGCATTTAAATTCGGGATGCGCACGGTTCTTTAATTGGGGGCTGAACTTGTGTTTGGTGATCTGGATTCCTATCCTTACTCATCTGTCTATCATTTATAAAGATTATATATCTGAAACGTGACCTGTACCTAATTATAATTAATTAAGTCGCCAGCAGTATGCTGAAAAACTTGCATTTAAATCAGGGGGTGAATAATTAAGGCAATTAGCAGAACTGACTGTTTGCAATATGGCTTCTTGAAAATGTGGAATAATTGCTAATCTTCTAGGCAGAGATGGACAGAACACCAGCCTGGTATTTAATTCTGTAAATACAAATTAGGTGAGGTGGTGCAAGTATGGAATTCCTTCTTTTTTTGCCCAAATTTCCAGAGGTCATAAACTAGGTGAGTGACACACAGCCCAACGGATTATTTCAGGGCAGGGTAAGTTCAGGGCGTTCAGATGAATCCTCAAGCTATTAAAAAATTCCCTTCTCTTGGCTTTCATAATTTTTATTCATAATCCTTAATTTGTGTGGTCAGGAGAGTAACAGTCCTGCTTCCTCACCCTGCTGTGCCACCGGTGCTTGTCCCTATGGATTTGTCCGAGCTCCAGGCTTCCCTGAGCCACTCCCTGCTGATTATTTACCCCAGGAAGAAGTGAGGGGATGGGACACCCATGCTGGGGACAGAAAGCCCAATGGATTATAGCAGGGCATGATAAATTCAGGGTATCCAGATGAATCCTCAAGCTATTAAAAAATTCCCTTCTCTTGGCTTTCATCCTTTTTATTCATAATCCTTAATTTGTGTGGTCAGGAGAGTAACAGTCCTGCTTCCTCACCCCTTGGTGCTTGTCCCTATGGATTTGTCTGAGCTCCAGGCTTCCCTGAGCCACTCCCTGTTGATTATTTACTCCAGGAAGGAGTGAGGGGATGGGACATCACTCACCTCTCAAGGAGCGAGGGGATGGGACACCCACGCTGGGCAAGCTCAGCCCTCCGTCACCGCCGCGGCAGGCACGCCACGTGTGGGAGAAATCACCCTGAGCATGGAGAAACCAGAGCCAGCCTCCCCAGCCCTGCCTGGTGGCATTCCACTGGCAGGGAGATGGCCTGGATAGGGCAGGCTGCCTGCAGGAGCCGGGTGCTGCCATCAGATGTGCCTGCAGCTGGGGAAAGGCGGGCGGGTGACTCAGGGCACCACGGCTGGTGGGAAGGTGGCCAAGGCGGCCTGGCAGAGCAGAGCTGGCCTAGCGCCCTCAGTGCCATCATGATGCCATCATGGATTATGCTATCAGAGTCTTTCCCAACCCAGGAGCTGAGAAAATGTGTCATGGTACCCACCAGTATCATTGGGGTGCTGTCCTGGTTCAGGGTAAATTTGGGAGAGAACCCCCAAAGGGCTCCTCTAGGAAAGCAGATTCAGTCGGCCCCTCCTCCCAAATAGTCCAAGAGAAAATACCTCCTTGGAGAAAAGTGGAAAAAACCTGTTTATTAAACAATAAAACCTAAACAATATAAAACAATAAAACCCCTTGCTGCTCCAAAAGAGCTGACAAACTCAGAGAAGTTGCAGTTCAGCTCACTCAGTCTCTGATCAGCCCCTCCAGTGCTGGAAATGCCGCGGCCCAGGCCCGGCCCGGTGGGCCCAGGTGGAGCTGCCGGTGCTCTGCTGGGTGCTCAGTCTGGAGAAGGCCTAAACAGCTCCAAAGAAAAGGGAAAAAAAAAACCCCACAATTGAGGGAACTTTGCCTCAGCTAGCTAAACTAACTAAGAGCAAAGGAGAGCTCTGTCCTGCTGTCTGTCCATCTGCAGACAGCACAGTGCAGGAGCAGGAATGTGGAGGAGTGAGGGCAGGGTCTGAAACAAACTGCAGCTTCTTCTCTGCCCCCTTCACCCTCTGGAACAAGTCTGAAAGGTGCAAAACTTATTATTCAGTGTAAACAGAACAGACAATTGGGGATAAAAGCATCATACAGGCAGCCCAGGACAGGTGCCTTGATAAAAGGGCTGGGCACTTGGGAGGGCTGTGGGGACACCAAGCCCTCCTCTCATGGAGACTTCTCCTCTCTCTGTGCCTGAGGCATGACTTGGATTAGTGGATTTGTGCCTGGGTGTGTGTGGCATCCCGAGGTGAGCTCGCTGTCAAACAATTTGAATTTTACACACTTTTTTGTTGTCTTTTTAAAGACCTGTTGAGCTTGTACTATGAGACAAGTTGGTTCAACTATTTCATTGAAAGCTCAGTTAATTAATTTATTACTTTAATTTTTTTAAGCTTTGGTGTTTATACCCCAAGAAAGTTAAGAGAAGATTGTCAGATTTTCCTCTCAGGAGCACATATGCATTTTCCAGAACTTGGATAATTGCTCTCTAAGTTTTTCCTATGTCTGGGCTTTTGTTTGTTTGTTTGTTTTTCTGTTTGTTTTTTTTTTCTCAAATCCCATTTGAATGAGGCACTCCAAGACTGTGGCTTGTGTGGAATTTTTGCCAGGTTAACACTGGGCACATGCATCAAACCATCTCCCTGCCCCAGGGCTTTGCCCAGGCAGGGTTTGTGCCTTTAAAGCAAAGAGAGTGATTCAATGTCCTGTTGGTGACAAGGACAGCTCCTAACAAGTCTGGAGGTATTTTTAGAACTTGATAAAATGACACTTCATAAAACACCGACCAGGCAGCTCAAAAGAGGAAATAAGAGTGGAGAGACTTTGGGAAAACATTACTGTATTTTTAATGATCAGCCCTTTTGATGTTGTCAGCCCATACCTTAAGCAACGGGAATAATTGTTTCACTTCCTTCCTATTTAATGTGGTCATTTTATGGCTCAGAGGCACAGCTTTTGCTCCTGAGTTACCATTTACAGCTGTGGCCAGCCCTGGGGATGCTGTTTTGGGTCACACAGCTGCCCTGGCAGTGATGTCTGCCAGGGAACAGGGACAGGACACGAGGAATGGGCTCAGGCTGTGCCAGGGGAGGCTCAGGTTGGACATCAGGAGGAATTTCTTCATGGGGAAGGTGGTCAAGCATAAAAAGGGGCTGCCCAGGGAGGTTTGGAGTCCCCATCCCTGCAAGTGTCCAAGGAAAGACAGGAAATCTGTGTTCTCCTCATGGAATCCAGTGACATTTTATCTTTTTGGGACTGAAATATTCCCAATTATGGTATTGACCTGTATGCTGAGCTGGGGAGGGACCTGCTCCTAAACCCCCTGCTCCTAAAGGAACACCTTTCTCAAGGCAAAACAGAAGTCCAATTTTGTGGAAATAAATCAGTGCAAATGGGGATTGGATCTTGGGGTGTTGGGCTGCTGAAATCTACAGAAAGGCCCAGGTGTAAAATTAAAGCAAGATTTCAACATCTTCTACACTGAATACTCAAAACAGCTTGGTCTGCCTATTCTGAATAGGTGTCTCCACTGAATTTTGCCAGTCCACACCAGTGTAAGTTCTGGTCCTGTGGCTGAAGCCTAAATTTATTGCTCTTTTTTCTTTTTAAATTTCATTTTAATAGTCCTGATAGCCCAGGCCAGGACTCACTCAGCCCTTCAGATAAAGGTCAGTGTTAGCTCAGAATTTTTTGACGTCACTTACAAAGAAAAGAAATAATTAAAATTCTTTCAGCAGAAACTTTTGCTTCTCCATAAATTAAACTTGCTGAGAAAACCAGCAAAATATGATTTTCTCTGCTCAGCATGGCAGCTTGAGGGTCACCACAGGGAAAGATTATTATACTCAGCAGATTCCCATTAGGATGTGAGGTTTTCCAGTGTCTGAAGGAGCTTGGATAAATCCAGAAGTTTGTTTTCCCTTCCTGTTGACTGCAGAAAGGATTCTCTGAGGTTCTGACTCCATGTGAAATGCTCAGCCAGGGAGATTCACCTCCAGAGCTCTGTGGAGCCTCAGCAGAAAGGATAAAAGTGTAAGGATGATATTCCTGTGTAAGCAGCTTGCTCAGAGAGGGAATTTGGCTCTTGGAAGAAAGCTGGAGAATGGTGGTTCAGAGAATTCACCTGGATGCAGCTTCCCTCATGCACACACCCATCCTGGAGAAACAGAGACATTCTGGGCTTACAAACCCAATGGTGCAGAGATGCCACCCTACAAAAATTCCAGGTGTTGCAGAAGAATTTCCAGGGAGCAGAGTGGTCACTTTTATGGACCCTCTGTGATCTTCAAGAAGTGCAAAGGGGCTGCAGCACTGGCAGGAGATGGACTCTGACTTTAAGGAATCATCCCAAAACTAGGAGAGGCCCAGCATCCCAGCAGAGCAAGTGGCTGCCTCAGTTCTCCTTCATGATCAACAATGAAGCTCTGGGATGACAGGAAAACACAGACTGGGAATAAAGGCTGGGAGAAGGTTGCCTGTTTTGAGAGAAACTTCCACATTTCTTGCAGGTTCCCTTTTCCCAGTGCTGCAGTGAAGTGCATCTGCCACAGGGGAGCTGTAACCCCTGGAGAATTCCTCCTGGTGCCAATCAGCTCCAGCCTGAGCACTCACATCTCTGTGTTTGTAAACAATCTCAGCACATCTCTTCTTTGGGATCCATCCAAGCTGCACTTCACTCAAATGCTGTTCTGTTCCTGCTGCCTGATGCAGTCCATCACACTTTTTCTGCATTTCCCTTGTTTTGATTGTCACCAGAGAACTTTCAGCGAGGCAATTTTTTGTTGTTGTGATGGCTGGTGAATATTGTGTTGGGGGAAAAATAAAAGTTTGAAGTGGAAATTTTCTAATCAAAGTCACTGTTCTTTGTTGTTTGCAATCTGGATGAAGACAATGCAGACGGGTGAGTCAGTGTAAGTGGTGTCTGATGCTCTGAAAGAAAAAATCCTTATATAAACACCTGAGTGATCTGATGAAATTTTCTACATGTATTCATGATAAATGAATTTTTAAAATGCTGATTAAAGGCCTAAGAAATCCTTGGAAGCCCTCTTTCAGTGCCAAAGTTATAGAGGAATGCATCTTTCAGATCTTCCAGGTAGAGATTTTGGTAGGGTTGGTTGCTTTTTGTTTTCTCAAATTGGAAACAATTTAAAAGCCACGTGTAAGCACTCAGGCTTAGCTGTGTGTAACTGAATTAAGAACAGTAATCCTGGCAATGGTTTTTCTTCCCCTTTAAAATGCATATTTTCCATTAAGCAGTGTGGCTAATGAGTGTTGCTCTTTGTAATGAAGCCCTTTTTCCAGGTTAGCCGTGAATCACTTCAGGCTGTGACCTTATCTGATCTTGCATGTTCAAGAGGGCTGAGTCTAATCAATAATTGCTGAGGTTTCATCACTGAGCCCGTGGGTGCTGCCGGAAGCAGTTTGGTGATTAAGGAGTTGACACTTGCTCTCAACCATTCATGAAACTCGGTCCCATCCAAGCCCTGGTAGGACTCTGCAGCCTTTTGGAAAACTGGGATTTTCTCTGCTCAGCCTCCATCACTATCCCGTGGTTGTTTTTATGTCAGACTCTCCATCCAGGCAGTCCTGGCCGAATTCCAGTTCTGTTAATTGTTTTCTGCCTAGTTTCCCTCCATTTCAATTTAGACTGCTGCTCTCCTTTGTTCCCTAAGCCAAGGTGTTAAACTGCTTGGGATGATTGCTTCCCAGATCAGCACTGGGAATGCTGCCTGGCACAGGGTGGCTGCAGCTCGGCTGCCTCTCAACTTTATCAGGTGTTTTTTCAGCTTCTCAAAGGGCTCTCTCTGTGAGCAACTGATAATGTCCTGTGGAAACATCTGGACGGGGTCAGCTCTTCAGCTTCCTGGGCTGGAATGACTTCAGCTATTGAGGTGCACAGATGTAGTGTGGGCTGCAGTTTGATGTTTGGATCACAGACAAAACTCGTGCTTTTTCTGTCCTCTCACAGCCCCTGGGAATTATTAGTGTTGGCGTTAAAGTGCTCTGTCAAACACAGAGGGGATGTCTGAATGCCTTTCTTGTTTGTTTGTTTTCCAAATGTGTAAAGGCAGCCTGGAAAGCTCCCGGTGTTTGTTGTTGGTGGCATTCCCTGAATGCCTACGTCTCCCTGCTCATCCTGGAAGAACAGGAGATTTGGCAGCTGATCTCCTGCCCCACAGCTTCTGTTTCAGTGCTGCCCCTCCAGGAGCAGAGAGAGCATCCAGGACATTTCTCTGAGCTAACAGGGAGTTGGGAGCTGGAAGAGGGAAAGGGCTTGATATTCCTGGTATTTCTGGGAATCACAGACTCACTTCCCAACCAGCAATCTGTGCTGCTGGAATGAGCATCAGGTTTTGGAAAAATCAGTGTTACACCTCCCCCTGGGTAGAGCAGCCAGGCCACAAAAATCATTCTGGTGGTTTCTGTGGATCCTGGGGGAGGCCAGTTCCAGTCCCCACTCCTCCTTTCCCAGTTCAGCTGCTGGTTTTGCCTGGGTTGCTTCTTTGCAGCAGGAAAATTCAAAGGGGTAGGAGGAGAGACTGGTTTGCTGGAGCTGGACAAAGCCAGAGCAAAACAAACTCATCCGAATGAGATTGGTTCAGGGTAATGTGAGGGGTTTTAATTTCTGTGGGGAAAATAGGAATCCTAAATCACTGGCTGAAGCCTGGGCTGTGGATGCACTCCTTGTCCTGGCTGCAGCTCTGCCAAGTGGAGCTCATCAATGCTTTCCCCATCCAAAATTATTCCTCCCTGCATCTTCTGGAGGACTTGTTCCTTAGCCAGGGGTGGGGATGGGAGGGCTAAAACCAGTTTTAGTCAAAATGAGCAGGTCACCTTGCACAACACACAGGAGGTCTTTGCTAAGTGGAGTCATGAAGTCCTCAAGGAAGGTCTACCTCATCCTCCAAGAGCTTCAACAAGTTTCACATCAGGTTTGGTGACCTGACTGACACTTTTATGCCTTAACTTTCCATGCAGATGAGCTCTGAAAGGCAGATTGAAGCTGTTTCAGGGGAGGTTTAGGCTAGAGATCAGGGAAAGGTTCTTCCCCCAGAGGGTGCTGGGCACTGTCCAGGGAATAGGCACGGCCCAGCACTGCCAGGGATGCCCAGGGTGGGATTGTTGGGGGGTCTGGGCAGGGCCAGGAGTTGCCCTGGATGATCCCTGTGGGTCCTTCCCAACTCAGGATATTCCATGATTCCATGATGGGTGCTGTGGCCACCCCCTTGCTGGCTGTGCTGGGTGGATTCACATCCTCAGCCTCCCAATGCCTCCCTGCAGGGCCATCCTGCTGGGCCTGTTTGGGCACACATTGTTTTTGTGGGGTATTGTCACCCAGACAGTCCCAGTGGAAATTTTTGTCCCTGTGTTGTGTACCACATAAACACATGGGGACAAAATAGACCCTGCCCAGAAGAGCTGTAAATAATGAAGCCAGAGAAAGGTCATGGCTTGTGTTGTGTCTAGATGAAAAACTGAGGCTAAGAGGGTGAGCAATGAGCCTGGACCTCCTTCTAGTACTCCACAGGAGCTCTCCATCATTGCTACCCCAAATCTGAAAATGCTCAAATCTCTGAACTGGTCCCCAATGCTCAGGAGCAGTTATTTCCTGGTCTGAAATCTCCTGTAGTTTGAAGTCATGGCTTTATTTTTAGATCATCAACACCACCTCAGCCATAATTACACTTGTACCAATCAAGCATGTGGCAACGCTCATGGGTCTCTGAGTAGTCCTGTAGTGTCAGGCTTAATTTGTGGGGTTGGAAAAGGTGGAATGGCAGGTGTTGCACAGGAGCTGACACTGAGGTTCCACCTGCCCCATAAAGCTCCTCAAAGGTGATGTCCCAAGGGAAGAGACCAGCAACAGCAGGCACTTGGTTCAGGGTCCTTTTTCACCCTCTCCTTTCAGAGGGATCCTCCAGCCCTGATCATATCTTTGCCCTAAGTCACGTCAGGAAGCACATTTTTAATGTTGCTTTATTAGAGAGTCAGAGGCATTTGTGGGATTGGTGTGGGAGTACAAAATTGTTTTCTGATGAGGAATTGAGTCGAGGTTTGTTGGCGTCTCGTGTAGTGGCTGTTTATGTGTAAACTTGAAACCAAACCAAGCAAAAGGAGTGAAACCATCCAAGGCCTAAAATGTCATCTGGCAGCGAGGAAAGGATGCAAATACCAGACTAGGGGAGCCCAGAACCAGCTGGCTGCTGTTCATGCTGAAGTGAGTGCTCACCAGACATTCCAAAGCTGGCCATAAAGCCTTTCTAAGCTCACTCTGGTCACTGCCACTCATTTCAGGATCACTGGCAAGCATGAAGGGGGCTTCTGTTTAGCTGTGGGAAAAGAAGGCAGGGGAAAACAGCACCAAGTCCATAGTTTTAGTATCCTTTCTCCTGTGGTTCACAGCACAGACCACAGTCCAGCTCCATCTGGAGCCAGCTCCAAGGGCTTTGCTGCTTTTCAGCAGGAGCAGGGTGAACCCAAAGTGTAATGACAAGTCACAAAGGCTGTAATAAAGCCATGATCCCTGAGAAAACAGCTGTGGTGGTTTAGGAGGCCCTTGCCTCTCCCACCCCTCGGACAGAGGCGCCTGCTCCCAAAATGGTACCAGCAGAAGGGAATGTGGGATCATGCTCTGCTCCGCAACCTTCCCATCATCCCTCTTTCCTGGGAATCAATGTGGGATCATGCTCCCAAAATGGTACCAGCAGAAGGGAATGTGGGATCATGCCCTGCTCCACAACCTTCACATCATCCCTCTTTCCTGGGAATCAATGTGGGATCATGCCCTGCTCCACAACCTTCACATCATCCCTCTTTCCTGGGAATCAATGTGGGATCATGCTCAGCTCCAAACTCACCATCCCTTCGGAATCATGGGGATCATGCCACTCCCTTCTTTCCTGGGAATCAATGTGGAATCATGCTCAGCTCCACAACCTTCACATCATCCCTTTTTCCTGGGAATCAATGTGGCATCATGCCCTGCTCCAGAACCTTCACATCATCCCTCTTTCCTGGGAATCAATGTGGGATCATGCTCTGCTCCACAACCTTCCCAACCTTCACATCATCCCTCTTTCCTGGGAATCAATGTGGGACCATGCTCTGCTCCACAACCTTCACATCATCCCTCTTTCCTAGGAATCAATGTGGGATCATGCCTTGCTCCACAACCTTTACACCACCGAATCAATGTGGGATCATGCTCAGCTCCACAACCTTCACATCACCCCTCTTTCCTGGGAAACAAGCCTGTTTGGAGCTGCAGGCTGTGGCCATCTCCAGCAGCAGGCTGAGCCAGCCTGATGGGGTGATAAGAAACCCACAGTACCACCTGGGCTTGTCAGAGACCATTCTGGAGCCTGTCATTACCCATTGTTCCCTTTATTGAAAGCAGTTGTGTCTTTTGCATGTCCCCATACTTCAAAAATCAGACCTGGAACACAATTGCTGTGGCTTTTTGCTCAGGAAGTGTTTCTTATTATACATTAAAACCCAAGAGGAGGCTTTGTTGCTGCTGCAGCAGCAATATCCTGACTTGCTCAGAAGGAAGTTTCGTTCTGAATATAGCTAATCTCACACTAAAAACGTAACCCTTTGAGGCCTGGGGGCAAGCACCACGTGTGAAATCGTCTCAACTGTCATGTGGAAGGATGAGTTTGAAAAGCCACCCTTGAGAGATTATCATTAAACCGAGCCTTACGCAAGGCTGGGCTAGGAGGGATCCGTGTTTGCACATCTGTGGTTTCAGTGACCTTGGCAGAGTTGTTTCCCAGTATAAGTAAAATCAGAAGTGGAACTTGCAACAACAAGCAAATGTGTTTTTGCACTGTATTCCAGGCAGATTAGTGATGTCATGGCTGCTGTGTGCTGTGGCTCTGTCTCCTTTAATGCCTTTTTTCTTTTTATCTTGATGCTAATGTGGCTTAGAATTTCTTCAGCTAGAGAAGTCACAGCTCTTGGCATCCTGCCCCACAACATTTACCTGGAGCTCTTGCAACCTTCTGTGACATCAGTTTTACTGCTGAGGGTGTAATTGATCTTATCCATTCTTGAACATGCTCATTATAACATTCATTGTGGTTCTTTTCCAACACTGGAACATGCTCATCTTGGGACATCTATGCAATATCCACCCCCATGTACTTTATTTGTATGGTGGTTATTTTCTGAGGGTTATGGGGTTTTTTTGATCCTCACAAAGTGTGAGGATCAGAAAAGCCCAGGGCAAAGAAATTTTTTTAAAAATGGGGGGGAAATATTAAGGAAGAACCGCAAGCTGCGTTGTCTTTGTGAACTTAGCAGACTGAGTAGGTTTTTTATGTATTTCTTCTTTTCTAGTGATGCTGGTACCAGATGGCTGATTTACAAGTCAAAAACTTCAAGCATCCAGTAGTTCAGCCTCTTACTTCCAGAAGCCCTTGATGGATTATGCTAATGTGGCCCATGGAAATTCTCTTTGGATGAGAGACTGTGGGATGGATGCACTGGGAGATGCATCTTGGAGCTCCTTTGTGAGCTCTGCTGTGGGTCCCACACTGGTCCTTGGAAGTCCAGCACCCATGGAAAAGCTGAGGAGGTGGGTGGAATGTGCTGCAAACTTTCTATAGGAAAATAGAATCCACTTTGCTCATGGCTTAGCGTGGGTGCACATAAAGGAAAAGGGGATTTTCCTCCACTTCTCTCCAGGAATTTGAGACTTGGTTTCATTTTTCTTACAGTTAAGCACATTCAATAAATAGCATAACCATCACAACTGAAGTACTACCTCATCAAATGCTGTGAAAAGGATGAAGACATTTAGATGACACATAAATACACTGAGTTTTCAGCCATGGTGTACAGTGCACTACTTTCAATGGAAAATCAAGGCTTTCAAAGCAATTCATTTAACATTTCCATTTTAACACTTCCTCAAAGTCAATTGCAGCAGAGAACATGCAGCTCAGTTCGCTTCCTCAAACCACGACACAAAATAGTCCAGAACTTCTCCTATGAAGCAACAAAATCCCTCCAGGATAAAAATGCAAATTTTTTGTCCTACCACCCGATGACAGGGCTTAAGGGCTTTTCCAGTTTGCTGTCAAAGAAAGGATAAGTCTTCATTGCTGATTAATTAACTGCAATTAAGTAAAGTTTAGTTTGGTTTGATCTTCTCCCCTCCCAAGTTATGTTAAAGTGGATAAATAGTGTGGATAAAGCAGCCCCTCCTTGAAATAAAATGTGGGCAGTTCAGTAGAGGCTGGTCCTGAGCTCAAGGGTGGCTGTGCTGAGGATGCTGAAGGGTTCATTCCAGGGGTTTCTGCAGGAACTTGATTCATTTTCTGAATTTTTGCAGTTGTATTAGCACACAGGGGAGCTGGGGGAAGTCAATAATCATGGAGTTATACAATCATGGAATGGTTTGGGTTGGAAGAGATGTTAAACACCATCCAGTGCCACCCCTGCCATGGCAGGAACACCTCCCACTGTCCCAGGCTGATCCAGCCTGGCCTTGGGCACTGCCAGGGATCCAGGGATGGAATTCCATCCCAGCCCTGCCCACCCTGCCAGGGAACAATTCCTCATTCCCAAGATCTCACCCAGCCCTGCCCTCTGGCACTGGGAGCCATTCCCTGGGTGCTGTCCCTGCATCCCCTGGGAATTGTCTCTCTCCAGCTTTCCTGGGGCTCCTCCAGGCCCTGCAAGGCCACCCTGAGCTCAGCCCAAAGCTTCTCCTGTGCAGGTGAGCAATGCCAGCTGTGCCAGCCTTTCCTGCCAGCAGAGCTGCTCCAGCCCTCTGCCCATCCTGGAGCCTCCTCTGAGCTCTCTCCAGCAGCTCCATGACCAGTTGCAACCAAAAGGAAGAAGAAATTGTCCTGTGAGCAATTGAGATTGTATTAACTAAAGCTTCAGCCTGGGTTTCTTTTGGCTAAGGTTGGTTTAAAAGGTACAAAATGCAAGTGAAGATCTTTATATCTGAGTGGGTCTTCACCAAAAGGCACCACTCAGGCTCCATGTTCTGCAGCAAGGACAATCCCTGAGTATTTCTTTCCAAACTACTTATTTTCGGTTTATTTATTAATTGCTTCACTGGAATTCCCTTTCTAATTGGATTTTAGAGGAATAATAGTATCATATGGGGGGAATAATAGCATAATAGTAGTAGTGAGATAAACCCAAAATAAGCAGCCTCCCATCCTGTCCTTTACAAATAAAAATTAAAAATAAAGTCCACCAATAACAGCTTGTTCTTTGGTAAGGGGCTAATGGGACACAGGACTTGGCATGCTGGAGCAGCCACTGGAATGAAGATATTACCATAAAAATCCCTAAATCTTGACTTCATTAAAACCTATTTAATAGGATCGACGTTTTTTCCTGGCCAAAATTTCTAAAGTTATGTAATAAACTCTGTGTGCCTGATCCTCCAGGGTTATTTCCACACTCTATTAACAGGCTATAGCAGGTTTTTAAAATATGCAGCATGGTGTGGTGTGTACCTGGGAACAAGGAACAGAAAGTTCTTTCAGAGATTGTATGTACATATGTCTGTAGGCTGCATGAGCTTGCCTAAACAATTCACACCATTATCGAGAGGATCTTGGCAAAAACAAGAGAAAAAGAGATTCAGTGACTTACATAACAGGCATACATCTCTTTCCTTCTTGAGCAATGGCTGCTTCCACTGAACAAATGATATTTGAAGCACTCCATAAAAACTGCTAACAAAATCCATTCCCATGGCCTCTTCAGGAATGGAATTGGTTGCGTGTGGGATGGTGAGATGCTGGCTTCAGTTGTTTCATCTTCTGGGTAATCCCAGATATTTGCATTCCTGGAGAGTTCAAAATGTGTATCTTTAAATGTTTAGTTGCAAAAGGTGGATACAGAAAATGTTAAGTTAGGAGGAAAAGTGAAAGGATAAATATTATTTCTTTTTTCCAGGCTGATACAGATCTGTACTGTAACTTTTGGGAGAAATCCTACTGGAAGTCCCCCCCAAACACTCCTGACCATGCAAAAAATCCTGTATTTCTGGAGGTATGTGGATATTTCAGCATTTTGGGCTGGCCAGATGATCAGACCTGATCACAGGATGGGTGGGTGGAGATGGGTGGGTGCCACTCTTCCAGCCTGACCATCTTCCCCAGAGCACTGTTCTCACTTTGGGAGGTTTTAGCCACTTCTTTCTTTACCCTCAGATGCAGCAAACCCAAGATTCTTGGTAAAAATTACAAAATTGGAAAGAAATTGCCTGAAAGCTCACAGAAATTTTTCACTGAGGTGACCAAAGGATGTTTATGACTCAAATTCCTGAGTGCTGAAAATTATAGAACTGGAAAGAAATTGCCTGAATGCTCAAAGAAATTTTTCACTGAGGTGACCAAAGGATGTTTATGACATGAATTCCTGAGTGCTGAATGTTTTGACCAAAGCATTTGGTGCCTTGTAGAAGAGAAACTCCACTGGAAGGGGACAAAAAGCAGCCACTTGCCTGTCCCAAATGTGTGCAGGGCCAGCCAGAGCAGGCTGCAAGGAGGGACAGGCACATCCTCACGTTTCCTGCAGCTCATCCTCCCCACTCCTGACAGTCCCTGAGCTGGGACTTCCTGGCCCAGAGGCAGGATTTGTGTTTCTGTGTTTTATAGCTCACTGTGGACTTTTCTTGCAGGAACTGGGCTGAGTTTCCAGTTGTATTTCTGGCTCCTGTGACATCCGATGGTGAAGGATCCCCCAGTGTGGCTGTGTGCTTTGTGAAAAGTGTGTGTGAGTGTTTCAGCCTATTTCCTCTCCTCTCCACATCTTGCAGAGTGAGAAACAAAGGAGAAACATCCTGGGTTTGCCCCTTCCCAGTCACTCAGGTCATGCTGTCCCACTCCAATTCCTCGTGCTGTGTCTTGTGCAAACCAAGGGCTTCCCATCTCCTGACAGATATTTTTACCCTTTTATTTGCATAAAAGCTGAACTTCTCCAGTTCTCCTGTTGCAAAACCAAAGTTGTGGGTGTGATTATGTTAATATTATTTATATTTACATATATAGTATTAATTAAGATATATATTAATACATAAAGTATACCACAATATCTATAACATATAAAAAATATAATATATATTAATACATAAAATATACCACAACATCTATAACATATGTAAAATATATAATATATTAATACATAAAATATACCACAACATCTATAACATATATAAAATTTATAATATATTAATACATAAAATATACCACCACATCTATACCATATATAAAATATATATTATATATTAATACACAAAATATACCACCACATCTATACCATATATAATATATATATTAATACACAAAATATGCCACCATATCTATAACATATAAAAAATATATTATATAAAAAGATATCAATTAGCATTTCTGATATTAATTATTTACATTAACACATGGTGTTTTGTATTACCACAGTAGCCATGCTACTTTTCAATGGAGCTGTGCCTTTTTTTGGTCTATGTCATTTTTTTCTCCTGATAATGTAAATTCTCTCTGCTTTTTTAAGAACCACCTCGCAATAACAGCTCTGCAAATGCAAGGCAGGCTTGAAGGGATCTCTCTTTTATGTGCTGAGTTTGCTCCTCTCCACCCAAGACAAGAAAGCTCAGGGAGAGAAGTGCTTTGTTCAGAGGGAAGAAGTCTCTTCTATCCCTTTCCCACAGTTAAGAAATAGCTTTGGTTGAGTTATGAGTGAAGCCACTTACATAATCTATGGTCAGAAAGCTGAGCCGGCATGTTTTTGGGTGACTGGAAGTTGAACAAAGAGAAAAATATCGAAATTTCCCAGCTGACCCCAAAACAAAAACCTCCCATTAGGTTGGCACTTACTGCACATCTGCTGTGTAATTTGGTTTTTTACTGGCTGCTCACACTGAGATTGTCTTTGTGTGTCAGGAATTTGCAGATGGATTTTCTTGTGGAAGATGCATCAGTGTCACAGCTCTCATATCTGGAAATAGGTATTTTTGGGTTGGAAGGGACCTTAAAATCATCCTTGCCATGGGCAGGGACACCTCCCACTGACCAGGCTGCTCCAAGCCCCAGTGTCCAACCTGGCCTTGGGCACTGCCAGGGATCCAGGGCCAGCCCCAGCTGCTCTGGGCACCTGTGCCAGGGAACAATTTCCACCCTCCCAGGGAACAATTCCTTCATATATCTAACAAAAAAAAATCCACTATTTCAGTTTGAAGCTGTTCCCCCTTGTCCTGTCACTGCAGTTCCTGATGAATTGTCCCTCTCCAGCTTCCCTGTAGCTCCTTCAGGCCCTGGAAGTCTCCATAAGACCTCTTCTTCTCCAGGCTGCACATCCCCACCTCTCCCATCCTGTCTCCACTGGGCAGGTGTTCCAGTTCCTTCCTCAGCTTTGGAATTGCTCCACCAGTTCCATGCCCTTCTAGCTCTGGGAACACCAGAACTTTATGCCATGTTCCAGGTGGGGTCTCACCAGAGGAATGTCATCCCCAAATGCCTTTTCCCAGCTCTCCACAGAGACTTGTTCTGCTTCCTTCCCTCTGACTCCCCAGTTTGGCTCTGCCTGTGTTTTAGAGGAGCTTTTCTTGGCTTTGCTGGATGTCAACTACTGGACATTTGTTTATTCATTTATTTATTTCTATTTTTAGTTCATGCCTAACAGTCTTGAGGAACCAGATACATGTTCTAAATCATAATTTCGATCTTCTGAGCATCTTGTGATGTGCCAGCAGCTTCCTGAGCTTCTGGCCAGGTCTGGAAGCAATCCTGGCTCAGCCAGAGTGATTGTGTGGGATGGGCAAAGTTGCATCCTACAGGACACCCAGCAAAGATTTCCTAGAAAATCCCAAAGATTTTCTCCATTTCAGAAGAGATGGGATGCAGGAACCTCCTCCTTGCTCATGAGCTGCCCTCAGCAGCACCTCAGTGAACTCCCTCAGAAGGCCACCAAGGTCTGGCACTGTGATGTTCGTACAAACACACTGAAAGCTCTGTTTGTGCAAGTGAAGACTTATGTCATAACTTCAAGAAAAATCATTATGACAGAAGCTGGGGGAACAATTTCAGTGGATTCATTCAGAGCCTTGTGTGGGACTATTCCCAGGCTATAAATTTACCTATTCCCTGGGAAAATTTGCTTTGAAAAAGCCTTCAGTTCCAAGTTTTCCACTGTGCTGTTGGACATCTCAGCACACCAATGCCATGATTGTGTCTGCAGTGCATTCACATAAAAAGGTACAAACCTCATTTCCTTGCTGGTTAAAATTTGGAACCCACTAAGTTCTTTTAATGCAGCATCACCTAATTCTCTGTCACCCTCCCCATGAATCTTTGCCATCATTCTTTCTCTGCCATCTCCTTTCTCTTTCCCTCCCCCATCCCTAAATTCCCTGATTTGCAATTACAGTCTTTTTTAGCGAGGAGCAATGGCTTTTTAATTTTCCCCCCGAAATGGAAGTGTGCAATTATTATGCAAAGCAGCTCTCTTTTAATTCCCCAAAATTTCCGGTGTACACTGTAATCAGTCATTTTCCTCTGTACGTTTTACTGTCTGAAATTGTAAGCCTGGAACATTAGAAAACTATAATAAATAATTCAGTGATTTCCTTTCAGCTTCATATTCTACTTTGCTGAATATGTTTGGAGGTGTAAATATCTCTCTGGAGGGGGATAATTTTAAGTTTAGTTTTCTAATTTGATTAAGGAAGCGGCGCCTGCCTGTTTGCTCCACAGGCAGGGTATGAGTGCACCAGGGAGATATTTAGATATCTGTGTAGGTGTGTTTAATACACTCCTCCTAATTGTATTTCCTTTTCACCAAATAAGAAAAGTTGTAATGCAATGGGCAATGGGATTAATCCTCCCATATTCCCCCACCTCCTTTTTTTTTTTTTTTTTTTCTTTCCTGGTTTAATTGTTTCGTTCCTCACAGACAGAATCCCAGAATTGGAAAAGACCTTGACTGAGTCCCAGCTGTGCCCCATGGCCACTTTGTCCCCTGCCCAGAGCACTCAGTGTCACCTCCAGGGGACACCTGCAGGGATGGGCACTGCAGAGCTCCCTGGGCAGCCCCTGCCAAGGCCTGAGCCCCCTTTCCATGGGGAATTCCTGCTGCTGGCCACCCTTCCCTGGTGCAAAATGTACAACCTGTTCTCTCCATCTCATGGGTGAAGGAGGGACCATCTTACAAGAACAAGTCTTTAACAAACAAAACTTTCAAACCTTCAGTTAACATATGGAGTTGTGGCTAGCAAAGAGCTGTAACAAAAGAAAAGATTTCACTTAGCAGCTCTCAGGAAATATTTCAGCATATTTTGCAGAGGTGAGTGTGATAATTCATTAGTACAAAATGGCCATGTGCTATGTTAGAGGAGAGAGAAAACACTGCAGGGCTACACAGAAGTACAGGTGGCCTTAAAATTGTGATGTATTTATTTTTTTTAGCTTATGTAAGCTAAGGGTTCTTCTGTTTGTTTTCAAAACGTGTGAGATGAATTTGCTTTATCTTTTCAAGCTCTTCCTTGAAACCAGGAGAGCTCTAATTGTGGGACCTGAAGGGACCCTACAAGAACCTGGAGAGGGAATATTTACAAGGGCCTGGAGTGGCAGGACTTTAAGATGAAGGAAGAAAGATTTAAATGTGAGATTAGGAAGAAATTGTTCCCTGTGAGGGTGGGCAGGCCCTGGAATAGAATTCCCAGAGCAGCTGGGGCTGCCCCTGGATCCCTGGCAGTGCCCAAGGCCAGGTTGGACATTGGGCTTGGAGAAGCCTGGCACAGTGGGAGGTGTCCCTGCCATGGCAGGGGTGGAATGGGATGATCTTTAAGGTTCCTTCCAACCCAAACCAATTCCATGACTCCTGGATTCTATGAAAAAGCCATGTAAGGAAAGCCTAAATTAGAGCACTTTGGGAAATGCTCCATTACTGCTGCAGGTTGAATATTTTTTTCTTATCAATCTCTGGATCCCACAGTGCTTGTTTGGACTCTCCACAGGCTGTAGGGTGCTGCTTCCAGCCCTTTCATTTCCTTAGCAGGCAAGGCTGTGCTGTGGCATTATTTAAAATTAAATCCTTCTGAGTAGCTTTGGTGAGGAACCTGGACCTGCTCAAGGTGTGCTGCAAACATCCTTGTGAATCCTCCTGAACCCAGGGGAGCTCCTGAACCCAGGGGAGCTCCTGAATCCAGGAGAGCTCCTGAATCCAGGGGAGCTCCTGAATCCAGGGGAGCTCCTGAATCCAGGAAAGCTCCTGAACCCAGGGGAGCTCCTGAATCCAGGAGATTTCAGCTCAGTGTCTGGACAGCCCTGGTGTCTCAGGGGGAGTTAAAGGCAAAAAGAGATGCAGTGCTTGGAGCAGGGGACACCAAGAAATTTTAAATCAATTTGGGGGATAGAATCCTGAAGGAGGGAAGGTGTAGAGATGTGGAGGAAGGTTTAGGTGGGTTTAAATTCTTTGTGATGCCAGCCCATGAGGTTTAGGTGGGTTTAAATTCTTTGAGATGCCAGCCCATGAGGTTTAGGTGGGTTTAAATTCTTTGTGATGCCAGCCCATGAAGTTTAGGTGGGTTTAAATTCTTTGTGATGCCAGCCCATGAGGTTTAGGTGAGTTTAAATTCTTTGTGGTGCCAGCCCATGAGGTTTAGGTGGGTTTAAATTCTTTGTGGTGCCAGCCCTTTGGCAAGGACTGGGTCACTCTACAGCTTCTGGCAAATTCTTGAAGCTGTGCTTTGAGAGAGGAACTTTCTCAAAGCCTCACCCTCATCTCCCCTTTTAGAACCTTTGGTTCTGCACAGCTCCACAGCCAGACAGGCAAAAGCACCATGAAAAAAATGCAACTGGAGCATTCTTGGCATGACTTGGCATGTGGGAGCAGAGAGATGGGGAGCTTGATAGGCTTCCAGACGTGTTCTGCAGACTGAAGAAGCAGCTGGATAAGGATCTGAACTTTTGTGTGTTTATCTGAACTGAGCTCGAACTCCAAGCCACTTCAGAGTTTGCCTAGCAGTGGCTAGTAATTACTAGAAAGCTTGTTAAAATTGGAAAGTAATCGCAATAATTAATTAATTCACAAAAGGATATAAACAAATCCCCTCATTTAAACTGTGCTGGCACAGGAGTTTGGAGCAGACATTTCTCTCAGCTGACAGTCAAGGAAAACCTTTGAAAAAACCAAAATATTACAAATTCTTCTCTGCTTTAAAAACTATTGCTGGAAAAAACCCAACAAACCAACTACAAACCAGAAAAGAGGATTTGATAAATACAGAGGTGACAGGTCTGATTCCACTCCTCTGTAAGTCAGCAGCATAACTATGGAGTTACCTGTGGGAGTGAAGGGAAGCCAGAATGGGATCAGACTGTGCCGGCCACTTCTAAAGGTGGAGTTACATTATCAAAACACAGGCAGTCAGTGGAGGCTCATTCCTGTGAAAAATGTGTTTAGGATCCTGTCTGGGAATGATATGGTCGGCTTTCTCAGTAAAATGCATTCTGTAATGAAATAAATAAAGCCTTTCTGGTTATGCAGGCTTAGTTGTCATTTACTACCTCTTTAGTGATGTTAAACTTTAACGTGATAAGAGCAGAGAGAGCAGTTTCCACCCACAAGGATAAATATTGATCTGGGTGATAACAGAAGAACAAACATTCTGATGAAGTGGTAGGAAAGAAACTGAACCTGATACAGGAGGGGTTGTTTGGGCAGTAAAAGAAAGTTAGTCTTTCAACTCAGAACAGGGAAGGGCAAGGGGATGGCTTATCACAAAGTTGTTTACAGGATAATAAAGTTTCTGCCTTCAAGCTGTAATATTTGCCCATAAACAAAGAGATGATGACCAGGGTGAAGTTCTGGTGGCAGTGGAAGAAGTGGCAGCTTTGCTGCTGACTGAGGAGGGGCAGGTGTTTATAGCTGAGGGCTGTGCAGGGGCTCTGATGCTCTGTGCAGGTCTTTATCTGTCAGCAAAATTGCATCTTTAAGTCCCTTCTTGGCCAATGTCTGCTTGAAACCAAGCCTGCACTTCTCTGCTCAAAACCAAGCCTGAACTTCTCTGCTCCACTGAACCTGAGGCTGATGATTAGTCTGACACATTAGAAAAGTTTGAATTTCTATATTATAAGACCCTTCCCTTCCCTTCCCTTCCCTTCCCTTCCCTTCCCTTCCCTTCCCTTCCCTTCCCTTCCCTTCCCTTCCCTTCCCTTCCCTTCCCTCCCTTCCTTCCCTGCCCTTCCCTTCCCTCCCTTCCCTTCCCTTCCCTTCCCTTGCCCTGCCCTTCCCTGCCCTTCCCTTCCCTTCCCTGCCCTTCCCTTCCCTTCCTCTTCCTTCCCTTCCCTCCTCCCTCCCTTCCCTTCCCTTCCCTTCCCTTCCCGTCCCTTCCCTTCCCGTCCCTTCCCTTCCTTCCCTTCCCTTCCCTCCCTTCCTTCCCTTCCCTTCCCTTCCCTTCCCTTCCGCCCTTCCCTGCCCTTCCTTCCCCTTCCCTTCCCTTGCCCTGCCCTCCCTCCCTTCCCTTCCTTCCCTTCCCTCCCCCTCCCCTTCCCCTGCCCCGTCCCCCCCCTCCCCTTCCCCTTCCCCTTCCCCTTCCCCTTCCTCCCCTTCCGCCTTCCCCTTCCCCTTCCCCTTCCCTCCTTCCCCTCCCCTTCCCCCTTTCCCACTCCCCTTCCCCTTCCCCCCTTCCCCTTCCCCTTCCCCGTTCGCCTTCCCCTTCCCTTCCCTTCCCCCCCCGTTGTCCCTTTGTTTGTTGGTTTTTTTTTCATTGGTTTAAAATTTATTTTATACTGAAACCCTGCCCCTTCTGACACCTCACCTAGAAGAGCGCTTCCTGCTGGGCCTCCTCTGCTTTGGTGAGTTTCACATGAGAGAGCTTGGCTGGGGCTGGAGCAGGGAGGGTGACATGTCCCTTGTCATGGCATGGCAGATGCACCAATTTTCTGGGAGGAGAGAAATGAAAGCCTTGATTTACATGAGCCAAGAGGACAGTGCATTCAAACTGGCAGAAGTTGGGTAGATGGATATTTAGGACAAATCCCTTACCTGGGAGGGTGGGCAGAGCCCTGGATAGAAATTCCCAGAGCCAGCTGGGGCTGCCCCTGGATCCCTGGCATTGCCCAAGGGCCAGGTGGGAGCACTGGGGCTGGAGCAGCATGGCACAGTGGAAGTGTCCCCTGCCATGGCAGGGGTGGAAGGGGATGATTTTTAAGGTTCCTTCCACCCAAACCATTCTGTGCTTCTATACCCTTCCATGATTTAGCCCCCCAGCCCTTCCAGGTGGGTCTGTGGATTGACTCCTGGGGCCAGAGCAGCCAGATGATTTGTGTCCCTCAAAAAGAATGAAAGACCCCCCACACACCTCCTGTGCTGAGCCCACGGGCTTGGGCACACACAGAGGTGTGATTGAATGAGTGGGAAGGGATTACTGTCACCAAACAGTGTCCTTGATATCTTGTCCAGTTAGTCACCCAGGCTCCACCCGCATTCAGTGGGGAGGTTCAGACACCTGGAGGATGTGATTCAGCTCTCCGCCTCCTGCAGGTCTGGAGCAGGGCAGATGGAGCAGCTCCTGCGTCTCTGCTGTCCCCTGCAGGACACCTCCCCTGTGCCAGGCTGATCCAGCCCCAGTGTCCAACCTGGCTTTGGGCACTGCCAGGGATCCCGGTGCACCCCAGCTGCTCTGGGAATGATTCCCATCCCAGCCCTGCCCCCCTGCCATGGAACACTTCCTCATTGCCAAATCCCATCCAGCCCTGCCCCTGGCACTGGAAGCCATTTCCTTTGTCCCTGTCCCTCCATCCCCTGGAATTGTCTCTCTCCAGGTTTCCTGGGGCTCCTTCAGACCGCAATGAATCACACCCAGAGCTTTTTCTCCAGGTGAACAATCCCATTCCCTCAGCCTTTCCCCATTTGGAAGTTGTGAGAACACAAACTCAGCACTTGAGGCCATTCCACAAAAGCTCTTCTATTTTCTGGTCAGGCTGGGGCCCAGCAAAAGTCTGGAGCAGATTTCCAAGAAATCTCAGGGTGAGAAATCATGCTGGTAATTACCAACCTCAAAATCTTGCAGGATAATAAAAGATGGAGCTGTTTTTTGTTCTGGTGGAGAGAACTCTCAAGACAACATAATTTGTTTCTAACAAGCTTTTAATATACTTTTTGCCACAGCACACAGAAGAAAACTCCTGTTAGTCCCTTTTCCCAAAACAGGAATTGGGCTGCCAGAGAAGCTGGAACTGCTTGGAGGAGCAAGGTCTGGGGTGATTGCTCTCTGAGCAGGGTGTCACACATGGAGGTCACAGTCCCCCCGCCCCGGCGCGCCCCGGCTGCTTCCCTCTCTCCCTTCCCCTTCCCCTTCCCCTTCCCCTTCCCCTTCCCTTTTTTTGTTGGTTTTTTTTTCATTGTTTAAAATTTATTTTAACTGAACCTGCCCCTTCTGACACCTCACCTAGAAGGAGCAGCTTCCTGCTGGGCCTCCTCTGCTTTGGTGAGTTTCACATGAGAGAGCTTGGCTGGGGCTGGGAGCAGGGAGGGTGACATGTCCCTTGTCACATGGCATGGCAGATGCACCAATTTCTGGGAGGAGAGAAATGAAAGCCTTGATTTACATGAGCCAAGAGGACAGTGCATTCAAACTGGCAGAAAGTTGGGTTAGATGGGATATTAGGGACAAATCCTTACCTGGGAGGGTGGGCAGGCCCTGGAATAGAATTCCCAGAGCAGCTGGGGCTGCCCCTGGATCCCTGGCAGTGCCCAAGGCCAGGTTGGACACTGGGGCTGGAGCAGCATGGCACAGTGGAAGGTGTCCCTGCCATGGCAGGGGTGGAATGGGATGATTTTTAAGGTTCCTTCCAACCCAAACCATTCTGTGCTTCTATACTTCCATGATTTAGAGCCCCCAAAGCCCTTCCAGGTGGGTCTGTGGATTGAACTCCTGGGCCAGAAGCAGCCAGAGTGATTTGTGCCCTCAAAAAGAATGAAAGGACCCACCACACCTCCTGTGCTGAGGCCCACGGGTGCTTGGGCACACACAGAGGTGGGATGGACAAGAGTGGGAAGGGATTACTGTCACCAAAAGCAGTGTCCTTGATATCTGTGTCACAGTTAGTCACCCAGGCTCCACCCGCAGTCAGTGGGGAGGTTCAGACACCTGGAGGATGTGATTCAGCTCCTCCTCCTGCAGGTCTGGAGCAGGGCAGATGGAGCAGCTCCTGCTCTCTGCTGTCCCTGGCAGGGACACCTCCCACTGTGCCAGGCTGATCCAGCCCCAGTGTCCAACCTGGCTTTGGGCACTGCCAGGGATCCAGGGGCAGCCCCAGCTGCTCTGGGAATTCCATCCCAGCCCTGCCCACCCTGCCAGGGAACAATTCCTCATTGCCAAGATCCCATCCAGCCCTGCCCTCTGGCACTGGAAGCCATTTCCTTTGTCCTGTCCCTCCATCCCCTGGAAATTGTCTCTCTCCAGGTTTCCTGGGGCTCCTTCAGACCGCAATGAGATCACCCCAGAGCTTTCTCCAGGTGAACAATCCCAATTCCCTCAGCCTTTCCCCATTTGAAGTTGTGAGAGACACAAACTCAGCACTTGAGGCCATTCCACAAAAGCTCTTCTATTTTCTGGTCAGGCTGGGGCCCAGCAGAAAGTCTGGAGCAGATTTCCAAGAAATCTCAGGGTGAGATATCATGCTGGTAATTACCACCTCAAAATCTTGCAGGATAAATAAAAGATGGAGCTGGTTTTGTTCTGGTGGAGAGAACTCTCAAAGACACAATAATTATGTTCTAACAAAGCTTTTATACTTTTTGCCACAGCACACAGAAGGAAAAACTCCTGTTAGTCACCTTTTCCCAAAAGCAGGAATTTGGGCTGCCAGGAGAAGCTGGAAACTGCTTGGAGGGAGCAAGGTCTGGGTGATGCTCTCTGAGCAGGTGTCACACATGGAGGTCACAGGAAATCCCTGCCTTTGTTTTGGCTTCTCTGTCACTTAGGAAATGTACAACACACTCGCAGAGCCAAAGAAACAAAGCTCTGGTGTGGAATTTTCCAGGTGTAAAATCCCTGAGCTCCTCCTGTCTTATTGGGTGATTTTCTAACCAAAACCATTACATTTCCCAACCATTCTCTCTCCCTACAGTGTGTGTGACAGTGACAAGCCATTGGATGCAATGTCCACATCTGGTTTTGGTACAGGTCCCCTAAGAGGAGGTTACACTGCCCCATTCCCATCATAGTTTAGATCTCATATGCCTTCATCCATTTTTCTTTCACATGTAATCCTACAAATTTAGGAACGACCTAGGGAGGATAAAACTTCTGGAATAGCTCTGAGCTGTCCCCAGCAGCTCCATTGGGTTTTCTCCCTCCCTCTTTATATGAGTCTGTGGGGGAGGCAAGAAAGCTCCTCTGACCTTTGCCTGTTAACTTGTGCCTCCTCCACAAGATGCAGAGAGATTTTCCAGCTCAGTCCAGCTACCAAGAGCTTTCTGACAGTCAATAAATCACACCACAGCCTCTTATCTTGATTGGAGCTTCTGCTGGTTACTGTCAGATTCCTATTGCAAATATTTAATGCTGCTATTGCATTAAAAGAGGTTTTAGTCACTGCCATATGTGGCTCAAGGGCAAGGCTGGGGACACTTTTATGCCTTTTAAATGAATTTGTGTAGGGATAATAATACATGTGCCTTCCAGAAGAGCATTTCCTTCCTGAAGGTGATGGATTGGAGAGGGAAATGGTGGTTTGGAATCAGTAGATCTCTGTGTGGCAAACAAGCTAAGCAGTATTTGGCTTTGATGGGATTAACTGGAAGAGTTTATTTGTGATGGAAGGCATGGCTCCTGCCAGTTTTAAAATGAAGAATTTTTTTTCATATCTGTTCAAAAATCAGTCAGAAAGGTACAGATCAAAATGATCACTTCTCATTCCACTTCTGACTCTGCCTTGGGTGAGTCTCATTCTTTCTTCATCTTTCAGGTTTCTAAATATTTCCTCTTGGGTTTTTAAATAATGCCACAGCACATCCATAGCTGCTAAGGAAATGAAAGGGCTGGAAACAGCACCCTACAGCCTGTGGACTGTCCAAACAAGCACAGTGGGATCCAGAGATTAATAAGAAAAAAATATTCATCCTTACTAATGGAGTAACAATTTCCAAAATGTTCCAATTTAGGCTTTCTTTACATGTGTTTTTTTTTTTTTTTCATAGAATCCAAGAGTCATGGAATTGGTTGGGTTGAAGGAACCTTAAAGATCATCCCATTCCACCCCTGCCATGGCAGGGACACCTCCCACTGTGCCAGGCTGCTCCCAGCCCCAGTGTCCAACCTGGCCTTGGGCACTGCCAGGGATCCAGGGGCAGCCCCAGCTGCTCTGGGTACCCTGTGCCAGGGCTCCAGGTTTGTCTCTCCCAGAAAGGCACCACGGGCATGAGGGCACTTGGGAAATGCCTCACCTCTGTCCTGGCTGCCATCAGAGTGAAGATTGACGTAGGATCAGGGTTGTCAAATCTGGGCTTGTTCAGAGCCCTCATTTGGGATTAGTGACCTATATCTGGAATGAAAAGGGATCATAATAATGTAATTAAAGAACCTTTGGGCCAAGGGAGCTGTGCTGGTGTGTCAGGAGAGGCAGGGCTGTGCCCCAGGCTGTGCCCCAGGCTGCGTCTGAGGGGTTCAGCTGCGTTCAGTTCTACCAGTGCTGCCACAGTGGGAAAGGCAAAATATAAATAAATAAATTGGCCCTCAAATAGCTGCCAGATTTATCTGTCAGGGGATCAAACTCATCCATTCACACTGTGTTTGCATCCTCTGTCAGCCCCTGACTCTTCATTTGGCATGAGGCTGCTGATCCAGCAAGAGGTTTGCTGTCTTCCCCACTGTCCAGGACCACATGCAGCTTTCCCACACACAATCTTTTTAATTAGAGGTCTGTCATTTTTTTTTTTTTTTCCCAGACATCTTGAATGACTTTCTCTTGGCTTCCTTCACACTTTCAGTGCTCAGCCAGAAAGCAGCTCTTGGGAGCAGCCTCTGCTCCCTCAGCACAGCCACCTACTTGTTCCCCTTTGGTTTCTCAGCGAGCTTTATCTTTCCATTTTTGCTTCTAATTTATCAACACTGAGAGCCTGCCTGGCTTTGGCAGCCTTTCCTGTAATGAGGCAGCTCATGAAAAGCTGTGTCACAACCTGGCTTGTTCTTGTCAGTGGCTTTTATCTTCACTCTGCAGTCACTGGAGCTCCACTTTTTATTTTTGCTGGAGTTCTTCTGGCTGCTTTTAGCTGAGGTTGCTTTCTGTTTTAGCTGGAGGATGATTTAGCTCTGCTGAAGCCTGGCAATGATGGTACATAATAGCAGCATGTATTTTTAATCTAGATTTGGTTTCTATGTTTTACAGCACCAGGGAGAGTTTGGTTCTGTGTCTGAGGTGCCACTAAAAGATGTGTACGATTTCCTGAGTGTTGATGACTTCAGTGAATTATCCCAGCTCTGTTTTAGAGCTGTTGCTTAGGGACTTTTAGTATTTTAGTATTGATGTACAAAGCTAGCCAAAAACCAGTCTTCTTTCCTAATTCACAAAAAAATCATTCTCAAGTTGGATCTGCATCCAGAGTGGGCAGAATGGATTCTTCTCCCTCTCTGAAAACTCTGGTAAATCAGTGGAAAAGGTGCCATGTGCAGCTGCATTGCAAGGATGGCACTTTGGCAAAGCTGCTCAGCATTGCCAGGACTTCAGGGAGCCATCAGCCATCAAAGAATCCTTGTTCCCCCTGGCCATGGGGCTCTGTAATCTTACAGAATCCTGACTCCAAGGAGGACAGGCCAGGAATTGTGATGCTGATGAAACCCCTTGGAACCAGAGGCTGTGTGAACATGGTGCTTCAGGCATTTTCCTGAGGGTCTCTCTCCACATTGTGGCATTTCTCTGGAACCCTAAGGGTGAATTGGGCCCTGCCTGGGGATGCAGTTCTGTGCCAAGGCTGCACTCCAGACAGAGGTGCTGAAATAAAGCCTGAAGAAATTTATGTCTTGAAGCCTCTCTAGTTGTGAGCTCCTGAAAACCCCAGATTGCCTGATTCTGAGGCAGTTCAGTGCTGGGTGTGTTCTGCACTGTGCTGGAATGAAGCACCAGGGATTTGGGGGCTGGCTGGGGGCATCTTCTGAGGCTTTGCAGAATCTGTTTCACAAGTGGGCCTGTGGAGTGAGTCCATTGCAACAGAATTTTTGGTGATGGCTGAAGATCACACACTCATTTTGGCTCCAGGCAGGGTGACCCTGCTGTCCCTGTGCTCTCCCAGCACCTCCCCAGTGCTCTCTGCAGGAGGAATGCTGCTCCCTGCCTGGCACAGGGGGAAGGACTCTCTGACAAGCCTGATGCTTGTCAGGATCATTTGTTGGGCAATTAACCAGAGCTTGCTTCATCTGCTCTGTGTAGGGATGGAGCTTGGCCTGGCAGAGAGGAAAACTTCACCCAGAGGAAACAGCACTGAAGCATTTTAAGAGGAAACTCTGTTGAGGTTGTCATTCCATTTCATATCACAGCACATAGATTATCCTGAGTTATAAGTTGTGGTAAGAGGAGGAAGGCAATGACCAAATTCAGGAAAAGAAATTACTCTTTTTTTTGTATTGCTGATAAACCGAAATTAGCAAGTGATGGTGGGTCTGAAAAAGAGAGATCTGGCGCTCCTCTTGTCAGCACTTACAGAAGAAGCCTGGCAGGGTGCAGCCAGTGATCTCACCTGGGGGCAGGTCCTGATCCTGCCAGCAGTGAGCACACAGGGAATCCTTCAGGGAAGATCAGACAGGTGAGCAGGCTTGGCTGATAGAGCAAACCTTGGTTTAATTCTGTGATCACAGAAACACAGGTTGGAAGGGACCACATATTGCTAAATATCCTCACTGCAGTCCTAGCAAATGGAAGTGCTCCAAAAATGTGTGGATGTGGCATTTGAGGATGTGGTTTTATGGTGAAGTGGAGGTGCTGCTGGGTTGAGGGGCTGTTGGATTTGATGATATTAAAAGTCTTTTTCAACTTTGAGAATTCTATGATTCTATAGAATGAGCCAGAGCCCTGTATGATTTGTCCTTATGGGCTCCTATTTTCATCAGATCACTGCTGGGAAAGGGAAAAGATGTGGCTGAGAAATTCAGGAGATGGAAAAAATCAATCAAAGGTTGGACTCTACAGCCTTGGAGGCTTTTTCCAACCTAAATGATTCTGGGGTTCTGTGAAATGAGCTGGACACAAAAAAAGGTTTAATCTGTGCATTAAATCAGAGGTGTTTTGGGTGGTGCATTGCTGCACAAGGAGCTCTGAGGGGTTGGCTGCAGGACATCCCTGAGGTCTGAGGATGTGAATTCCTCACTATGCCCGGGGTGGTGATGGTGATGCCTTGTGCAGGCTGCCCTAGAGCAGGGGCTGGGCAGAGCTAAAGAATAAAGCATAGATTTATTCAAAGGCCTCCATGGACCCACCTTGGGCAGCACCAGAGCCCAGCCAGGGCTGCACCCAAGATGACCCAAAATGGCCCCAAAATGCCCGGCCGGGCACGGGGTCTCTCCCTGGGATCAGCTCTGCTCCATTCCCACCTTGCAGTTCATTGTCCCAGCCCAGCTTTAGCCCAGGCACTCCCACCCTGCTTGTTTTTCTCTCTCCAGCCCACGGGGTTTGTGCTCCTGGCCTGAGATTGGGATCATTTGTCCTTGGTGCCAGCTGGAGCAGGAATTGTTTTGTCTCCCTGCTCTGTGCACAGAGCTCTCCATCCCATAATATGAACCCAGACCCACACACTAAAGCAGCACAGAACCCGAAAAACAGAAAAGCTCAAACCTGAGGCATCAATGGAACCTCTCCTGTGGGATTTCTGAGGGGTCCTGTTGAGTGCTCTGCTCAGGGAGCAGTACAATATCAGAGAAAGGGGAACCCATTTCCCTCCTGCTCTGCCAGCCTGATGAAAACTCACTGAATTTATTTTCCCTGAGTTGAGCAAGGATCAGCCATCAAACAAGAGGAACCAAGTGGGAATGAGTAACATGTTGAAGTGTACCAAAGTGAGCTCATGTCCCCACGAGGATGGGGTATTTGTCTCTAGTTTTTTTTACTTCACTGGGAAACCAGAAGTAATTTTTTATTTTCTGAGAAAAGCAAGAAGCAGACCACGGTTACATTTCCTCTTTTTTGTTTCCTCAAGGAAGCACTTAGTCAGTTGATTATTCACTGTGAGACATATCCTCAGCTTTCTTTGCATTCTAGGAAGGAAAATCTAACAAAGAAATAAAGTGTGTGTTTGTGTGTCCGTGTTCATACACAGACACACACACACATACAAATCTATATATATTTTTTTTTTTTTTCAAATTTGTGGGCTTTCCCTCATCTTGGTTCAGAGCATTTTCATTTCTGAGAGGGAACTGAAAATGGCAATAATTTTACTTCTTGCAAATTTAAGGCAAGGTAACTTCCCATGTGTCCATTATTCCAGGATTTAAAAAGAAAAAAAGAAAGATGGAGTTTGGTTATTTTCAAAGCAGCGAATAATGGTGATTTTGCAATGAAAAAAAAGTAACTTTATGTAATTGAGAAAAGTTATATATTTATATAAAAATGTCTACATTTATACACTGATATTAGTCCTGACATTGGTCTCATATCTCAGTAGCTGAAATGTCACATGTTGAAATCTGTGTAACCTCAAACAGGCTGTTGCTGTTACCAAACTTCAAATTGTGTTTGGCAACCCAGTTTTTACATTTCAACATGAGAAAGGCCATGGAAATTTTGACTGTATGGTTTTCTTCATGATTAAAGTAAAAAAAAAAAAAAAAAAAAAAAAAAAAAGAAGATTTTGTATTTATTTTTAATCTGGACCATTTTTCATATCAGAATGATTTCTTTTTACTGCAGCTTTGGATTTTATTACTACTTCCCTCCCCCTTCTTCCCATTCTGAGGGGCTATTGCTAAAAGCAGTGTTTTGCTTGAAAATGACAATTTTTATCAAGGTAGTAAGAAGGAGAAGAGCAGCCACTTGCAGCTGCTGTGAGTGGATGAGGGCTTGGTCCTCAAACACTCTGGCACACAAGCAACTCCAGATATCTAAGCAGCCACATCAAAAGGTCTCATAAAGTTCTTTATAGGAACAAGTGTTTGCAGGATCATTGTTGTAGCTCTGAGTTCTCTCATGTTGCCCCATCTGTAAACCAGGAATGGTGCAGGATTCATTTGGAAAACACTCTGAAATCAATTGATTTAAAGCAGTAGTTATGAATTTGTCATTTTTTGATGTCAGGGAAGAGGGGGAATGCTGGCCAGCAACAATTGGTATTTTCCATTTTCCACAAAAATGATAAAATAGAACATTTCAGAGATGAACCTGGGAGAAAAACAATTCCTAAAAAGGAACAATCCTAAAAAGTGCTGCAAGAAGGAAGGCAAAAAAATCTGCAGAGAAACAGTGGAAAAATACAATTAAAGGAGGAATAAAATGTTAAGAAACTCTGTTGTTAGCCAGGGAATTTGGGTAGGGTGATGTCCAGAGGGCTTCATGCTTCCTTTTTCCCTCCAACAGCAGAGCCTTCACCCATTGTGCCCTCAGATCATTTTGGGGTTGATTTTCTCTGTAAACCAGGAACAGTTCTGCCCCTGCACACAAACTCACACTTCTGTGAAATGTCAGGCCCTGAACTTTTTGATGTGACCTTAAAGGGGAAATCTTGGCCACAAAGGTGCCAGCAGAGCAGTCAGACTTTCCTCCTGAATTTGTGACATTTGTGCTTCAGTTTGGTGTTGAGCTCAGTGCTTCATGTCTGATTTATTTTGATATATTTTGAGTTCCACATGCTGGTGTTACTGGTGTGATGAGTGAGGTCATCTGGCAGCCCACTGGGATCCTTCCCTGCTATTTGAGGGTTTGGCTTTTGTTTCAAAAGCTTTTTAAAAGCTGTCATAGGACACTCTTACTCTGTTTCTATTCACACACGGTTCATTCAGCTAAAGGTTTGGCAATTCATTTATATTTAGCCATCAGTTATGCAAAGATCTCTCATAAATTAAAATATGCAGTGGTGTAAAACGTGGTTACCCTGGTTTGGTTTTGTTTTCAATTATTTATTCAGTTATTTTATAATTTTTCCCTATTTATGCTGCCCTCATGATAGCAAGTGCTTATAGTGCCACCATCTGGTTGAGCCAGTTGCTGTCTCCACGCTCAGATTTTATCTTGAAATGAACTTTCCCCATTCCTACAAGAAAATCCAAGCCAGTTTTGTGCTATTTCTAACACCCCTTTCTCCTGTTTTCAGCTGTTGAGAACAAAAATTTGAAGGCAGCAGCTAAAATGACTGGCACTTGAGGAGGATTTAATCACCATTATGGGCCATGAATAATTTAATTTTTTCACTTTGAAAAAATCACTTTGAAAACTGTGATTATTCATCTATGCTAATAATTTAGGAGAGAGTTCCCAGTTTTTAAATTGGGCTGTGTTTTGATCTTTATTTAATAACTTGGGGATATAGTTTAGGGATGATGGTGGTGATGCTGGGGTGATGGTGGGACTGAATGATCTTGCAGATCTTTTCCATCCTTGATGATTCTGTGATCCAAAATTCTTCTGTGTGTATTTAGCCACTCCAAAAATGCCCTATTTTCCCCTGTGCTTCACTGATTCAGTTGAGCAGGGCAATGAATTTACTGCAGCTGATTTTTTAAATTTGATTTCTGACTTTCCAGTCTGATCCTGCAGGTGTAAAAACAACATTAATGATGATGATGATGGGACCAAGCCTGTAAAATAAGAAAATGGTGTACAGATGATTTGGGGGCAGGTAGCCCTCTTGGCAAGTGAGTGTCCAAACAGGCTGGGCTGCTGTGTAATTCCATTTCTTTTTTGGACATGTTTTCCATCCTGTGGGTACCACAAACACGATGCAAGTGGTAAAGCCAGGTCTGTGCCTGCATGTTGGAATCCACCTGCTGCCAGCAGGGATTTCCCAGTGCTCAGCTGGCCTGGGCTTTCAGTCTCACACTGGATTTGAGGATTTCCCTGCCTCCATTCCATCCTCACCAGATTCCTGCAGTCACCCAGAGCCCTTCCAGCAGCAGGGGGTGGTTGGTCCATAATGCTCAGGGAAGTTGTGGGGGTACAAAAGTGATTTAAACCCACCTTTGTCCTGTGGCCAAGAGGCAAAACACTTCCTGCTGCTTTCTTGGGCTCTGCCCTCACCTTTGGAGAGCCTCAAGGAAGAGACAAATGCACGAGCAGCTGCTTGCACAACCTGCAGTCCATTTCTTAACCCCCTTTTCTTTGGGAATCATTTCCTTGTAGGGTCCTGCTGGACAACCTGGCTCTCCCATGGGATGGGTTGGCAATGTTCTGCTGCCTCTCCCACAGCTGGGAAAAGCATTTAAGGGGTTGCTTGAACCTCGTGTTTTTTGCACAGAGCACAGGCCTGTGAGGTGGTCACTGGAGGACACAAAGCCAGGGATGTGACCTGAATTCCTTCATGGGTTCCTTCTCAACAGCTACCTTGTGCAGGTGCCACAAGCAATTACCCATTTCATCGGATACTTGAGTGAAACGTTTTCAGAGGGGGAGATGTGGGTAATCTCTGGGCCCTGAGGAGTTGTTCCATTTTTAATTGTGTGTTTTAGGGTCTGTGGGGCTCTGATATTTTAAGTTAATGCAAACAGCAACACACTGCCATCATTGTGCTCCCCAGCTCGGGGCTTGTGGCTGAATTACCTCATGATAGGCGTTTTAAGTCTTTTGGCCTCCTTCTTGGCCTCATATTTCAACACAACACGTGAAAGGGATGAAGAATGAGCTAAAACTCCCTCCTGATTGTTGCAGAGTTATGAGCTCTTTTATTTTTCATCCCATGTGTTTTGCTGTAACCTCTGGCTTTGCTGCAGCAATCCAGGCCAGGTGAAGACGGCGCAGAGGGAGGGAGCTTCCCCTCTGATGTCAGCACATTTACCTTCCCCTAAAAAGGTGGAAGTTTGCTTCTGTTTGCTGCAAACAAAGCCAAGGTCTTTCCCCAGGGTCACTCTCTGCTCGGCAGGATCTGTTTGCAAAGTGCAGCCCGCACGTTCCCCTGGAAAGAAAATTCCTGCTGACATTGCCCTGGCTGCACAAAAGGCTTTGCACTGCTCAATGCCAGGCAGTTCTTCACCCCAGAAATGCTTTCCCCAGGCTGAAGTTCCTGGGCTGTGTCCGTGCTGGTGTCTCCTCTTCAGCCAAGAGATGCCAAGGGCTGGGAACCACCACCACAGCACTCAAAACCTGCCAGAGCTGGTGCCACCAAGGGTTACACTGGATCAGCCACGGCCTTTTCAGCTTTTAAGGAGATTTTGGGCTGCCTGGGATTCCCTGGTTGTGATTGTTCAGGAAAGAAAAGGGAAATGGAGCTCCAGAGCACGGCAGGGTCTGTCCCAGGCAGGGTTTACAAATGGTGCCAGAGGAGGGTGACCGGTGGGGAATGGTGCCACATCCAGCTGGAGGACACTCACCAGTGGGATTCCCCTGGGCTCAGTACCTTTACTGATGATCTGGATGAGGAGATCAGCTACAGCCTCAGTAAAGTCAAGGATAACCCTGATGTGAGGATCTGCTGGAGGGCAGGGAGGCTCTGCAGGGACATCTGGGCACTCTGGATCCGTGGGCTGAGGCCAACGCTGTGAGGATCAACAGGGCCAAGTGCCAGGTCCTGGTGTCCTGGGTGGCCAGCAGCAGGAATTTGCCCATGGAAGGGGGCTCAGGCCTTGGCAGGGGCTGCCCAGGGAGCTCTGCAGTGCCCATCCCTGCAGGTGTCCCCTGGAGGTGGCACTGAGTGCTCTGGGCTGGGGACAAGGTGGCCATGGGGCACAGCTGGCACTGCCTGGGCTGGGAGGGCTTTTCAATCTCAGGGATCCTGGGGTTCCATGACTCTGAGCAGAGCACAAGGTGGGTGTCTCCCTGGGTTTCCCAGTGCTCCCCACAGGGAGGAGCAGTGCTGGTGCCAGCAGGAATGCAGGGGTGTGGCAGGGCAGGGCTCAGGGGAGGACAGAAAGCAGCTCCAGGCTCAGCCCTTTCCCAGCTCCCTCAGCCCCTCCTGGCAGGGACTTGTGCAGAGCCACAAGGGCCCCCTGAGCCTCCTTTGCTCCAGGCTCAGCCCCTGCCCAGCTCCCTCAGGAATTCTCCAGCCCCTTCCCAGCTCCCTTCCCTGCCCTGGACACGCTCCAGCCCCTCCAGGGCTCTCCTGCAGGAGCAGAACTGGACCCAGCCCTGAGGGACCCCAGCACAGAGGGACAATCCCTGCCCTGCTCCTGCTGGACACACAATTCCTCATCCAGCCCAGCTGCCAGTGCCCTCCTGCCCACCTGGGCACCCCTGGGCTCGTGTCCAGCCCCTGTCAGCAGCACCCCCAGGGTCTTTTCCAGCTCTCCAGCCCCTCTGCCCCAGTGGGAATGAACAGATGAGATCTGAGACCTCACTCCATAGTTAAGGTCTGGAAGGGCTGGTGTCTTCACAGAATCTGTGAAGAGTGAATTTAATATGGAGAAAAGAATAATTCTGTAAGAAGCTCTTGCAGCAGAAGAGATTTCTACTGGGTGGTCAGTACAAACTCTGTAGCCCTTTCTGTGTAGCACAGGTCAGTCCAAATACAAAAGAGAAGGTGGCTACATGGAGCTGGGAAATTTTGTTCCATTTGTTTTAACCACTTCCATCTGGAAGTGGTTGAAAGCAAAGTACATAAAGATGAGGAGAGGATGAGAGACTTTGCTTCTGTTGGGTAATTAAAGGGGGAAAAAGCCTCACCACCATAAAAAAGAATGAGATAAATCCTGTCACAACGAAGTTTGTTGCTGTGGTTATAAAAGTGTTCCCTTTTCACAGAAAGAAGCTCATATGTCTAGGATCAAGTATGATCAGAGCTTAACTCCACAAAGAAAATAAAAATACAAAACCTACAGCAATCATAGAGGAAGAGTGGAGGAAGAGATAAAGGAGAACAGAGGAATGAGATGTGGGTAATTTGTAACTTGGTATCGCTTTCAGAAAAAGATTTAGAGAGCCTGTGTCCTCCCAAAGGGCCTTTGGCATCTCATTAAAACCTTTAACATTGTCCTGACAACTCCTCTATTGCTTATATGGAGCTGACTGATAAGGCAATATTCTTAACTTTAGCACTGCTGCCTTTAAAATTCTTTAAGACAAATGTAGTTGGTCTTGAGATGGATGAGGGAAAAAAATTCCTGGACCTCCTGAAATGATTATTTTTTAAACACTGGAGCTAGGAATTCTTAAAAAAAAAACATTAGAAGAGCCTGCAGCTTTTCTCCCTTTCCAAAATTTGCTGGTGGAAAACATCTTATCAGAATTTTTTTTTCTTTTTTTTTTCTTTTTTTTGCTGCAAGAGCTGCAGGGAAAAAGCTGAGTGAGAGTGAGAGAGCCTCGCTGGTGACTTGGGGTCTGGCTGTGCTGCCTTTTCAGCATGAGTAATGGTGTCACTGTGAGCCCATATATTCTGGGCCATTTGTGAAGTGCCTGTCACAATGTTATCTAAAGAGCAGTGGCACTTTGGAGACCGTTCTGGGCTGCTGAGGAGGACAGGCTCCTCAGCCTGCCTTTGCAATCAGCTCTGCTCTAGCACACTGGGCTCCTTTACAGTGTCACATTATCCTCGTCTCAGGAAGGATTTCTGCATGGACAGGGTTGTTAAACAGTGGAAGGAGCTGCCCAGGGAGGTTTGGAGTCCCCATCCCTGGAGGTGTCCCAGGAAGGCCTGGAGGTGGCACTCAGTGCTCTGGGCTGGGGACAAGGCACAGCTGGGACTCAACAACCTTGGAGGACTTTCCCAACCTCAATGATTCTGTGACTGTTGTGCCCATGATGTCCCTGGTTGTACAATTCAGGAGAAAAGGCTTCATTTACCACTTCCCAGTTTTTCCTTCCCATGAGAAGATTCATGGCAGGAAAGCTCCCCCAGCCTGGTGAGCACATGTGGGGAGTTACCTGAGCAATTAAATGAAGGCACTCGAGTGAGAGGTGCACGTGGGATATTCTTTGAAGATGTTCTGTGATCAAAGCAGAAAAAGGAAATAAAAATAAGTATGTTTGCTAAATATTGAATAAATTAAATGTGAGGGTACTGCAAGGAAAAGGTAGAACATGTGTTTGTGGGGAAAGGCTCCATCCACTTCATATCCATGATTAAATATTTTCTGTTGTCAGTTCACATTCCTTCCTGTTGTTCCTGGTGGGGAAACTAGAGGATAAAGGAGGCTGGGACATAAGGAGCTTTGTGGGCAACTCTATGATTCATTTTGTGATTTATGGGCCAGTGTCAGATTTCTTTTATCTCCCCCAGGAAGAGCAGAACTCAGAGGGCTGACAGGGCAGTATTGTTCAGGGATGCAGGCACCAAGGTGGAAGAGTTCTGGGCAGGTGGCAAGAACTGAAAGAATAAACCTCTTCTCTCTGAAGTACCAGAATGGTAATAAAAGAATCACACAATGGTTTGGGTTGGAAGGGACCTTAAAAATCATCCCATCCCACCCCCTGCCATGGCAGGGACAGCTCCCACTCTCCCAGGCTGCTCCCAGCCCCAAAGTCCAACCCGGCCTTGGGCACTGCCAGGGATCCAGGGGCAGTGACAGCTGCTCTGGGAATTCTATTCCAGGGCCTGCCCACCCTCCCAGGGAACAAGTTAAAAGGGAGTGTGAGAACTCAGCCCATCACTCCTGATGTCCAGAGCTACCGAGAGAACCCTTGGGGGGCTCAGGAGCCTTGGAATGTTGCCAGAAGCACTTGGTGGCTTGATTTTGATCCATCTAGGGATGTGCCACCTGTGTATGAGGAGATGGAACCTGTGAGAATCACTGGGGTGTGAATGGTGAAGGGTAAATCACAGATTTTGGGGGTTTGGTACAGGGGGGTTGTGGAGGCAAGGTGGAAGAATCAGGGCATGTCACAAGGCTCTTCTTTCTTCTTCTTGTCATCCATCTTCTGTGGTGATGTTGGCACTTGTGGATTGGTCTGTGGTGAAGGTGCACAAGGGTGATAGGTATTGGGGATAAAAAGTAAATATGATATATGTAGTTTTTGCTATAAAAAGACGCGACCGCCTTGGGGGTGCTCAGAGTGCCTTTGGCTGCCCTGCTGGTCAGATCCAGGTCGGGCAGAGAAGGGATTTTGTAGATAAGAAACAATAAACAGTTCTGAAGACCAAAAAACCCAGAGTCCAGACTCATCTTTTGAGGCCCAGCGTGCAAAGAACCATTCTAAGCAAGTGTGGGAGCAGAGACAGACAGCCCAACCCCATAAGAGAGAAGTAAAAATCAAGATAGGTTAAGTTGGAAATTAACAGTTTAACCTTTCACTACATTAATCATCAGTTTGTAAGCCCTTATAATTGACTTAATAAGCTTTCTGTTGTTTGGAAATTAGGCTTTCATCTCTGTCCACCAGTTATAGACTTAGCAGTAGCTTAGTTCCTAATGTTCAGTCCATACATTTTGTGGAGTGAAATACACTGTGGAATAAACACAAACAGCTCTCAGGTCACAGTTTCCATCTGTTGTGAAGAAACTCCCTTACAGAGGTGGGAAAAGAGTTTTCCCAGGTTATAACTGGGAATGCAGCACCACAAAACCCAGTAAACTGCAGATCAAATATTCAATGTCAGGAAGGAGAAAAAACCCAGCCTGGGTCTTTTGACTCACTCCAGTGTTCTGTCTAACTGTGATAAGGTGCTAGTCTTGTTTTAACTACTACTGGGCAGCCAGCAGCTCTTCACAGGAAGAACAATATTATTTGACATTTCTTAAAATATGAAATGGCAAGAAAAATATGATACTTGACTGTGCATGGATATGAAGTTGTGGTCTTGCTCAAATATGTGATTCTAAGATGTCACAGTGAATCTGAGTGTGTGTGTAAGAGAAATTCAGTAGTTAATTTTCCAAAGTTTTTCCTTCTGGTTTCTTTTAATTAAATCTAAATTACCTTCAGAATTAGAAGGTCATTCTGTAAAATTCTGAATTAGGCCACCCTAAATAAGTTCAAAAAGGTCTATTAGGCCACCCTAAATAAGTTCAAAAAGGTCTATTAGGCTACCCTAAATAAGTTCAAAAAAGGTTAAACTTTTGAGTACATCTTATAATCATAACAATAATTATGCCTGATTGCTGTGACTGTTACTCATGAAAGAGGCAAAGCTGTGCTTCTGAAGCTGTGCTTCTGCTCCTCGGGAATAATAAGGTGATGGATGTGTTGATCAGATTTTCAGATGTGCTACATGCAGTGAAGGAAAAAAACCCAACTTAGTTTCTTTTTTCATCACTACTTTCTGGATAGGAGGGGCTTCCCACCTTCTAACGTGACCCTGTTTGGTTTCGCTCCATCAGATTTCTCAGTATGTGACAGAGGCAAGGCCTCCAGAATTCTCCTGAACACGAATGTCTGTTGCCTCTTCTGACTAATAAAGGAGTTTTCAGATTTACTAATAATTTCTCTTTTAGGTTGCCCCATTGATTTCAAACAAGTTTCCCCTAAAGGCGTGTTGCAACAGAGAAAAGCAAGGCACAATTCTTCCCAAGAATATTTCTGGGATTCACATTCTCTGAACCTCAAAGAAAGAAAAAACAATTCTTTTCTCATTTGCTGTGCCTGTGTTGTGCCAAAGTAGAATGCAATGTGGAGATTACTTACCCAAAGTGATGGTGGTTTGTTTCCTTGGCCTGTCAGAGCCCAGTGTGTGAGTTGGGACTGTTGGGTGACAGTCACGAGATTCTGTGCAGTTGTGTTCAGACTTGAGTGCTTGGCAGATTCAGTTTAGATGTAATGTAATATAGTGTAATATAATATAGACTAATATGGTATAATAAAGTAATTAATTAGCCTTCTGATAAGATGGAGTCAGATGCATCATTCTCTCCCCTCGTTGGGGGTTCCCTGCAAATTCCATGAAGGTGTGCTTGATTTCTAGGTTGTTTCTCCTTCTCCTTCTCCTTCTCCTTCTCCTTCTCCTTCTCCTTCTTTTTTTTTTTTGATGCTGGAACACTCAGACCTGGGATCCTAATCCATGAGATATTGTGAGGGGTTTGAGAGAAGCACTGGCTGTCCAGCCAAGCTTTGCTTCCATCTATACCACCACAGCAGTACAGACTCAAAGCACCTCAATAAAGTTTTAAGTTATTAAGCTATAATATTCCTAAATACAAAGTGATGTCTCCAGTGATGCCATCTAAAGCTCATTATCAAAAATGAATGTGATTTTCAGCCCACCTGTTTTGTTGGTTTTTTGTTTGTTTTTTTTTTAAATAACTAAATAAACATTGATTACTGGGGTTAAACTTCTCAACTCTGAGAAATCCATCAGCTGTTTTTCTCAGAAGCTGCTCAAGACACCCTGAAATCTGGTCATTGTGGTCTCTCAAAACCATTGTGCTTTGTTCTGTGTTAATTTCCTCATTCATTTGCACAATTATGTAAGAAATATGAAGGATGAGATCTTTGTCTCCCTTAATGTGCATTCCCACAGATGGCAGAAATTGTCCTGTATTCTATTAATAAATTTGTATTACCTGCAGGCCCTGTGATGTCTGCACAAGTGCTCTTAACTCTATTCAAGAAACTTCAAAGAATGAAAGCAACACTTCCTTATAGATTACATTGAGCAGAGATTTATTAACACCTTTTAATTGTAAATCCTGTATTTCTTGGAAGAAATGGATCCCTCCACTGGCTTGTGGAGGGACAAGTTGCTCTGGAAAACAATAGTTTGAATATTGTTTAGATTTGAATGGTTTGAATACAGTTTTGATTGACTCAAATGCCTGTGAGAACATTTATTCTTTCAATGACAGGTTAGCACACAGGAAACATTTAATCATAAATACATGTTGTGTCTTTGAAGCCCAAAACCTCAGTGTAATCTCAAACATTTATTACACAGTGGATTACAAGATACACACCATCTTCTCATTTAAATCAATGTTATGCCTATCATACCATTTTAAAAGTTGCTCTAAACAGGGGAACAAAGCTGTTCTTTCGGGCCCCTGGGATGGGTATGGGTTTGGAGCATCTGACAGGAGAGGCTGGGAGAGCTGGAGCCTGGAGAAGGGATAGCCCAGGGGGATCTTATCCATGCTGTAAATTCCTGGTGGAGGATGACCCCAAAAGATGGAGTTCAGTATTCCTAAGTGGCACCCAGCAAAAGGATAAGAGGTCAAAGGGAATGATCTGAAATAAAGAAAATTCAACCTGAACATAAAAAAACTTTTACTGTTGTGGGGAAGAACTCTGGGAAAAGGTTGCCCTGGGGGATTTTGGACTTTCCCTCCTTGGAGATGCTCAAAATCTGACCAGGAACTCCCTTCCCTCCAACAGCTTCACTTGGGGAGGGGAGGAGCTTTGGGTTTTGAGTTGTGATTTCCATATTCTGTCCCTGCAAGCAGATTCCTGGCACACACCTGGGAACACTGCACTGGGGCACACTCTGCACTTTGTGTGCTTTCTTCAGACTCCAGGCAGCCTTTGCTTGCATCCTAGATGACATTCCTCTGTGCTTGATGTTTTCTTGTCCAGAATTTCCAGTCCCAGAGCAGCTGCATTAAGCAGTTAATTCCCTTTCCCTTGTTACCTCCATCTATGAATAATCTCAGCCTCAAGAATGGGAACATTCAGTATTTTCCCTAATGCAATCCTCTCATTCAATCCAGATTAGGGTCCACTCCTCCACTGCTTATTTTAAGGTGCAGCAGAAGGAAAAAAAAACCCATATGGAAAATAAGAGAGTGTTTGTTTAAGCATGTGGCATATTTTGTGCAGAGATTTTAATTCATGCAGAAGAATTCTTAAAGACTTCTTTGTTATTAAGGTAGAGCCTGAACAGTTTCCATGTCCTCAGTCTTGTTCCCTGACCCTCTCTCCTCTCCTCAGTTACTTACTGGGAGTATAAGATCTTTTCACTGACAGAACTGGATTTTTTTTCTTCCCACCCCACCTGCCAGGAACAGCCTTAGCCCATGCCACTGGGTCTTGCTTTTTTTGATGCCATGCTTTGACTTCAGCAAAATAAATGCTCAAAATATTTGGGGCTCTCCAGTCTGCCCTTCAGTTTTTGGTTTTGTTTTTTCTCTTTCTAGTTCCCTGACAGTGTGAAACAGAGCCCAAAGAGACTGTCTGAGTCACCAGGTTTTGCCTGATGGTGCAGAAAGATTGAGATCCACCCAAAAACTCCATTTCCAGCTCAGCTTCCATCCCAGAGCTGAATAAGAACTTCACTCTGATGGCTGACAATCTCATTCCCCGGTTAAATTTACTTGTGGCTAGTCTGTGTTTGTTTTCTCTTTTGACAACTCCATTCTTTGCTTCAGGAGCTCAAATACCTCCCTAATTTACTTGTAGAAGGCACTTAACTCCCTAGATCTAATTTTGGTGGAGTAAACAAACCAAACTCTTCCATTTTCTTGGGTGAAAATCTTTTTTTTTTTTTTTTAGCATCTTCATTGCCATTCTCCACATCTGCTCACGTTTGGATGTTCTACAGCAACATTTACAATATCAAGATCTTAATACAAACATAGGGGCATTAATATTCACTCCATAGTGGCAGGATCTTCTGTTTGGATTTGTCTGTTTCTGAGCTGTATCACAACGCTGGGTTTGGGGAATTTAATTTTCTTTCTTCCCTCTCATTTTCAGCTGGGAACTGCTCCACATTCATGCCAGTTCTGTGGATATTTCTTGGATATTTGAGAGGACTGGGAAAATGTGTGACTTCTGGTTCCCTATATTGTGATCTTTTTTGGAGCCAAGCTGAGTTTGGAGAGACCCTTATATTTAACATAAGAAAAGCCAAGTAGGATCAAGTTTGAAGCCAGTTTGTGAATCCTTAGCTCTTCATAATCCTCTGCAGACAGGGATTCAGTTGGATATTTCAAAATAGCTCAGCAACTATGGGCATAATTTTTATGAACTATCTTTTAAACACAGTCATTCAAGTGACAGAGCTCAGAACTGTTATTTTAAAAGGCCTTTTAGGCATTCTTGCCCACTTTATTTGTCATGACTGTTGTTGGAATGCTTATCCTTAGCAGTCCAGAGCTTTGGCCTTTAATTAATGCTGAAATAGTCATGGTTCTAGCCCAAAAGATCTGCTCTGAGCTCAGCTCCTGTTGCTGCTGAAGGCTGAAATAAATCAGGTGGAGCCTAGACTGGGTGTGACACAGGAGTGGAGAGTGCAGGAGCAATGGTGGCAAAAAAAAATCTTACCTATCCCCAGTGGAAACTGAGAGGAAAATTTATCAGGGAGAAATGTAAGCAAAATAAATCAGCTTCAGCACAAAAAAAAAAAAAAAGAAAAAAGAAAAAAAAGAGGCAGAATAAAATGCTTATAATCTTCTTGTAAATGTGAGAGAGAAGAACTTCAGACACAGAGTCACTGCTGATGTCCTGCACTCCTGACGGGGGAATAATCCCGCTGATAAGGGACTCCTCAGCAGATTCATGCTGCAAGCACAGCAAAGAAAACAAATGAACTGAAACAAGAAACAGCATGGCATAGATGTCTAACCCTGGAAAGGCTGGAAGTCTCCAAGCACTGCCAAGATTTCTGGTTAGCCAGGCTGGGATGTAAACTCGGTGTCACACAAGAGCGACCGCGCGGTGACCGCGGGACGGAGCGCACGGGGGGCAGATGCTGCACGGCAGCACAGCCAGCTTCCATGGATTTCTCCTCAATCCATGGCTGTGTCTTGCCTGCAGCAGCTCTGCAAGAATCATTCAGGGATCCCCAGGGGTCTGGAATGGCAGTTCTGGGAAGTAGGGCAGTGATGAGTTATGCAGCGTTTCTGTGACAACAACAGGGCAAAAAAATCCTTCCTGGCTGGGCAAAGAGGGGGAAAGAGGGGCTTTCTGCAGTTTGGGTCTAGGTTTCATTCTCTCTCTGCCCTGGCTATTTGTGATCTGATCAATCTGCAGAACAGGAGCTGGAGGTTTGCCCTCTTGGTTTCTTCAGTGTGTTGAATATTTTCAGCAACAGAATACTCCCCCAGAAGCTGGGCTAAGGATGTGGCATCATTCCTGAGGGCTAGAACTGAAGAGCAAATACTGATCTCTTCATTTTGTCTCTGTGTTTTTATATAAGAGGTTGTTACAGACTGAATTTCATTTTTATGTTACTATCTATCAAATGATTTTATGGGAATACTCTGCAGTGGGATAGAGTTTTGCCATTTAAAATTCAGGAACACAGTAAAGGCCCCATACAACTTCCCAGTGGAGTCATCAGCACAAGCAAGAGGAGATAATCCTGTATATGCTGTCTATGTAGGATTCATTTTCAGTTTTGGACACATTAAAATATTTATTCACAGCTCTGCCTCATGAATCTGAACAATGTAACAAAGAAATTAGAAAACATCCTCTGTTTATGCAAATTGTGATAGGCTGGCTTTAAATTTCTATTTTTTAAAGTATCATCTTAGCAGTGTGTGTGTAAAATACTGAAAATGGAATTAGGAAATGAGAAATGAAAAGGAAATTTTCTGGTTTTGGCAAGTACATTTCACCTGAAGAGCTGTCAATTGGATAAATGTTCTGAGTATCATGAAACTGAAGCACAATGGAGTAAATGATACTCAGATGTGACAAATGATAAATTATATTCTCAACATCTTTGTACAATGTGTTAAAGACTCAGTTAGTTAAAAGAAAAAAGAAAAAAGAAAAAATATCAGTGAACAAAAGACTATAAAGAAAAAGGAAGGAAAATACTTAATCCCAAACAGTACTTGTCTGAGGAGGAGAAATAGAAATGAAGTGATAACCATGGAATCATAGAAAGGTTTGGGTTGGAAAGGATCTTAAAGATCATCTCATTTCACCCTCTGCCATGGGCAGGGAACCTTCCTCTAGACCAGGTTTCTCAAAGCCCTATCAAGCCTGGCCTTGAACATTCCAGGGATGGAGAGTTTCCCAGCTTGGTGGGAAATTTTCACTTTTTAAAAATATGAGCCAATTTCAAAATATTACCAAATTATAAAATGAGTTTCTGGCTCCTGCTCTGCCCACATGTAGTGGACATGCACCCTGGTAAATCTGCAGAACTGATCAATAAAGCGAAAGTGGATGTGTCTGACAGGACAAGGTGGAAGTTTCAGCAGTTCTCACCATCACTGAGCCCATGAACATTTTTGTGAAAGCACTGAATTTGGTCAAGACATGATGAAAACTTCTCCCACCATCCTGTTGCAAGTCCATGGATTGTCCCTGTGTAGGGGACACAGCAGATATGTGGTGTTTGGTGTGTGAGACAGACCAGTGCCACACCAGGGACTCAGCAAAGCCCCTGGAATGGTGCTAAAGCTGCATCTGGCCCTTTACTAGCCCAGGGAACTAAAAAAAAATGGCAAGAATTCTTCAAGGAATCACAGCTTTTAAAGGCTGAGTTCCACTTGGTTTGCCTTTAAAACTCCTACTCCAACTCTTCCCTGTCTTGAGGATGTGTGGGAAGGATCTTTCCAAGCCAACAACATTCTGCCTGTTAAAAAAAACCAGCCAACAAACCCCAACCTTTGCTGTGGATGACTTCCCATCCTATTCTGTGAGCCTCTCCTGCAGCAGAGCCCTCTGGTACCTGCTGAAATCCATCCCTGCTGACTCCAAAATGTGCTTTGAGGAGCAAGGGACCAGCCCTGCCTGCACTTTTGGGATGCTCAGGCTCCCCATCCACAAGGCCAGGGAGAGAGGACAGTGGGAAGGACAGAGGTTCCCTGCTGGAGGACTCACTTCAGCAGCCACCCTTGGTTTTGTTCCAAATCCCCACCAACACTCAGAGCAAAAGGAGGAGGTGGAGGCTGCCCTGGCAGGTGCTGGTTCACAGAACTCACAGAATCACCAGGTTGGAAGAGACCTTCAAGATCATCGAGTCCAACCCAGCCCCAACATCTCAACTAAACCCTGGCACCCAGGGCCTTATCCAGGCTTTTTTTTTATCCAGTCTTTTTTCCTCATGGATGGAGAGGCACCCTCCAGCCCCAGAGTCACACTCCAGTCCGTGCAGCTTGGCTCCACAGGAGCTGTGGCACCCGTCAGCTTTTCCACCACCCCTCGGATCCCCGGCTGCCACACGAATCCCCTTTTAAATCCAACCTGTGATCGACTCCTACATGTTTTTTCCCCTCTTTTGGAGCAGCCAAGCAGCATCCTGCTCAGCTGAAAGCTATCCAGCTCCCTCCACAGTGTGAGGGAAGCTCATGGCCTTTTTTGCTGGTGGCCAAATATGTGTGTAATGTGCTCAGTCTTCTGCAGCCCACACAGAGAGAGACCCTGCTCCTCTCCTGAACTTGGGTGTAACACGTTCCCTCCACCAGGCCAGCTCCAGACTCACATTTTCTGTTCACTTCATCACTACAGGACAAGTGCTGTACCCCTGTGGAAATCTGCCACTTGAAAAAGTGCCTAAAAATATATCCTGCAGTAAATGTTTCTCGGTGGGATGGAGCGTGCGCGCGGCCTGCGCTGAGCAGAGGGTTTCCCAAAAACAAATGTCTCACCCGAGCCTCTTGGCAAGGCCTCGCTGCTTTTTTAACAATTTATCAGCTTGTGTGTTATTTACTAAGGGCAGAAGATACTCCAGAGTTCCCTTTGAAACTGAAAGTTCCCAAAGCCTGCAAGGATGAGGGGCCATAAAGGTGAAAAGAGGAGGATGAGGTGAGGCAAAGAGTTTCGTTCTCGAGGGGAATGGTGTTCCAGGGGTTAGGAAATGTTGCTTGGGCTATGAAAATTGGGGTCAGCTCCTCCTTTTGCCTCAGCTTTCATGAACTCTGTGGGTTCCTCACTGCTGGAGCGTGACCACCTCTGTGCCAGGGGAGCTGGTGCACTGACCACAAGGAATGAGAGGATTTTGGAGCAAGGGCAACGTGAGACCATCCCAGGCTGTCACCACTGAGCAGAAGGTCACACTACTGCCATGAATCACAGAATTAGGGAATTACAGAATCATAGAATGGCTTCAGTTGAAAGGGACATTAAAGATCAGCTGGTTTCACCCCCCTGCCATGGCAGGGACACCTCCCACTGTCCCAGGCTGCTCCAAGCCCCAGTGTCCAACCTGGCCTTGGGCACTGCCACGGATCCAGGGGCAGCCACAGCTGCTCTGGGCACTCTGTGCCAGGGCCTGCCCACCCTCATAGTAGAGAATTTTTTCCTAATATTTCATCTAATCCTACTCTCTTTCCCTTTCTCTCATCCACCCTTGTCTTCTCCCTCCATCCCTTGTAAATATTGTCAGCTCCTTCAGGCCCTGCAAGGCCACCCTGAGCCCAAAGCTTCTGTGCAGGTGAGCAATGCCAGCTGTGCCAGCCTTTCCTCTCAGCAGAGCTGCTCCAGCCCTCTGCCCATCCTGGAGCCTCCTCTGGGCTCTCTGCAGCAGCTCCAGCTCCTCCCTGGGCTGGGGCAGCTCTGCAGGTCGGCTCTCACCTGAGCAGGGCACAGAGGCACAATCTCAATCCCTCTCCTGCTGCCCAGGCTGTGGGACCAGCCCAGGGCAGGGTTGGTTTGTGGGCTCCAGCACACTCCAGTCCTGCTTTAAAGACAAAAAGAATCTCACACTCCAAACCATCACTGAGGCACCATTCCAGAGCAGGTCTGGGAGTGGGATCACACCTTTTGGCAGCCTCAAGCTGCTGGATTCATCTGAGCCTCGTGTTAACCTGCCCTGCAGGTGTGTGTGTGCAGCACTGCAGAGGGGGTCCCAATCCCTCTGGGGAGGGGGGGTCCCAGCCCCACTGGGGAGGGGGTCCCAACCCCACTGGGGAGGGGATCCAAACCCCACTGGGGAGGGGGTTCCAGCCCTGATGGGGAGGGGATCCAAACCCCACTGGGGAGGGGGTCCCAGCCCTGATGGGGAGGGGATCCAAACCCCACTGCGGAGGGGGTCCCAGCAAAAGCACAGCTCAGCTCCCAGCAAGCGCTGCCTGCTGCACTTGATGGCTTGCAGATTTCTCTGAGAGAATATTGTGTAGCTGGCAAAAGAAAACACAAGAAAGGAAGGAAGCAGCATGGATTTCAGCCCTTTTACTGTTTGCCTCGATTTTTCCCAAACAGGCAAAGACATCTCACCGTGTCAAAGACCCGACGCGGCGTAAGGACAAAACATCGCTTGGATCACTTGATCACAGAGCAAATTTCAGTGTAGTCCTTTCTGTTTCCTCTTCAGACAGTCTTGTGCAGATTGAAGGGCATAAGAGCAGCTGTGTGAAAGCAAGAGCACCCCCCTGTAGAAGCAGGTTCCCATAAAAACCCTCCTGGCGTGCACAGTCTCCGAGCTGGAATCCTCTGAAGACAAGAAAGGACCATTGCAATTGCACCCTCTGAGACAAATTAACACAATTCCACCCTGTGCTCGTACAAGACTCTCAGTTCTGTGATCTGCCAGGGCTGCAGTGCAGTTAACCTCGGGAGCAGGCTTTTATAAAGGTGCTAACTGGTGTTTCACAGTGCCCCTGCGGTGTTTGGTTTTCATACGAGGCCCTGTTTGGAGGAATGCTGTGTGAGCATTTACTGCAGTTCCAGGGGCTGTTTGATCAGCCAGAATGGCTCCTCTGGGCAGCATTTTGGAAAAATAATATTTAAGAATTGCACTTTATAAAAATTCCGAGGATGTGTATCCTGAATTGTCGAATGTCAGCACAATGCTGGTTTGAGAAACATTCTTTTCCTCACTTTAAATTGTGACAAAAGAACACAGAAATTAGAAGGAAACCCAACTACACAACTTAATACAGTGGCACTGTTTAACAGAGTTCCCACAGTTTTCTCTGTACCATGGAACTAGGACTTTGAGGTAGGCTGGTTTTATTTTATTTAACCCAAAGACACCTTTTTTCCAAAACTAAATGTATCAGACTTTTATAAGTAGCCACTGCCAGGAGAAATTGTGTGCTCCTGCAGGGTATATCCATATGGAGATTTTGGAAAGGATCCATGAGGAAGACCCTGTTTGTGTTGAACCCCCAGCCTGCCTCACAGCTCAGTGCTGTCACCTCTCATGGGGGATGCACAAATAGAACCCTGCAGGAGTCTGGGCAGTTTGGATCATGTTCCACAGCAATTCAGAAGTCCCCACTTTCTTTTCATTGGCTGTGGAGTTGCCACAGGGTAGGGGGAAAGGAGAAACTGAGTGTGTCATGACTCCCAACTGCATTCAGTGAAGATCTGAAAGGTTTGGGGTTTTCCCCCTCAGGTTTTAAAGGTCTTCCTCTGGTGTCCTGGCTGTATTCCAGGTTGTGTGATCTTTCCTCCTGATCTACAGCCCTTCTTCAGTTTCAGCTAAATAAGCTATTCCTCATTTTCTGTCTGTTTACCTTTGCTGCATCCTGTTAGGGACTCCATCTGTGAGGTGTGGAGCCCTCCTGGGATATCCCAAATGCAAAAAAGGCAGCAAAAGCCTTTGGTTCCAGTACACATTGACAAAAATTTTTCCTTGTTTTGGAGCTGGAAGAACAGTGGGACAAGAATTTGAGTAGGGGTGTCCTCTGTTCACTGTGAACCTGTGCTCCTCTGGGTGGGTGGGAAATTTTATCCCAAACTGCAAAGGTGGCATTAGTAAAAAGAGGATTTTCTTACAAGAAATGTTGTTGCCAACAGCCTGCAAAGAGTTAAGTGGGGTTTTCTGTCACTCCAAAATTGCCAGTGACCTCAGGCACTGACCTTTCCTTGGACTTTGCTGGTAGCAGGCAGCTTTCCCAGCCAAGGGGATTTAGGTCCTGAGCCTGCTGCTGCTCTCCCTTTGGCTGATGATCTGCTCCCTCACTCTGGTGGGCTCCATGCCATGAGCAGTGTGGATCCCTCTGCTCTGGGCTGTCACCCTTTGGCCTTTGCAAGGGCCACTGTTCCTTTCTAACCCTCAGGTCTCCTGAATAAACTTTTAGGTAGAGATTAAACCAGTTTTCCTGCTGAAATGCTCACCACTTTTCCCTTCTGCCTCATGCTTGAAGCTCTGTATGGTGCTATTTCTTCTAGCTTTTTTTTCGCTTGTTTCTTTGATTGGGTTTTTATCTTTTTTTGTCCTCCAGCCTGCAGTTAGGTCAGTGTCAGCACCTTGTCAGCAGAGAGGCCTCAGTTGCCCAGAACATCCTCACTGGCCAGGAGCTCCATGTAAACTCAGCCCAGGCTTCAGATCATCTGGATTCAAGAATTTCCTTGTTCTTTGGATGGGTCTCTCCCAGCAGATGTTGGTCCTCTTACCATTAAATGCATCTCAGATTTTGGGAAAGTCTTCATACAGGAGCTATTTATTTTAAGACCTCCAGGATTTCCTTCAGGATTAATCCATGGTGCTAACCTCAGATCCAGGGTCTTGCAGTCTGTAGGCACAATTCCAAGGAATCACTGATCCCCAGTGCAGGACAGATCCCTGTTTGCTGCTGTCACAGGTGATGGAGCAACCTCCTGGAAGAGGTGACCCTGAGGATGTGACCTGAAAGCAACAAGGATGATAATTAAGCTTAACATCCTAAAAAACCCCCAAACAACCAGCTTTGTTATCTCTTGAATTCACTGTAAATTGCAAACATCTCTGAGAGAGGAATAACCTGTTTCACATTGAGGAACAAATCTCCTGGAATGATCTGTAGGAAAGGAAACCAATGGAAAAAACATTCTGGATAAAATACACAGTTGAATATCTCAGGTGACTTCATCCTCTGATCCCTAAAATAAAAATAAATGAGCCCTAACCAGTAAAAGGCCCACAACCTGTTATTCCCACAGGGAGGGAAATATGGGACAACTTCTACTTTAGATTTGTTACCCAGGGCTGAAAATGTTCAGGTGTCATGGTGAGATTTCTGAGATATAAGAGCAAGGTGTTCTAAATGTTTTCAGTATCAGGACAGTGAAGCTATTCTATTATCTAATAAAATATTTATAAATAAATACATTTATTATTACAGTGATATTTGTCTAAAATCTCACAAAATATCTGGTTGAAGATGTTCATTTGAGGGTTAACAGGAGGAACACATTGAGATAGATGCTGGTGGATCTTAAAGAATCCAGAACCTTTTGGTTTTGATTATATTATACAATAATTGTATCTGATCCAGATCAGTGTTGGCAATTTTTTAGAAGCCTAAAAAAATGAGTAGGGCAAGTACCATCATGATGAAAATCATTGCTCTTATTGGTAGTGATAAGCCATAACAGATGAAATAGAAAATTTCCTGCCCCTTCTCCCAAACCTTTAATGAGATTCCTCCAAGCCAAACTCACCAAAATGTGCTTTCACAAATGGAGACAAAAATGTTGTGGATGGGGACACCAAATTCAAAAGAAGATCCCCTTTCTTGTGCCAAGGATGTCATGGTAAAGAGCAATACCTGTGATAATGTGACCTTGAAGTTTCATTTCTGATCTAGGAAGGCTTCAGCAAGCTCTTCTGGCACCTAAACCCTGTTGAAATAATTTCAAGTCAGGCATGTAAATATTTGGAATAGTCAGAGCCCAAATTTACATCTGTTTGCAACTTTGATGTCTTCTGCATTTATACAAAATCTCTGAGTACAAAATTCAGTCTTTGCAACTGAGGAGTGGTTGGTAAGGAATGGTCCCATGCAGTGAGGGTGAGACACCTGAGTGAACAGACAGCTGACACTGATATTAAGATTATCTAATCATCAGCCTAACCTCTTGCCACCAGACACAGCTGCAGACAAAGCAATTTTTCACATTTGCTCCTAAGAATTCCAAATTTATTAATAATTTCTAGATGGTAACGAACTAGACACCAGGAATCTTGAAAGTAATTTGTAAGAAGAATTTCCCTCCATCAAAATCTTGTCCCAGCTGACCCTGACCTAGGAAATGCCCAAATCTGGAGGGTCTGTTTTCAGTTTCAGCCCCTTCTGCTAAGCAGACACCCATGGGTTGGACGATATTTTTGGAAAAGACGCCGTTCAAAGCTGGCTGCAGCAAGAAATTAAACAAATAACTCTGATAATGGGAATAACCTCCCAAGACAGTGTATTTTGTGGTGACCAGAACACTTAGAATAATTTACTATTGCATGAAGTGATGCAGCTGGTAAAATATTCCTCTCTTCCACATGGAGAGAGAGGGATGGCCGCAGGAAGCAGCTCTAGAAAGCCGCTCGCGTTCCCCTGTGGCTTGTTTTGCTAAATCAGTTGCAGCAAAAGGAGCCGCTCCAAATGGTGCATTTTTCCTGTCTTGGTTTGTTTCGTACTTGTTCAATAAAAAAAGATTCCAGAAAACCCAGGGTTGTATAATTTTTAATAAGATTTGTTAAAAATAGCGTGGCTGTGGCGAGAGGAATGACCAGAGGAAGCGATTTGTTTCCTGCCATCATTCCTCCCCCCTTCACCAGCGAGCACAAAATATTCACTTGATTTAAAATTCATCACAAGCAGCCAGAGGGTAGCAGGGCTACCACAACCCTCATAAATTACACCCAAGGCTGACCCTTCTGGAAGAGGAGGCCTTGCTGTGCTGAAGGACTCTCAGAGTTTGGTGCTGCTGCCTCCGACCGCAGCGGGACACAAAATACACCATGGGGAAATACCCAGAGGAGCAGGGGCCAGGCTGAGTCTGTCCATCCATCCACTCCAAACCTCTGCAGAGGCTTAACCTGGGAAGGAAGCCCTTGCCCACAGTGGTTCCTGCCTGTTCTAAAGAAGAACAGCCTTAATGTGGTCGTGGCTCCCACTTGTACCCACATCTCAGCTCCTCCATGGCAAACCGGGCTCCCTGGAGGGTCTGGCAGAGCCCCCATCCTTCCCTCCTGCAGGAGAGCTGCTCCTGGCCAGAGCAGAGTGGTTTCCAACCCAAATTCTGCCCCATCCACTTCGCATATGACTGATATTTCTCATGCAGGACTCCAGCAGGCTCAGGCTGTGCAAATAGCAAAGTAACTTTTTTTTTTTCCAGCCGTAAAAAGGAGAACCCGAGGAAGGTCCTGCAAAACACAGTGATGATAATCAGCACAAAAACCCATATTGCAACTGGGAGTAGCTTGATTAGTGTAGTTCTTCCCCCTGACCTTGGGAAGCTTAGTCCCATATCCAGAAAAGATGATTTTTTTTCTTCTGAAAGACTTTTCTGCGGGTCACTTTTGCCAGATAGCTTGGCCAGTTGCTCCGTGCTTAGTCCATTTTAACAATAACAACAGCAACAAAACTTTACAAGATGTTCTTTCCTCTTTGTCTGGAAGGATTAACAGTTCAGCCAAGGTCTGACTGGCCGCTGGCTCCAGGAGGAAAGGACTCAAAGGCACTCTGAGGGAGTAGTCACATGGGGAGCCTGGCTACCAGAGAGGGCTTTGGGGATTGTTTTTTATTCTGTGCTCACCCAGACTGGCACTGAGGGCAGGACTGGGCACTTCTGCTCTTGGAGGAGCTTGCTCTGATCAGTCTTCTAGGAAAAGTAAAGTCTGGGAGGCAGATGGACAAATCGATGTTTCCCCTTGGAAAATCACTTCCATGGGACTTGTTAGCTGGATTGAGACAGCAAATCTTTGGAAACAGCTTGGAAAACTGTTTTCTTCCTTGGAACAGTCACAAAATCACAAAATCACAAAATCACAGAACCACAGAACCACAGTCACAGAGTATCTAGAGTTGAAGGGACCTCTGGAGATGATCTAGTCCAAGGCCTGTTTGTATCCCGTCTTTGAGCATTTGTGTTTAAGCTAAAAAGAAGAGCAGGTGCCATCCAAACACATGGAAACAAAAGTGTAACTCCATCAAACTTATCTCTGGATTCTTTTAACCCATCCCTGGCAGGAGCATGACAGGAGTGGGACACAACAGGAGCCATTAGCCCTGAGCCACGAGGTCAGGAGGAGGCGATGACAGGAGAGCTCCATGCTCAAACAACACAATAAATGAGATTATTTTTTCCCCTCTCCTTTGTCCATGGGAAAGGAGAAACTTCTCTTTTAAACATTTCCTAGCAGGATATAAACACACAACCTCGGGGCCATAGGTGCTGGAAATACCCAGGCATCTGCTTGTCTTTGCTCCCATGGGATGCTCCCATTGGAGGTCTAAACCCCACAGCATTTGCTCCCAGCACACAAGCAGATGAGCCTGTGGATCAACCCAAACTTCCAAGGAAAGCTGGCTGAAGTGGTTCATGAGGAGTCAGGATTAGGCCCTCATTCCTCCTGCTTACACGCTGGATTTTCACCTTTCATGCTCCTGCAGCACAACCGCCTGCTAAAATTTAGAAAGCCTTTTTTAGAAGTTGTTTTATGAACACACACACACACACACACACACACACACACACACACACACACAATAATTACATTGTAAAAAAAACACACCAAAAAAAACCAAAACCCCAAAAACCTGCAGGCTTTAGAAATGCCATTTGTGAGGCGTTCCAAGTATGTACGACTGGCTCAGTTACTGGCTCGCCGTTGCCATCTGAACATCTATTTTTCCAAGCATTTAAGAAAAGTGATGTGTACATTTTTCATGTGTAATTAGGCAGCGTAATGTGATCTCTTTCTGCAGTCAAGCTGCCATGTGCCGTAGCCTCACTGAATAGCTTCCAGATTTCAACCCAATCTCTTCTGTCTAGACTCTACGTTGCTATTTTTTTTCCTTCTTTTTTTTTTTTTTTTGTTTTTTTTTTGTTTTTTTTTTCCCTCTTGCCTAGCTTAGAGCAGGCTCCAATATAAAATGCCAAAACCAGAAGGTTTTGTCCCTCTTTCTCATAAAGACGTGGGACAGATCTGGGAGGCCCCGCTGCGAGCTGAGTCCCAGACTTTTTCATAAGACATGTGTCGTCTGAATCTGACATTAAAGATTGTGCAGGCATTTCAACAGGTCATGCACACAAGGGGGGGGGGGAAATGCCCAAAAATATGGTTTTCATTAAGAAAGTGAGTATTTTTAGAGAGGTGTGGTTCAGTTCAGACGAAAAGGGAAGAAAGAAAAATGAAAGCGGCGCAAGAGATCCCCAACTGCAACATTATTTATATTGCTGTTGAAATGCAGTGTGTTCTCTTTATAAAGCTGCTTTTGGGAGAGAAATAATAGAGACCGTGCCAGAACCAGGTGCATATCATGGAGTTTGTTTATAATCCAAGTTAAAGGAGAGCAGATTTATACCAAAAAGAACTCTCCGAGGGGACTTTGGAGTTTAAGTGTCCTGTCTTAATCTATACATTACCTCCTCAACAAAGCAGTTGTCTTGAAGCAAAACATAAAGTACAGTTTCAATGAATTCACAGATAATTCCAGGGAATTTTATCTGGTGTGATATAGTTTCAGACTGCTTATTCTGTTCCCAGCTTTTTATTTGACTCTTAAGTTGTTTTATTTCTGCGTCAAGAGAATGAAAAAGATCAGAAAGGGCTCGTTTCCACAGAAAGATGCTTTTGTGCAATATAAGCAAAAAAAAACCAAAAACAAAAAGCAAGGCTTTCCCAGGCTTGCAATTCCACCACCTTGTCCTGGGATTTGCTGCAGTTTGCACACACTTTTTCTACAGAAAAAGTTCTTGTTTTAGTCCAGAAACAGCTGTGCAAATTTCCCTCCAATTTTATTTTTTCTTTCTTTCTTTTTTTCTAAATCTTATCTTTTCATCTCTCCTGTTCTAACACCACACTTTATGTTTTCCTTTTGCTCCCAGAAAATGGCTATTGTCCCATTGAGAACATATCCTTCTGCCTGCTTTTGTGTGAATGGCAGATTGGTTGGAAAAACAGGAACACTTTCACTCCTTTCTGAAGGGAAGCATGCAGTGCTTGCTAAAAATTCCCATGCTTCTGCAGAACCAACTGTTCTTTCCATTAAAAAAAAATCCACCTACTTGAGCAAACTTCTCAATATATTAGCCCAATTTTTCATTATGGTAAACTCTGAAATGGTTGAAATGTTTGCAACAATGGTGCAAATATTTTCTCAAATTTAAAAAAGGGAAACTAAACCAAAAAGCTGCCTGATCAAAATGGGGCTCTCATTGAAATTCCAAATGATGACAGCAGACAGTGCAATAATTTGATCAGAGAATCAACAGAATGGTTTGGGTTGGAAGGGACCCTAAAGATCTTGTTCCAACTCCCCTGCCATGGGCAGGGACACCTTCCACTGTCCCAGGTTGCTCAGAGCCCCATTCAACCTTCTCTTGGTGATTGTGAAATGCTTGTAATTACATTTTTAATAAAATTAAAGGGGTTTTTCTTTTTTTTTTTACATTTAAGTAAAATTTAAAAAAAATCTCTTGGGCTGAAATCTAAACTGATCACAGGAAGTGGTTTTTCTCCTGCTTTACAGAACCACACAATCAGTTAGGTTGGAAAAGACCTCTGAGATCATTGAGTCCATCCCAACAGTGAGAACTCATTTCACTAAAATACGGATTTTCTGAGCAGTAAATCAGGTCAGAATTTTGACATGGCAGCTGAGGTGAGTGTTTGCAAGCTTCACATCCCCACTAACAGCTATTTCACAGAGTCTCTATCCAAGAATGTATTGATCTCCTAAATCTTTAAGCCAGATGGGACCAATCATCATAATCTATTCTGCTGAATGGGAGCAAAGATTTCTTAGAGTTGTTTTGCGTTGCTGTCTTAGCATCATCTGCTGCCCTTCTCTTGACATTCCTCTTGGTATCTCACAGAATGTGGAAGGCCTTGCCATCATGAGTGTCACCAAAAATGTCTGAGCAAGATCACCTCTAAGTCTTTCTTCAGCCTTCCTGCAAAACCACTGTGGCCTTGGGAATCCACCATCCTTCAGGAGCCACATCCCAGCAGATCCCCATGGCCAGCCCTGCTACATGTGTAGTTTGACAAAATAAATCAGATCTTGGGTTGTGGGGGTTCCAGCTGTGGGTTTCTCTGGCTCTGGATTGAAGGCTCTCCAGATGGTGTTTCATGTTCAGACTCAGGTATTTATTATTTCTTATCAGTAAAACAGTCTCACTGCTGGGAATTCTGCAGCTTTTCATTAGAAGGCACAAAATGGCCACAATCTCTTGTTCCAAGGTCTTTTAAGACTAAACTATCCAATGAAGAACTGACACCTGGATTATTTTCCCTTTTACCCCAATAACTGATCCCAAAGAGCTGCAATGGGGACTTTTCTGCCAATTACAAAATGCCCCCAAACCCATGGAGAAGGAGGAAGAAGAAGGTGAAGAAGAAACCCAGGAGCACACCCTGTGCCCTCCATCTTGCTTCCATCCACAACACACTAAAAACCCCAAAACCTCAATTTCTCACCCAATGACACACCTGCACTGCTCTCTAGAATCTATTGCACACTTCTGTGGGTTCTGGTCTGTCTTGAAGTCTGGGAAACTTTCTCCATGGATGAGGGTCAGTCAGTGCTGCCCTGGGGGTCAGAGCAGAGAAATATTCCCAGAGCAGACAGAGAAATAAATATTCCCAGTACCCTGGGTTTCCACATTGGTTTGAATAACTTATTCTCGTGTTTTGAATGCCATGGAAATGTTGGGGCAAGTCCAGAGGGGGCCATGAGGTGGACAAGGGGTTGATAAGGAGCAGCTCCCCTGTGGAGAAAGGATGGTAAAGTTGGGGCTCCTCATCTTGGAGAAGGTTGTGTGGAGACCTCAAAACAACATCCAGGGTCTGAAGGGGCCATGGGGAAGCTGGAGAGGGACAATTCATCAGGAACTGGAGTGACAGGACAAGGGGAAATGACTTCAGACTGAAAGAGGGGAATTTTGGATTAGATATTGGAAGGAATTCCTCTCTGGGAGAGTGGGGAGAGCAGCTGGGCTGCCCCTGGATCCCTGGCAGTGCCCAAGGCCAGGCTGGACACTGGGGCTTGGAGCAGCCTGGGACAGTGGGAGGTGTCCCTGCCATAGCAGGGGTAGCACTGGATGATCTTTAATGTCCCTTCCAACAAAAACCTTTCTGTGATTTTATTTTTGCTCTAAACCACGGTGTCAGAAGCAGATTTCAGGGTGAGATATGTTTTGGAATACTTTTTTTTTTTTTTTTTTTTGCAATAAATGGTGCATGTGAGGCTGGTCCTGTCTTGACCTACAAGCGCAGATACAAAATCAAGGAAACCACATTTCTTTGTGGGATAATCCAAAGTTTTCTGGGGCTTTGAGTCAAAAACCAGCAGGGTTCAAGATGTAATTTTTTAATCCGTGACAGAACAAACAGACTTCACTTAATCCACTCCAAAGGGCTGCCCTGAATGAAACATCTTCATTTATTATCATCTCTGAAAGAAACATGAAACAGAGAATGATTAAGGCTGGAAAAGCCCTCCAAGATCTTGAGTCTCAGCTGTGTGTGATGCCCACCTTGTCAGCCAGCCCAGAGCACTGAGTGCCAGGGTTAAAACTGTTAAAACAGCTGTTAAAACTGCCCATGGCTGAGCCTGGGGACACGCAGGACATATGCCACCAGCCACAAGGGGACATCCAGGATCAGCCACAGCACCTGTGTCCCCTCACCCCTCCACCTGCTGCCACTCCAGAGCTGCCACTCTCTGCTCCAGGGTGTCGATTCAGCAGCTGGGAGCAGGGGTGGCTCCTCCAGAGGGTGACTCAGTGTCACATCTCCAGCTGAGTCACCCTCTGCAGCCGCCTCTCCCTTCCTGCACAGAGCTCTCTGTGCTGAGCCACCTGCACAGCCCAGCACAGCCAGCTCTGCCCTGCCTGCAGACACACCAAAATGGCATTTTTGGGGCATCTCTGGGACTTGTTTGCACTGCTGCCACGAGGTAGGTGGGGAAACAAACGTGTGTTTGTGTGTCTGGGACTGCTTTGGTGTGTGCAGAGCGGCAGCTGTGGAAAATCCAGTTTTTCCCATTCGTGTATCATGATGTTTTTTGGAGCTTCAGGGGGAGGCTGGTTTTCTGCCTCTGACTACAATTTCAGGCGTTTCTCTGAAATTATTATTATTGTTTCTCTGGTGCATGACACAGGCAACGAAGAAATGCTGCAGAAAACTTGTGAGAGTTAGCCAAATAAAAGAGAAAATGGTGTGATTATGTATGGGAATAGCTGAAAAATGATTAATATAGAGAAATATCACCTTTCCTAGAGCTGTGTGTTCATGAAGATTTGTTAACAAAGCTGGACTTACAGCACTACAGGCACTTGTGTGTGAAAACCACCAATTCCAGAGAGCTGAAGGCAAAATTTAAGTTTTTTTTCTAGGTACCATAACAAACAGAGAAAGCAGAGAAGCAGACTGATATAAGGAAGAGAGAGATGACAGTTCACAAGTTTCAATCCCATAAAAATGATGCTTATCTGGATATTAATTCTCCATTGGATTACATTTGCATTGAGCTATGGCCTCCTCAGGGATCACCATGCACCAAGGAATCCAAGGGAATGCAAAAATGTAAATATATAAGAAAATAATGAGCAAGTAACTTTATGTATTTACACTTACTAATTGCTTTCTATTGAAGTGTCAACATTTTATTTTTGTTCAGGCTTGTATTCATCCATTATTCATCAGCTATTTTTTATTCTGACACCAGAATTTTATTTTTTATTCTGGTTAGATTATTCACCAGTAAATATTTTTAAAATTTTGCCATCTACCTTAACTAGCTTTCTTATTTTTCATTTTCACCATGTGGCTGGAGAACTTTGCAGTTCTGACAAAGGTGCTCCATTCAGCCTTTCTGCATTGATTCACTGGGTGAGTTATTCCTTGAATCTCAGCAGTGATGCCAAGAAATGCCCCTTTGGAGAGAGGAAGGGAAATGCTTTGTTTGAAATAGGAAAAAGCACAAATTCTTCTCCTCAAGCCCAAACTGAGAATGAGTGAGGAGTTCAGTTTTGATCACAGAAATTTGCACAGAGAGTTTATTTCACTGTTATTCCAATTTGCTTTTGGACAATTATTCAGATATACAGCTTTGTCTCTTTTGGGATTTATTTGCCAATGCAGGAAAAAAAGTGAAGAGTTTCACCTTATTTTGGAAATTTAAGATATTTAGGAGGTATTCAGGCAAGTATCCCATCTCTCTAATCACTCAGATCAGACCTTTGGCATTTTAAAATTTTTTCCATCATTTCTTGTAGCTTCAAAAAACCCCTCCTAAATTCATGGGAGTTTCAAGTGTTCCCTGGACCCTTCCTGCCAACATATTGTTTTTTGAACTCAGCTATCAATGTAAGCAGAAAAAAAAACCAACCCAAAAATGAAAATAAACAAATTATCTCACTTTCCTTTTAGCCCTTTGCTTGGGAAAGAATTATTTCAAATTGACACAGCAGTCCTGAATAATCACTGATGCTGAATATCCTGGTGATCAATATCCCCTTCACCCAACCACATTATCTAACCAGATACTTACACAGGTAAGTTCCAAATTAAATCCTTTCTTTTGCCACTTCAGGGCTTTTAAATAGAAAAGATCTTTCCTTCCATAATGAAAAGTGTTTCTCTCATAGGAGGGACACCAGAGTCTTTCCAGAGATTGCCAAAATGATATTGAGGTGCCCAGTCTGGGACTAAAACAAGTCCATGAGTGCTGTAAAAAGCTGTAATTTCTGCTCCTTGAAAAAGAGTTTCCTGTTCATATCCAGGCAACAGGAGGTGTCTCTAAAACTGCCTGTCTCTCCTGAATTAAATGTCATTTTTACATAAGGGAACCTTCATTAGTGAATGTCACCCACACCTGTGAGAGGTAATATTTAGAAAGGTGTCCCCCCTTTGTTGCCTGACTTGTTCATCCTAAATGGTATTTTCATAGGTAAAATGTTAATCCTTTCTGATTCTAATGAGAAAATCAGGTGCTGGAATTGCATTTTGCCAGTGGGGAAAAAAATAAAATAATCTGTGCTCTATTTCTGTTGTTTCATATCAAAAGAAATGATGTTTATTTATTCATATATCCCATTTCGTTGATAATAACTACAAGGATTAATGCTACAAAGTTGGCATTATTATCCTTCTTTTTTGAGTTTTTTTTGAATGAATTGGTTGTTTAACCTGGGGAAAAGGAGGCTCAGGGAGGACCACATTGCCCTCTACAACCACCTGAAAGCTTGTAGCCAGGTGGGGCTTGGTCTTTTCTCACAGGTGACAAGTGACAGGACAAGAAGAAACAGCCTCAGGCTGCACCTCGGGAGGCTTAGGCTGATATTAGGGACAAATTCTTCACTGAAAGGGTGAAGCAAGCACTGGAACAGGCTGTGCAGGCCTGTGGTGGAATTGCTGTCCATTGAAATCTGTAAAAAACACCTGGATGTGGCACTTGGGGATGTGGTTCAGTGCTGAACACAGCAGCAGCCTAAAACCATAGCAAGTTTTGCATCCTTTAAGTGTTTCAGTCCCTAGTCCTGCCATTAAGACTCAAAATTATCTGAGGCCATTATCTGTGCCACTTCCTAGATGTGTTTCTTCCATTGCTCTGGAAGAAATATGGAAAAAACACTGGTTATGGATTTTTTTCTTGATCCAGATGTGACAATTTGTTGATTTTTATCACTTGTTTTGAAATTGTATTTTGAAAATTGTGTTTAAAGAGATGGAAAATGATGTGACCACTTTTTTTCTTTCCCCACAACACTCCTGAGCAAGAGGCAGCACTTGAAGATCCACCTGCTCTGAAATTTCCTCCTTCCTCCTGAGAGAAAGCTCCAGGAATGAGCCTTTGGGATGGACCTCGTCCCTGCACCGACACGAGGGTCAGCTCTGGGGACAACTGTGGTGACAGAGCTACTGAGCTGCAGGGCCATGGGAGCTGGGGCTGGTGGCACAGCAAGGGATGCTCCAGCCTCACAGAATTCACAGAATGACCAGGTTGGAAGAGACCTTCAAGACCATGGAGTCCAGCCCAGCCCCAACAGCTCAACTAAACCCTGGCACCACATCCAATCTTTTTTTAAAAACACACCCAGGGATGGGGACTCCACCACCTCCCCAGGCAGCCATGCCAGAACTTTCTCACCCTTTCTGGAAAAACCTTTTCCCTGCTATCCAACCTCATTTCCCTTGGTGCAGCTCGAGGCTGTGTGCTCTGGTTGTGTCAGTGCTCCCTGGAGAAAGAGCCCAGCCCCACCTGGCTACAGCCCTTTCCTACCTCGTGTTCCCACTGCTGCAGGAGCACTGGCTGAGTATTTTAGTCACACATGTAGGGCTTGAAAGGACAGACGATTGGGGGTTTTTTGACAGTGTGGAGCACCTTTCCACGTGGAAGCCCAGCAGCTCAGCTCTGTGCTGGTTACTGGTGGGGCTGCCAGCCTGTCCCCTGCCCCTGTGGTGCCTGAACTCTGAAGGTGATGCAGGACATGGAGCCATGGGGACTCACTGAGAGCTGGACATGACCCCACTGGCTTTGCTGCAAACACAGCATTTTGCGGGCCCTGCCATGGGTACCATTCCTGCAGCCACCTCTGGGTGCAGCATGAAGCTGTCAGCACACTCAGTGTCCCTCTCTCTGCTGTTTTATCTCACTTAACAGGAATCATGCATCACACTTCAGAGAATTTGTGGCCATCGTGTTATCCAGAGCTGCTGGGTGCAGTGTGCAAAGATTTGGGGTGCAGGATTTCCCCCCCAGCCCTCCTGTTCCTATCCTGCCAGGCATTTTCTGGCTCCAGGAACATCCTTGCTGGAGTCTGTAAGCACCACACTCCTCTGGACCAGGAGTTTCTAACCACAGCTCCACTGGGCAAGCCTGGTGCCACCAGCACCTCGTAAGGATGAAACTGCTGCTGGCTGCAGTTTGTTTTGGGGATCAACTGGTTTGGGGCTGTCTCCTGCTGGATTTATGTTCTCTGAAGAGTTAAGTACATTAGTGTGGGTAATCTCACTCCATTACCTTCTATAAAACTGAATCTATGATTTCCTCCCTGGTGAGCATTTACCATAGTGAAATAGGCTACTATTTTCATATTTAACTCATTGGTAACTCATAAAACCAGCTCAAGTTGTCTGCCCCAAGGAGCAGAAGCTGTGGGACAGGCTGGAGGGTCAGAACCTATACAAGACCTGCAGTGTCAGGGCAGTGCTCTCAGCATCGCCCTCACATCCCTCTCCCATCCCTCCCCCTGCCCCTGTGAAATCTACAAAGATCAGAAATTTATAAGGCTTCTTAAAAATCCGAGATGAAGCAATTAAACCTCCAGACTGGAGGATGTGAACCTTTAAAGGCCCTTTGCAGAATATCAAAAGAATGAGAGGATTATATTTAGCAGGTGTGACAGCCCACGCAGGACATTTCATTGTGAAAGGGGCTGACATGAACCAGGAACCGATACTTAAATTAATATAAAACATCTTGGGGGAAAGGTGTTTTCTTTTCTTTTTTAAGCATTGGGAAATCATACTGCTTTCTGGCTTCTTCAAAAGCGAGAGGTCCAAATATACAGGAGTCATCTGGCATGTAAAAATAAAAAAGTCTGGGGAGGGGACACACACATAAAAATTCTTTGGATGAGGTTGGGAGGCAAATGTTGAGGGCCAGGGGGCCAAGAAACACCGTTGTGAAAGACCTACCCTGCCTCACCTGGTGATTGCAAATCCAAGGATTTTCCCTCCCAGGGCAGAGGGGCAGGACTGGGACACGGTGCCCTGTCTGGCTCCTGGCACTGCATCAGCATCCCCTGTCCTGCCACCTCTCCTCATCCCCTCCCTGGAGACACAACCCTTCATTACAGGGGTGCTTTATTCTGAACACTCCTCTTTCTATTCCTATCACACCCTCCTAAGCCTTGGAGTGGAAAACTTGACTTGGGAGTTTTTGTGGGGAGGCGTCCATGACTTTCATGCTTCATTCACTACTGAGTGCTCCTAATTTTAGCCCAGCTGGTCCGTTTTGATTTTTCCAAAGCTGCAGATCTAACGTCCAGCAGCTCGGGTTGTTTTCACGCCCACTCGCTGAGAGCCACATGAGTGATGCTGCCCATCCAGGGGAAGGTGGGGAGGGTGACAACACTGTCCCCAACACTGAGAAGCGACTCCAGATCTCCATAGGTGGGTGCTGCAGTAGCAGAGGCCACTCAGTGCCACTTTTGGAGCATTTTATCTCTTCACTCTGCTCATTCAAGCACTAGGTGGTCGCTTGGGATCTCTGGGTTCTTAGTCACCCAAAAAAACCACACTTTGGGGTGGAAAGCTCATCTTTCTGCTGGGGCTGCCCCAAGGGAGGGAGGTGTGTGGTTGCCTGGATGTGTGCTATCAGGTACTCTTTGGCACTGAGAGAGTTAAAGGTCCTCAGCACCCACCAGCCCTGGTCTAGGCAGTGTCTAAAATCAGTCCTAGACCCGCTTTATTTTTTCCTTAAAAACAGGAAATGGAGCCCTGAAGGCTTTTTAACTGGAGAGGGAGAGTGAGGAGGGGGTATACTCGCTCTGCCCATAGCCAGCCCTGAGCCTGACCCAGACTTGGGGGTCTCTGTGTGTGTTTTTTTTATTCCTTCTCCCTTTTTTTCTCCGCCCCCCCCTCCCCTATTATTTTGGCAGACTTTTTGGAATGTCTGGGAGCTAAGGGCTTTGCTTCATGGAGCAGAATTCTGAAGCAAGAAAAAGAGAAAGTTATAGACTAAACCACAGAAATGTAAACATGTCTGCAGCTAAAATAACTCCACTTTCATTGAAAACACTCCTCGCTTACAATCAGACTTCTGTGTGCTATGCTCAATAAAACTGCATGCTAATAGCAACCAATTAATACATTATGTAGTTCTGCTTTAAAAACTGAGACGCTTTTAATTATTTTTTAAATATTTTTTTTAAATTATTATTTTAAATTAAGGGACTACTGGGTTTTCTGCTGCGGACGCCGGTGCCGGGCGCTGACCGCTGGCGGAGAGCGGCGGGCGATGCCCGGCGGTGCGGCGGGGGCCGAGGCGTGCCCGGGGACGGTCGGGGCGAGGCGGCGGCGGGGACGTGCGGAGCCCCGGTAAGGAGCCCCGGGGCCGCCAGCGGGAGGGACGGGGACAAGGGACAGAGGCAAGGGACAGGGGACAGGACGGGGCGCACCGCCCGCTTCTCCCCTGGGTTTCCTCCGTGCGAGGTGAGTGCGGATGGCACCGCCGGGACGGGTCTCCTCTCCATCACCCCTGGGAATGGGGTTGCAATCTCTGCCGGACCAGCCTCCTTTGCTTCCCCCCCACCCCGCCTCGCTCCCCTTTTATTCCCGAGCATCCCGTTATTCCTCCCGCTGCCCTCCTCGCCCGCGCTGCCACCTGGTTTAGGGGCCAGGCTGCGATTCACGTCGGGTCCCCGCCACAACCGCGCGCTTGTTCTCGCCCCTTCAAACGCGCTCCTGTTCCCCACGCCGGGGGGCGAAGCGGCCCCGCCGGGCCGGGCCGGGCCGGGCTCGGCCGCGTCCTCCCCCCGCGGGTCCCGCTCACCTCCAGCTCCGCCCGGCCCCTCCCGCCCCCCCCGAGCGCGGCCGGGGGAGGACGCGGGCACCGGGGGCGGGGGTCCCGCAGCGCCCCGGGCGCGGGGCCGCCCCGACGGCGGCGGGGGAGCCGGGCAGCGCCGGGAGCGGCGGCGGCGGCCGCGCTCGGCGATTGGAGAGAGGAAGAGGCGCCCGGAGCCGGGGGCCAGCGCGATGGGCTGAGCCCGTCCCGACTGAAGTGACTCACCGCAGTCGGCAACGCCGCCGTCCCCTGCCCGCTGCCTCACTCCCTGCCGAGCTCCCGCCGCTGGCGGCCGCTGCCTTTCCCCCGTCCCGTCCCGCCCCGTCCCCCCTCCCCGGGAGCCCGGAGTGACCCCGGCCCCAGCCCGGTAAGTGCTTTCCCTTCGGGGCTGCCATGGGGCGGGGGCGGCCAGCGGAGCGCCGGCCGTCGGGGCGGGAGCGGCGGGGAGATGGGCGAGGGACCGGCCGGGAGAGGGACCGGCCGGGGACGGGAACAGGGATCGGGCGGGGCTCGGTGACCCCGAGGGCGGCACAGGGACCGGCCGGGTGTCCCCTGGCTGGAGCGGGGCAGCCCCGAGGGCTCGGCAGCCGCAGCCGCGCATCCTCTGAGGGAAGCGTGCCCGAGTTGCTCTAAGTTTTGAAGGATTAATTTGCTGTTTGGCTTCGGTTTGGCCGCTGGCTTTTTAGGGCAGAAATGATATCGCCTTTCCCCTCGCCATCACTTTTCCCCCCTCTGGATCGTAATAGCGGCGTTGGTGCCTTTGTAATTCTTTCAGCAATTCATCATTCAATTAACTAATAGCTCTATGGCTTTTCAAAAGCTGGGCAGCTCTTGCACGGAGGAAAACCTTCAATTACCTACGTGGCTGAGGGGAGTCGTGGTTGGGTTTGGTGCTTTTCAGAGTAAGGGATACGCGGGGCTCTGTTTTGGTGTCCAGATGAGTTCGCTGAGGAGTTTGGAGTGCACGTAATTGTATTTACAAAAGTTGGAGTTGCAAGTTCTGGCTAACATAAACTTCCATTCATTGCTGCCTTTGCTGAGAGCCCACGGTGCGAGGAAATGGCTCGTTCTTTAATGAAGTTTTTTTATTTGTATTCTAAGTGTCGTTCTGTGAATTAACTCTGTTCTGAAGTAAGAGTTTGGAAATTACATTCTGCCCCGTTCTCCCCATGTAATTTTGAGTCCATTAGGAAAACCAGGATAGGTCTATGAACTGCACATGGAGAAATGTCACATTCCTTTGGTTTAACCCTTTGAGCACTTCCCTGGTTTCTCTGAAACAAGTGAAGCAGGCAAAGACAGCTTCTCACTGGGGTATGAAATGTAAACTTTTGTCAGGATACATAGATCAGGTGTGTGATTTCAGGCACATCTGAACTGACAGGAAAATCAAAGAAGAGAAATAGGTTATTTGATAGTTTCCCGGTTAGAAATAAATAAGTAAAGGCATAAACCAACCAAGCCATACCTCATACGGGACAAATATATTTTTATGTTGATTTTCTGATCTATTTCTTAAAGGGAATTTATAAAAAACAAAGATATGGTACATGGGATTAGCAACATTAGTCCTTATTTTCTCTTTTGTATGCGTTTGTGGGCAAACAACGGCAAATTCTTTGAAAAAGTTTGGAAGAAAAAAATCTACCAGCTCCAAAAACATTTCAGGGTTTAGAGCTTTGAACAGCATCTGTCCCCACCTCCCACAGTTTAGTCCCAAAGTTAAACAAATCATATAGTACTGGATAGAGTTACATGTTACAGGAATTTTATAAATGATCTGTCAGGGTAAGTCCTAGGTGTGATTAGTCGGACTTTTTGCTCCTGAGGTGTTGCTCCCTTTGGATTGTCATTTCTGTAGCATTTGGTTCTTAGAGATAGATTCTAATAGACATGTACATTATGCATGTTCTGCTTCTTATGGCTTTTAAGCAGTAGTTCCTGTGAGGTTCTCTCTGTTCCTTTTAATTAAATTTGAGCTCTTTGTAAGGCACTAAAGAAATCTGGGTGTGAGTCCAATGAGGACTCACAATGATGGTAACCACGAGCTTAAATCCCAGATTGTTGCAGACCTGGGAGCTGTGTCTCTCATCACAAGGATGCTGGTTTTGTTTGTCCTTTTCTCTCTGGAGCACCAGTTTGGACCCCGCTGTTGTCGGTGTTCAAATGACAATTCTGCACAAGATCCTGCCCCATGAAAGTGTCTTTGCTACCTGCTCTGCTGTTGGAAGTTTATTTTCTGTGCATGCACAGGGCTGTGTAAACAAACAGAAAACCTTGGGATGACTGTGGCAGTCCCGTTGGTTTGAACAAGACCCCGTGAACAGAATACCTGGCTGCTGATGAGGCAAATCCTTCCCCACTGCTCTTTCTGCCCAGTGCTTTGCTATCACAGCGTGAAGCTCATGGCACTGCTCTCCCTCTGCAGAGAGTTGAATTTTGATGGCTTTGCTGTGATCCCTGAACACAGCAGTTCCTCCTCCTGTGAGGATCAAAAAGCTTCTCAAAATGGGAGAAGCTTTTGAGGTGCTGATGGCATCTGGTAGCCCCGAAACATTACCTGTTACATTTCCTTTCCTCACCTGTCCTTTAGTAAATGCTCTAGGAGTTACAAGCAGGTAACAACAAAATAATTAAAAATAGTTGGGTCAAAACAAACCTTTTCCCTTGAATATCCATTGCATTGGGGTTTTGTTCCACTGTCAGGAAGCTTGTCATTTTCTTTTGAGTGAATAGTTATTTATTTTTTTTCAGGAAAAGGCAGCTGTAAGGGTAAAGCTGTACTTCTTTGAATCATGTGAGCAGCTCTGTGGAAATCTGGGTCCCAAACTTGAGGTGGAAGTTGTTGACAGGGGGTAAGGTTGGAAAGGGCCCTTTGGGCCTGATCCATATCATCTGAGGTCAGCAGGGCAGGCTTAGCCCTGAGTGCCTAAAGCTGCCCGCTGGTTTTCTGTGCAGCTGGGAAGGGATGCCAGGGATTAGAGTATGCTTTGTATGGCACTTTTCCTATACAGTTGATTTAAAATGCTTCTGTTTAAAAAAAAAAAAAAAAAAAAAAAAAAAAAAAAGTTCACACAGGGTAAAGATATTTTCAGCCTGAATTATAATGTTGTTTGTCTTGGGTTGGAAGAATTACCTTTTGTGCGATAACACCACACTGGTTCTCATTATACCCACAACTGGCTGCTCTCACAGCCGCTGGAATATTTTTTACTTCCCAGGGTGGTTCTGGCTGTGCCCTTTTTGACACTCAAGTTTCCCAGGAAAATGAAGCATTTTGTCTTTTTGGCTGAAGGTTTGAGTCCAAAAAATTTGTATCGATTTGTCATTTTGGAAGATAGTGGTATCTAATCTAATATATTCCTTTCACAAGTAGTTAACTAGTGTAGGTAGAAAAGTGGCAGTCTAAAATTACTTTGCTAAATTTAAATGTAAGTAAAAAGCAGGCAATAGGAAAAAAATTAAAGGGTATATCTAAATATGGAGTTGCGGCCGTATCTGTTATATTTAAACTGTATTTTAACCTCTTCTATTTATATTCAGTGGTCTGTGTGTAATCTGGAGGGGTTAATTGAATTCAAGAAACAGCAATTTCACAATGAAACCCAAAGAGTTTATTCTGCTGTGGACAGATTACATGTCCTCATTAATCAGCGATTTTTCAAAAGTAAAAAAGGTGTGCAGCGAGGTATTTTTGTGTAAAAATGAGACTTGATCTAAAATAAGTGTGAATGGATTTGCAACACGCCTGCTTCTCCCGCACTGCTGTGGCAGGAGGATCTCCTGCTGCCCTGGGTGGCACTTTGCCTTATGTGGAGTGTGAGATTTCACCACAGCAATTATTTTCCTCAACTTACCCTGGCTCAGAAATGTCCCTTTTTCCTTCAGAAAGCTGCCCTGCTAAGTGGATTGTCCTTGCACGCTGCTTGCATCAGCTGCAATCCCTCCTTGGCACAGCTTCATTCCAACAAGAAAAAAACCATTATTCCAGGAACAAAATACATAGTTATTTTTGTTTGATAATGCATCACATAAATATTAATTGTCTGCCCAAAGAAAAAACAATAAACACATGTTTTCATTTTAGCTGCAGATACAACCAGCTTTGAGAGGGGATGGTTGAAACCCCAGGGCCTCGAGCTGTAGCCACACAGCTCCGGCTGACCGCAGTGGGTTGGGGAGTGGTTGCTGTGCCCAGGTGAGGGTTTGGTTTTGCTTTGAGGCCTTCTGTGTTGATTCATTTTAATATTTAATACATGATACAACACCCAGGTGCTCATTAAAGGGTCTTGGCAGCTGCGTTGCTTCCAGCCTTCGGGAAGATGCCGTGCTCCTGCTCGGGCACTCGGCAGCATTGGTGGGATATTCCAAAGCTGTTGCCTCTTCCAGCTGCTTCTCCTGCCAACAAATATCACCTTCAGTCGTGTTTCAGGCCTCCTGAATTTGCCTTTAGCTGGGAACCCCCCACAGCTGATTAGTGCTGATTGGGGAGAGCAAGGCTGTGGGGGATGATGAGCACGGCGGCCGCCGCGCCAGGCCGGTTCAGCAAAAACCAGCTCGAATCAAATGTGGTTTCAATCAGCTCCCTCAGACACCCTGGTTCCTCCAGGGGGTCCCTAATGAAACAGCCTGGCTTGCTTTTGCTTTTCACCTCGCAAAGGCAAAGGCACGGCAGCGGGGAAAGCCCTGATGGAGCTCGCACCGCAGCGGCGGCAGAGCCTGTGGGGTGCGGGGATGGATGGGGCAGCACGGAGGCGTTGGGGCTGCAGGGGCTGGGAACTGGGAATGCTGGAGGGAACTGGGAATGCTGGAGGGAACTGGGAATGCTGCAGGGGCTGGGAACTGGGAATGCTGCAGGGAATTGAGAATTATGTAGGGACTGGGAGTTGGGAATGTGGAGGGAATTTGGAATGATGTAGGGGCTGGGAACTGGGAATGCTTCAGGGGCTGCGTATTGGGAATGCTTCAGAGTCTGGGAGTTGGGAATGCTGCAGGGTTTGGGAATTGGGAATGTTGGAGGGACTGGGAACTGGGATTGATACAGGGTCTGGAAGTTGGGAATGCTGCACAGGCTGGGAATTGGGAATTCTGTAGGGTCTGGGAATTCGGAATGCTGCAGGGTCTGGGAGCTGCAAATGCTATGGGGTCTGGGAGCTGGGAATGCTGCAGGGGTTGGGAACTGGGAATGCTGCGGGGTCTGTGAGTTGGGAATGCTGCCTGTGGCCAGCACTCAGCTCCTGCCCCAAGGAGAGCAGAGCAGGTCACGGCCCTGGCCGGGCTCAGGCACCTGGTGAGGCTGTGCAGGTGTGAGTGGGTCAGGGGAAAGTTTCTCTCCCACCATCCCACATGCACTGCCTGCTGAATTAGCATCTTTTCCTCCTGCTTTTTATTGTCTGTGACAAGTGGTTGGTAAGGGTTTGTTTTCTTTCTTTCTTTTTTTTTTTTCCCCACTATTGTGCTGTTAAAACATGCATTGATTTATCAGGTTTTCAGGTTGTTTCATTTTTCTGGTTCTGGGAGCATTGGTGTAGGAGGAGCAGCTTTTCTGCCCTGTAGACTTACAACAAAATGTTTTGTGAAATCTGATTGATTTCTTCTAATTTTTAAGGCATGTAGGCTTTCCACTTTCATAATTTTTGCATTGAGTTGATTACATTTTTTTTAGCTTCTCAAGTGTGGATATACATGGTATATTTGACCTGGTTTGACTGAAAAAAATCTTTCAACAAATCACTTGTATTTTAATACTTAATAGTGGTAATGCATGCAGTGTGTGATTTTAATGCAATTAAATGTACATGCAAAAATCAGGGATTTACAAAACTGCACAATGTATCTCTTTCTGTAAATTAAAGAAGAAAAAAATGGCAATCGAACAATTGTATGGTTCATATTTTTCTGTCTAAGTAGAAAAGGGTTTATACAGAAGGAAGTCTTGTAGTTATGCAGAAGGAAAGGCTTCTTAGCAAAATTCCGTTTTCTAAGGAGGCTTTGTCAGTTCTGAATAAACCCTGCAATAAATTTAAACCTGGTGGTTTAAAATTCTGTTTATAAAACGGACTGCTCTCTATAGAGTTCACAAATTATACACAAAGGATTAACTACTAAAGTAACATAAAGATGTTGCATTCAGCATGCACTGAGGCTAAGCTGAAAAATCTGCTTGGAAAAGCAGCTGATCTGCAGGACTTGCAAAGCAGACATGGGAAAAGTTCTCCATCATTTCTCTAAAGAACTGCTGTTGCTGTTCCATTGATTGTAGTTGGCTCTTCAAAGACTTATAAAAGGTTTTTTTTTTTTTTTTTTTTACAAAGGCTTGTGCAAAAATTTGCATTAAAAACAGGTTTGGAAAGGGAAAAAAAATAAAGGTTTTATTACCACATGAAGATAAGATAAAGGATTTAATATCAAATCGAGATCTAGTTTAGTCCTGGTCGATATCTTGTGCCTTTTCTTAAATTTCATTACACTTGCCCAGAATGTGAAGCTGGGAATTGGGGCTGGTGCTCTTTTGCTGCATTTATAAGTTCTCTGGTATTTTTATGTATTTATAGCAAACAGTCTGTAGCAGCCTCTGTATCTCCTGCAAGCAAGACCAGCCAAATCATCTGTCACCAATATGTGTGTCAACATCCTGACACCACCGAGGGCACTGTCTTTTGTAGGCACCTCCAAAGCTTCATTTCAGCAGAGCAATTCATCACCCTCTTGAAATGAAGAGCTTGAAGAAACCTGAACCTGGCCTCTTCCTTCTTCCATGCAGAGAAGTCAGTTCTAAGTGATGAGACTGAAAAATGGCTTTAGGAGGGTAGGATTCACCTCAGCTCACTGTAGCCATCCAAAAATCCAGGATCTGGCTGGCAGCAGTTGGGTAAATTCCAGCCTGGCCAGAGGACAGGGTAATCTTGCCAGTCTGAGACAGTGATGCTGGTTTGGGAGAGGCACTGAAGGTGCAGAAGATGGTCCAGCAGCTTGGGTAGGATGGGGTTGTAGGACTGGGTAGTGGCTGGCAGGGAGTGCCTTGAATTCTGCATCCAGAGACAAATCCAGGCCTTCCAGCAGCTGATCTTAGGGAGAGTGAAGGAAAAAATGTAAGTAAAATATAGCAGAGAAACAAGACAAATAATACAGTCTGAGTGGAAATTATTATTATTGCTTATTTATAATTTTAAAGTTTAATTTGAAGTAAACAGAACATTAATTTTTACTGTCAAGCTTCCTTTTTGTTTAGAAATAGAAACATTAGAAATAGCAACAGAAAACCCTTTTATGCTTTCTGCACTGCTCTCTTAACATCCTTGAAAAACTGAGTAAGAAAACATTAGCCATCATTTCAGCTTCAGAATAAGACAGGAATGGATTAATGCTGCTGCCTTTCTCTTAGGAGTGTGTTCTGGTCATGAAGGAAATAGTAACAATCATTTAAAGTGAATTTTTTTAGGCTGGTCCAACTGCATAGATGACAGCCTTGGGGCTACACTTTACTTAAATCTCTCGAAGCACAACTTTGGAAGGCTCATTTTGGACAGGCCATGAGGTTTTTACTTGTCAGGGCCAGTTTTTGGTCCCCTTGATGACAGTGGTCCCTGCAAGGAGCACAGCTGAGCTGCAGAGCTGCAGCCAGAGCAGCTCTGCATGGAGCCACTGGGGAAGGAGGGGCGAGCTCCGTGTTTGTTATTTGCTTGTGATTCCCTTGACAGTTTACAGGAGACAGAGTTGTAACCAAATGTGAGCCCAGGGAGCTCAGCCTGTGGTCTGTCTGCAGAGCAGGAATGTGGGATGGGGGGTCAGCATCAGGTTGTTGGAGGATGCAGGAGCTGAGGTGGAGGGAATTTGGGCTGTCTTCCACTCCTGTCCCTCTGGGCTAACACCTCCCTGTGTGATGTGCCATTTGTAGCACTGGGGTGGGGCACTGCCCCCTCAGCCACCCACAGGGGCACATCCAGCCCTCCCTTCTGCCCCTTGAGCTCATCATGACAGTTTTTGGTCCAAGATAGGATTTAAATAACTCCCTCTTTGCTGTGTTGGTTCCGCAGGACTAGAGAGGAGTGAGAGAAGTACTAAAAATCTATTTTGGTCACTAAAGTAAGCAGACATGACTCAGAATACTCACTGGGAACAGATCTGCTGGATGAAAAGGTGCCATTTTTACATAGTCACTTTTCTGAGTGTGCCCTTTAAACTCTTACAAAAATAGAATCCTTTCTCTGGCGCTTCTTTTGGACGGCAGGACCGGCAGCGAGAGCGAGGCCTTTCGCTGTGCTCCAGCCCCTGCTTCGGAACCAGACAAACCCTGCGCGTTTTGTGAGGCAAATGTAACATGTGTTTAACACCGGGAGGAGCAGAAAGAAGGCATTTGAAATTCGTGGGGAGGGGATTTGGGCTTGGATAGTTTTACCACTTGCAGCGGAAAAGCGCGATCCCTCGTTCCTGCCTGTTACACTTGGATGAATTCCGCCACTTTCTGACATCCTCGCGGCCCTGCAGGAGCAGGTTGGGATCAGTGGGCTCGTCTGGAGCACGGAGAGGCTCTGTTTGACCACTGCCTCCAATTCCTCTTGGACTGAGTGGCCTCAGCTAAAAATGAGCCTGAAACCACACTGACGTAATCGGCGTTTATGGACCTGCGAGGAAACAAATCATCGCTGGCAACCAGAGCCCCAGTCTGGTTGTCCCTCACATGAGGGGTGACTTCCCCCCACACTGGTGAGCCCAGGGCCCCTCCAGCTCCTGGGGAGGCTGATGGAGCCCAGTCCAACCAGATCCCTCATCTGCATTCCTTGGAAAGGGTTAGCAAGGCAAGTCATTTCACAAAAAGTCACTCCCGGCTAAGTAGGTGATACTGAATTTTTGAACTCTTCTCGTCTCTTTCTTGTTTTTGATGGTTTGGTAGGAAGCCGGAGCCTGGCTGGTGCAGGGAAACTCAAAACCAGCGGTGTTAGCACACTGCATGTGCTCCTGGGTGTTTGACAGTCCTGTTGTTCTCCTTTGGAGCATTGCTGTCTTGAAAAGTAAAACAACAAACCCTTTTTAACGTATTTACCACTTTCACTTGGTTTTACATGGAAAAAGAACAGCAACCCATAAATTCCTCTTCCTCCTTTGTTCCAGAATAACCCATGAAAGAGTTTGAAAACTCCGAATTTCTGTTTAGTAGATGAAATCTTGTCCTTGCTGAAGTGTCTCTGCTGGCTTTCACAGGGGCAAAGCTCTTCAGCTGAAGTGTTTCTTCCTCATGATTCTGCTGGGGCTGGAAAGCCCTGGAAGTGTTCTCACTGCTGATTTCCTAAAGCCTTAATTCCCCCAAGTCACTACAGCATTTAAAGGCACCGTCTTTTTTGCACAGGAAACAACCACTGCTTTTTCTCTTGATAAAATTTCCCTTGTATGAGCTCAGAGAATTTCCACTTTCTCTGTGTGGGCTCATCTTTCATAGAGGAGGAGACATGGGTCATACGCCTGCAGATCTCACAACTCCCTCCTGCTCCATCTCTGGCCTCCTCCCAGCCCCTTGGCAGGCAGGAGTCAGTGAAGATTTTCTATCAAGGCCTCCTGTCTTAATTCCTCACTGGACCCAGTAGCTTCCTCTTGCTGGGGAATCCTGTATTTTCTGGTTTAAATTTGAAAGGTGTTTGGGATATGATGACATTTACAGCCAAAGCACATCACCTCTAATATTGTCTCCTTCTCTTGATGCATGTCAGGTGATCTCAACAGGCAGGAAAAGGGAGGAAAAGCCCAGCAGGCTTGTGGGACACACAGGATTGTCACCAACCCTGCACTGAACAGCCCTGGGGATGCTCCTCCCTGCTCAGCCCCACTTGTGTTGTCTGAAGTGTTCGAGTAGAGCTGGTTTAGACATTTTCTGTGCTACAGAAACACAAAATCATTAAGGTTGGAAACCTCCAAAATCATCAAGTCCAAACTGACTGATGCCTACCTTGTGCCCAGCCCAGAGCACTCAGTGCCACCTCCAGGGGACACCTGCAGGGATGGGCACTGCAGAGCTCCCTGGGCAGCCCCTGCCAAGGCTTGAGCCCCCTTTCCATGGGCAAATTCCTGCTGCTGGCCAAGCTGAGCCTGCCCTGGCCCAGCCTGAGGCCGTTCCCTCTGCTCCTGTCCCTGTGCCCTGGGAGCAGAGCCCGACCCCCCGGCTGTCCCCTCCTGGCAGGGACTTGTGCAGAGCCACAAGGGCCCCCTAAGCCTCCTTTGCTCCAGGCTCAGCCCCTGCCCAGCTCCCTCAGCCCCTCCTGCGGCTCCAGCCCCTTCCCAGCTCCCTTCCCTGCCCTGGACACGCTCCAGCTCCTCCAGTGCTCTCCTGCAGGAGCAGAACTGGACCCAGCCCTGGAGGGACCCCAGCACAGAGGGACAATCCCTGCCCTGCTCCTGCTGGAGACACAATTCCTCATCCAGGGACAGAGGGAATGAATGAGGCACTTGGCTTCTAGGTGAACTAAATGTTACTATTGTAGTGCTGTAATTACAAGGGTTTAAAATTAGGTCTTGACAGCAGTTGAGAGCTGGTTCTCCACTGTGCTGCTGGCCAGCACTGAGATGTGTACCAGCTCCTAAGGGGAGCAGGCTGTGAGAATAACTCATTAACCAGTTACTCCACGGTGCTCTCACTCCACATATGGTGTGAGGGCTGCTGGGGGTCTGGAAGACATTAAGACCTGGTCTGAGAAAGGGCTGCACAGGAAAGGCAACAAATAACCCAGAGAGCCAGATCCCCATTCCCACACCGCTGCCAGGTACGTGCCCGTGTCACCCTGAGCCAGGGAGCTGGGCTGGGATCCAATTCCCTCTCCCTCCTGGGGTGAGCCCAGGTAGGTGAACTGTGAGTAATTGCATGTGAGGGGAACCTTTGCTTGGCTCTTGTTTGAGGGGTTCCCAGACAAAGGAAGGAATGATGAATCTGACTCCATGTTCTTGGAAGGCTCATGTCACCGTTAGGCTGGATGTGACATGCACATGTGATCAGGGGCTAAGAAGATAAATTTTTTTTATTCTGTGTGGTCTCCAGCTTATATACTCTTAACAAAGTGCAATCTTAAGTCCCTAACTACATCACAATAAATTATTATATTCACTGGTGCAAAGCAATTAATGTCAATATAATTGGTGAAAGTTTTACAGAAATTTAATAAGGCACGTATACACATCTACTTAGGCACATAGTTTAGCTTACAAAAATTTTCATGTATCCTTTCTAATCTGTTTCCATGCTGACGGCTTTATCTTCTTCCTTGGTATGGATACACTCGAAAATCATCAATTGTTATTTCTTCTATTCGAAAATCATCAATTGTTATTTCTTCTATCAAATCAGCTTTGCTTGCAGGCCAGCTGTCATGCCCATCCATGGGTTAATTTATTATTTTAAGATACTATATTATATTAAAGAATACTAAACTATACTAAAGAATACAGAAAGGATACTTACAGAAGGCTAAAAAGATAATAATGAAAGCTTGTGACTCTTTCCAGAGTCCTGACACAGCCTGGCCCTGATTGGCCAATTAGTGAAAACAACTCACATGAAACCAATGAAGCAATCACCTGTTGGATAAACAATCTCCAAACACATTCCACATGAGCACAGCACAGGAGAAGCAAATGAGATAAGAATTTGTTTTCCTTTTTCTCTGAGGCTTCTCAGTTTCCCAGGAGAAAAATCCTGGACCAAGGGATTTTTCAGAAAATACGACTGCCACACTTGGCCACATCCACATGGATCCACTAAGTCCTTTAGTGTTCAGGAGGATGAATATTTGCCTGTTCTCCCATGTGCTTTTGCTGCATGGGATGGGCTGAGGGATGCTGTTACACATCCGTGTTTCCAGAGGTAATGAATGCTATGGGGAAGCGGACGGCGGTGAGCCCATTTCCTTCACAGTGGGAGGAAAGCAGTAATTCAGGAGACCATTAAACATTCAAAATACCTCTGCAAGGTCCCTACAAAGACACACTCCATTTAGATTAAAGTCCCGTAGGGCCAATTACCTGGGAAGAACATAAGAACTTCAACAAAAGCTGAGTTAGGTATGCTGCCCACCAATGGCTTCGAGCAAGAATGGATGCAGTGAGGAAACACTCGTGTGTGTTGTGAAAGTGAGAACACTGGGAGTAGGGCTGTGTAATAACCCACTTTTACTGTTCCCCCAGGATCAGCGTGTGCAGGAAATATCTGTGGCATGCTTGCTTTTCCTGGAGATGACAGCAACCCTTTGGCAACCACTTTGTTTGATACTTTTCAAAACGTTGGGCTGTTGTTTTATGAATGTGCTCTGATTTTTTGGCTGCCAGAGCCTTTGTGCTTGGCTTTCTACCCTTCCTAAACTTGCCCATTCTCCTTCCAGCCCTGGATACTTCTCCATGAGTGCCCTTAGGTAGCTGTGATGATGCCTCTGTTTTTCTCCATGTTGGGATGGGGCTTAAAAAAACCAGGGAAGCTAACAAAAGTCCCTTATGATCCTTGTGTGGAAATAACCTCTATCTGTGTGGGTGGCTCTGGACTCCTGGAGATGGAGGGTTAAGGCAACTGAATTTGAAATCTGACTTTGTTTCTGTGAATGTTTTCTAAGAGTGGGCCGAGTATTTTGCACAAGGTTACAAAGCAGAGTTTGATCCCAACACTGGGGTTCAAACCTGCCTTTGCTTTGGCTGCTAGACCCTGATTTTGTTTGAACATTTAGCTATTCACAGTTAGACCTGAGCACCACAGTGCACTGATCCTTCAGGCAAGGGATTTTGAAAATGAGTCAGTTTTAAGACACTGGAGCAACATGTTCCTTAAAGTGTTTACTGATGCAAATTGCTGCCTGGTCTTGAAATGGCCTCCTCCCTTTAACATCATAAAAGAACTCTCTTAAGAGAAGACACAATAAACAGTCTGAGGTCTAATAAGTGAACAAGCAAGGCTGAAAGGTTTTAAAATACTGCTTGCTTAAATAAGAGTCATTAACATTGTAACTGATAATGAGAAAAATGCTCATGCCATTAGTGGTTTACCACTCTGGTTCTGAGAGGATAAAAACAGCTTCGTAAAAGAGACCGCAGACTGTCCATTTTCAGCCTCAGCGCAGGGCAAACGCTTCAGGAAAAATACAAACCCCATAATTTAAAACAATAATTCAGTATTTGTGTTTGGGAAGTGTGCTCAAAATGCCTTTTGAACGCAGGAGAGTGTGGTGATGTGTGAGCCCCAGCACTGGGTGTCCTTGCCTTGCTGCCACGGTGGGACATTGGCTCATCCACCTGCTGGGAGCAGTGCAGGAGCAGCCTCTGCCTTGCTTTGGTATCCCCATCTGATGGGGAAAGCTGAATTTGTATTTTACATGTGGCTGCCCTGGGCTCAGTGGTGGTACTTGTGGCCATCCTGGGATCCTTCCTGCAGTGGCCTTGCTGTTTCCTGCTGCTGGACTAGGGAATTTTTTGGCAAATGGAGAAATTTCAGCATCCTAGCTGGGAATAAAAGGTGCTGGGTGTGGGAGGCACTCGGTGCCTCAGGGCACTGCTGGGACTTGGTGGCTGAGGAGCAGTGACAGTGGGACCTTGTTTAACTTGGCCACCCGGGACAGGTGATCTCTTCTTTAAGGATGGTTCCTTCTTCTTCTTCTGTACCTCTTCCTCCTCTGGGCCCTGTCTCCTGTCAGTGTGTGGGGCCTTGTGATGACCTCAGCCAGGACTTTGACAATCACAGAATGAATGACTCGAGTTGGAAGGAGCCTTAAAGATCATCTTGTTCCAACCCCCAAGAAAACCTGGTGTTTGGTGTGGGCAAAGTTTGGGACTCAGCGTGCTGCACTCCTTGTCTTTAGCAAGGAACTAGAAAGGAGGCCAGGAGGAGGCTGAAATGTGTTCTCAGACTACCTCTGGCTGTAAATCCAACTGCCCTGGGTTTTACTGCTGCCTCCTGCAGCCCTGCTGCATCGACCACAGGCTTTGCTCTTACGTAAGGATGGAAAGTTGCCCCAGCTCCCCCCATGGAAATGACTACTGTGCCTTATTCAAAATGAGAACTCAATCAAGGCAGGAACACAGCTGGGTGAATGACAAGAGAAACAGAGCTGTGCCAGGGTGAATTTTTATGGAAATGCTCTCTGAATAGTATTTCCATGAAAAGACAACTCACTTGCAGATGGAGGCTGCATTGCATGAAGGAGAGTGTGTTGTACCACACCCTGAATCTGTCAAGGTCTATAAACTTTTCACATATTTTAAGTTCAGGCAACAGAGAGGCAATATTTAAGACACAAAGGTTTTCTTCTTTATGTCAATGTAATTATGTTATCCCCAAAGGAAGAAAATGTAAGCCAGGGGAAAATAAAAAGGGAAGTTTGTAGAAGGAACATTTCAAATATAAAGTAAAGGTCAAATATAATTTGAACTAGAAAGTCAATTGATCTATGAGAAAGGACACTTTTCAGGAGCATGGAAAGATCCTAATTTGACATTTCAGCAGCATCCTAGAGGTAGCAATGATAGGTTTTTGTCAGGGGGTGTGGGGGTCCTTTTAGTGGAGGAGCACGAGTGGCTTAAAAACTGCGAAAACTTCTCCCTCTTGATGGCAATGGCACTTTTCTTATTCACATCACCAGAAAAAAAGATGAGGGGAACTGTATGAAAAGCAAGAAGTAAAGGATGGTTGATAGTCAAAAAGTGGAAGAGGGGAAATAACCTGAGCCCAATCTTGAAACTGCCACACTTGGGTTTAATTAAACACCTTCTTTTTTGAGCTGTTGTAGCCTTCTCAGTGGGTTGGTTTCCAAACTGCCTCACTGATTTCACTGCAGATTTAGTGGCTATCAGCAGAGCTTCTCCAAAAGGTGATTTTTGAAATGAGTTCATTTTCCGTTGTTTCTGGGACTTTTTGATGTCATACCAATCAAGTTTGAAATGTGCTGAGAGAGAAGTTCTTGAGGCAGCCTTGAATTTTTTTCCAGCCTTTTCCTGAGTGTAGCTTTCTGAAATAAATGGGAATGCATTTTTTAATTTATGATAGCTTATAACTTGATGTCAGGGCTGCTGTAAGAATAATAATCAGGGGTTGTTATACTGACTTGATTGTTTACATTTCCTTTTGGCACTGCCAGTGATGTGCCAGAGGTAATAACACTAAACATTCTCCTCTGTCATCCTCTCAAACTTGTCACCATGGATGAGAGGATGACTGTGCATGTGTTTTAAAGCTGCAGGCATTTGTCAAATCCCATAATGGCCTCATAAAGGTCTGCAGTGGAAGTGCCATTACAAGGGAAACTTGGAAAAGGTAGGCCTTGGCTCTGAGAGTTGGGAGTAGAGATGAGTGACAGCCTTTCTTAAACTGCTGGATTTGAGAAATGGGGAAAACAAACCAAGAAGGAATCTCAGCAGGGGATTGTGAGACTGTGGCTGGATTTGGTGGTGGCACTGCAAAGTCGGGAGATGGGCTATGTAAGGGGTTGCTGGGGCTGTTGCTCCAACATTCTGATGTCAGTCATCATCCCAGTCAGATATGGAGTTGGGCATCCACAGTTTTTGAGGAATTGACAGTGAAATGACCAGGAATCACCTGCCAGCAGCACCTGGGAGCACATCCCCCAAACTCAGTGACAGTGGGACGTGTCCTTGCTGCTCTCCCTGAACCCCCAAACCCATCCCATAAATGCAACAAGCCAGGCAAAGGCATCAGTAGCAAGTGCTGACCCCCTTGGGGATGGAGCAGGGGATCCTGTTACCCCTGTCCAGCTGCACAGAATGGATGTTAACCCTTTCAAAGCCCTCCTGGTGAGCAGAGAGGGGCAGGAAAGTGCTGCTGACCTCCCCAAGTTTGGCTTTAAAAGGTTTGTGTCGGCACAGAAGGGCCACAGGGGCTCAGCAGGTCTTGGGGATGGCCGGGGTGGTGAGGACAGGGCTGGGTTCAATCTGCCACAGGCAGAACGTGTTTGGGCTGTGCTTTCATGTCCTTACAGCCTGCTCTTTATCTGGGGCTCTTCATCATCTCTCATGTCCTTACAGGCACATATCGCTGCAAGAAGCAACTCAGTCCTTCTCCTAAAAAGAGGAAAAATCAGTTTGCATCAGTGCAGGACTGCCTTCTGTCTCTGCTGAACCCCACACACCCCACAAACGTTGTCATGCACCACTTACTTTGCACGAGAAAAGGGGATATTACATCTCCAGGTTGTTTCCCCAGTACTTTTATTGTTCAGCCCACTACAGGAAGGGTTCAGGGAGTATATCCAGAAAGATGTTTTTGTTCCCCCACCATGGGTTTCAGTCCCAAGACTGCCAATTAAATTATCCCATAAATCCTCCATTATAGGTAGTAAAACCTAATTTTAGATTTCCTGCCTGCTCTAGTGTCCTGCCTGATTGCTACCAGTTGGAGAGAGGCTCAACTTGTTAAGCAGACAATTGCAGTGAATTGGCTGTTTCTTTCTGTGCCACATGTGGAGAACTTTTTAATATCTGGCATTTGGTCATAATTCTCCCTGGTTATTTTCTACCTTTTAGTAGCTCGAACATTGGAGGTTTTTTTGTTGGGTTGGTTTTTTTGCTTTTTTGGGGGGATTTTTTTGGGTTGAAAATAGACATCTGCAGTTTATTCTTTGGTCAAAATGTTTGTGAGAGGAAAGCTTGCTATGCTGTAGATAAGGAACAATGTTATTTTGACTTCACTATGAAAATATTAATAGTTTAAAATAATTTTTTATATAATTCTGTCTAAGAGCACTGTGTTAATAAAGCTAACACACTCCTGTGTAAGCTGAAAATGTCTCAGATTATCTGAATATTTTTTCATTCTTGTTCAAATACAAATACATTATTTAGCTGCGGTGCTGATTCTCTTGAGGGCAACTTCTGCTAATCAAATTCTTATGAAAGAGCATTCATTTTAAATACAGTCTTACTAAAAAATCCTATTTTACTTTGAGTACTAATGACCTCTTCTCTTGGTAATTTTCTTCCTAAGATTTACTGAGGGCACCTGATAGATAAATTTGCCACCAAAGGTGGATTTATCATGTGAGTAAGTTGTAGGTGCCTTGGTCTTTGGACAGAGAGATATTTGTGTTTGAAATCCCTTTGTCATTGAGATTGAAACAGAATCTGAGAGGAAAACTACAGCCTAAAACACAATGAGAAATTATTAATTTTTTGTTTTGTTTCTTTGCTAGACTTGTTAACTTTGCAAAATTCCAGGCCAAATCAGTTTTGGGTACTGTGGAGGCACCTGTGGATATCTTGTACCTCCACAAAGCACTGCCTGTATTTCCTGATGGATAAACTGGTGATGTTTTAACAATTTTGTTTGAATTGTTAAATTCCTGTTACACCAGGAAGGTGTGTGACAGTCAGGAAGGGACTTTTCCATCTCCAGAGTACAGTGGCAGGAAGATTAATTCCAGGTACTGGGTGTGTATAATCTTAGAGCTATTTGCAAAAGGGAAAAGTACTGCTCAGAGACATCATAGAAGGAGCAAATGCTGCTTCTCATGGAAACATGGAATAGTTTGGGTTGGAAGGGACCTTAAAAATCATCCAATTCCACCCTCTGCCATGGCAGGGACACCTTCCACTGTCCCAGGCTGCTCCAAGCCCCAAAGTCCAGTCTGGACTGGGACACTTTCAGGGATCCAGGGGCAGCCCCAGCTGCTCTGGGCACCCTGTGACTCCTCACCCTCCCAGGGAACAATTTTTTCCTAATATCCCATCTAACCCTACTCTGTCAGCTTGAAGCCATTCATATCATCTCATGCTAAAGTAACACAGAGGCTGGACCAGGAATTCACTTGGGATCCAGCTTTATTGATCCATCTGCCTTAGAATCATAGGATAATTAAGGTTGGAAAAGGTTGGTTCTTATCCAACCCTAATTATCCTATGATTCTAAAGATCTCCAAGATCAAGTCCAGCTGCTAACCCAGCACCACAAAGCCAAGTGCCACCTCCACTACCTTGCTGGACACTTCTAGGGATGGTTGTTCCACCATCCTGTTCCCATGCCTGATCACCTTTTCAGTGAAGAATTTTATTTCCTAATATCCAATCTAAATTTTGCTGGTGCAACTTGAGGCCTTTTCCTCTTGCCCTCCTTAAGTCCTTGCCTTGCCCAGGTAAATTTCAGCTGAACCTTCTGGTGACAGCCCCAGCATGTGGTGGTGGTGTTGCCCTGTTCTTCTAGCTTCTTCTAAGCCTTCTGATGTTCACATTCTTGTAATGGAGTTTCTCACACACTTTTATGTAATTAATTATTGTTTTTACATTCCTCTCTGGAGGAGGAGAAATTTAATGGACTGTTGATTCATCCAGTGTCATTAGAGGGGTAGCTCTTTCATCCTCCAATCCACTGTCACTTTTGAAAGTCCATAAATGTTAGAGTCAAAAAATAAATTTCTCTTCTTCTTACCTTGCAGTTCCAGTGTCCTCATCATTTTATTTCGTTTCCTACTGCAACAGTGGTGGTGCTCAGAGGGTGGCAGGAACTTGTCACTTAGAAGTGCCTGTCCTTGCTGATGGCCAGGACTGTGGGCACAGAAAGGGTTTTGTTCAGATGTTTTGTAGTGATTTGTGAGCTGCAAAAGGAATCAGCCCCTTTCAGCAGTGCTGACCTGTGTTGATTCTCTGATGTGCTGCTGCTTTTCAGCTTTCGCCTCAGAAGGGCACCAACTCTATTTCCTTGCCTCACCCAGCTTTTTGCTCCCCTCAGTCTCGATGGAATATAATCTTTTCAAGTCCATTAAACCCTGTTAAATTTGGGCAAAGCCAGGCAATGATTCCTAAGCTGATGGGAAAAAGGTCAAGGAACACTGCGTTGTGCACAGTGTGGTATCTCAAGTCCCATTCCTTGAAGAATGAGGCTAAAAATGGAACCCTTGTGTTTCTCCTTCTAAAGGGATCTTCTCCACCTCTCTTTGTTTACTGTGCTGTGTCTCAGTGTGGGGAGATTATCCTGTCTTGAGTGGTGCCTGAAGCGCTGTATAAAAAATAAAACAGACACAAAACCAACAAAGAATGGAAGGAAGGAATTTAGGACTCCCAGTCCCAGCACTGTGCCTTTAATGGTTGATGAAATATTACAGGCACGTTTTCAGTTGTGTTATTTGTCCAGTTGAGGAACCTGGAAATATGAGGAATGATCATATCAGTGCTCAGGATGAAGACCAGTCAGAAATTAGGAAATAATCTATGTTTTCTGTACAAGTTAAGAGCAAGAGTGACAGGCAGGGCCTTTTGAGAGGCAGAGCTCTGGGAATTGCTGCTGAATTGGATGTAGTTGATTTTAGGGATCCGCAGAATTGTGCTGAATAACCAAAATTTCAGATCCCCAAAGACAGTGCCTATAAAAGAAGCCTTGAAATGTAATCCCAGTGACTTCAATGCATGTTTGTTGTACTCTAAAATTCTAATTTAGACACAGCAAGAACTCTAGGATCATAGAATGGTTTGGGTTGGAAGGAACCCATCAGACCATCTCATCCCACCCCACTTCCATGGCAGGGACACCTTCCACTGTGCCAGGCTGCTCTAAGCCCAATGTCCACCCTGGCCTTGGGCACTGCCAGAGATCCAGAGGCAGCCCCAGCTGCTCTGGGAATTCCATCCCAGCCCTGCCCACCCTCCCAGGGAGGAAGTCCTTCCAATATCTGACCCAAATTTCCCCTCTTTCAGTTTGAAGTCATTTCCCCTTGTCCTGTCGCTCCAGTTCCTGATGAATTGTCCCTCTCCAGCTTCCCTGTAGCCCCCTCAGACCCTGGAAGTTCCGAGGTCTCCGCACATCCTTCTCTTCTCCAGGCTGAGCAATCCAAACTTTCCCATCCTGTCTCCATAGGGAAGGTGCTCCTTATCAACCCCGTACCCACCTCATGGCCCTTTTTGGGACTTGTGCCAACAATTCCATGTCCTTATGAAGGACACAAGAATGACCCTTCTTATGAAAGACGTGGAAAAAATGAACACAATTTGATACCCGTCCCTGTAAGGCTGAGAGTTCTCCACTGATTGATTGCACTGGGCACTTTCGTACTTATCTCATTTAAAAATATTTGCTTTTTACACCGAGCTGAGAATTTTGCTGAATATCCAATATCTTGCACGGGAATGCTCTTAATTCCAGGTATCCGGCTTCAGAATTTGAACAAGGCTTGTGTCAAGCCTGTGCTGTCTTGAATATGCTTCTGTTACCAGAAAAAAAGTCTCTCTGGTATGCTAAGAACAGGGGACGTGCTGGGGTTTGCAATTTTAGCATTACAGATTCTTTATTATTAATAGATTAGCGGGGATTTTTCCAAAGACTCCTATGAGTCAGAAGAGTTCCTGTTACTAAATTTCATATATTCATTTATTTATACAACTATACATGAGGTCTTATGGTCTTTTCAGCCCCGAAAGAGCCAATGTACTGTAAGTGTAAATGCAGTTTATTGAGCCCTGGAAATCATAAATATCTCCTTTAACATCTGATTTATCTTGAACTATGTGCATTGAAAGAAGAGTCTCAGCATTAGCAAAGAAGGGGCATTTGCTGCTCTTTTGGACAACCTGTGTATTCATACCCTGAGCAAAACTTTGGCAGAGAGTGGTTAGAATTAAGCTGTCACCACCAGGCCAGTTTTACTTTATATTCTGTGAGGTTATATGAGTTTTATAGGTTCATTTATTTTCCTGATTAACAGTCCAGTTCTGCTCCTGACAACATCTCCCATTTTTTTTTTTCATTCCTGTGGCTTCCCCAAGACGAGCAGAAGAGATAAAGTCTTGGGCAGAGGGAAATGTGAGGAGAGGAATTTCAAGGGAGGAAATTCGCTCTCCCGACATAAATTTGTCTGGACTTCGTGACAACATTCTGGGTTTGTACCATGGAGAAATTGTCCAGACAGGTCCCAGCAATCCAAGACCTCAGTGTACAAGGGAGCCTGCTCCACAGTGCCTTGTGGAGCCTCTGCCATGCTGGTAAATCATGGAATTACGGAACGGTTTGGGTTGGAAGGACCTTAAAGATCCTCCGGTTCCACCCTCCTGCCAAGGCCAGGGACACCTTCACTAGACCAGGCTGCTCAGAGCCTCATGCAACCACTATTATACTGAAAAAAATCAGTATCATACTGATATTATCTTTGCCTTTCCTTGCTGCCTCACCCCTACTGAAGTAGAGTAACTGGTAGATATTGTTTTCTTGGAAAGGAAAGCTGATAAGGGAATTCCTCTCTTTTATTTCCTTCAGCAATAATAAAATAGAGATAATTGAGAACATTCTCAATAATTGAATGACTGTAATAGGGTGTTCTCAACAAAATTGTATGTTGTGCTTCATTTTCCAGAAATGAAGGAGGTACATCCAGACATGCAGGTGATGGTGATAAAGTTGAGGAGAATTGTACCATAAAAATGCAAAATGCAATGACAATATAAAAACAAAATCAGATGAAAAAATATTTTGGGTTAAAATGATCAACTAATCTGGGCCTGCCAGAAATTATTCCAAGATCAGAGAGGATTTTAAAGGTCATAGTGGTCATAATGACCTTTGGGCAACCTGGGCATCCCAGCCTGTGTGGGCTGCTGGTACTTTATTCCCAAAGCTGCAGCAAACTGAAGAGTGGAACAAAGCAGGATATTAGTTATATTCCTTGATTTTCTGACAAAACAGAATGTTTTATTCTGCTTTTTTTTTTTTGCCATTTTCTCTTTTTTCCCGTAGAAAGCAACATTTCAGAAATGAGCTCTGTCCTTGCCTGTGATTCTTTCATATATGTACTTATATATTTATATATAATATAAATTATTTATATTTATATTTATATTTATATTTATATTTATATTTATATTTTCCCTCTGTTTGCCTTTTACCTGGTGACTGTGTTAGAGGCAGCCTGTGTCCTGAGGGAATGTTAGATGAGCAGGGAATCTGAAATTACTCCCAGAATGATTTTTTTTCCCCCCAGTGATTATGGAAAATAACATCTCTGCATGCTGGTTGCACTGGTTACCTGTTAATTTGTATGATTGTGTGCAGGAAGAGCTTTTTTGGCTGGTGGGACATCACCTGTGCTGGTTTCCAACAAGTTTATGGTATCCCAGGTCTTGCTTTAAACCTGTAGTTCTGAATACTTTGACACTCAGTCACCACAAGTGTCCCATTTTTCCATAGCTGAGATGAGAAAAGGGAGTATTTACAAGTGTAAGGAATTCTTTGTAAAGAGTTCTTGGTCCTAAGCCCAAATTATTATTTTTAAATCCCTTTCATTCATTTCACAGCTACTTTGGGTATCCACAATTGTGCTTTAAAACACTTACAGTAGTAGTTTTTTTGTAGTTGTTGTGGTTTTTTTTGTTTGGTTTGGGGTTTTTTTTTTGGTTTTTTTTTTTATTTATTTTTTTGGGGGGTTGTTTTTGGGGTTTTTTTTGTGTGTTTGGTGTTTGGTTTTCTTTTGTTTTGTTTTCTTTGTTTTTTAATAAAGACTTTAATAATAAGTTGGAAAAGTCTGTAGCTCCATGGTGGATATACCTGGGAAACAGGATGCATCCATTCTATCTGTGCTAGGATTTTAACATCATCTGCTTCCATCTTGCTCACTTTTGATGTCAGAGGATGGGAGTGTGCTTGTATTCCTTAGGTAAATATCTTTGGTTGGATTGTCCTGCCTGAAAGCCAAACTGCAGAGAGAATTCCTTGGACCCTGCAGGAGTGATCCCACAGTTTGCAATGGAAGATTTGCTGTTTATCCCCATGGAAGGGGTTTTAAGCTAAGGCAATGCAAACTAAGCTGCAGAACAGTTGCTGCTCCCAAGAAACTTTTCTGTCGAGGCCAGTGCCCATTTTCAGCCCCAGTGTGAGGAACAGAAGGCATCAATTAAATTCACTTTACTTAGGGCTGAAAGTTCATGTGCAGACCCTTCCTCTAGTTAACAGCATGACTGGAGAGGAGAGAGTGTACTTTGTAGCTATACATTAAATATTTATCTCCTTAAATGCCACTTCATTTTTTCTTTATATTCCATGGCAAAAATTCCACGGGGAGAGAGTTTTCTAGATTAGGGAGAGAAGCTGCCCAAATGCAGCTATGAAGATGCCTGATCCAAGCTGGGGATTTGGTTACTGTTTTAAAATTCTTTTTCTCCCCCATTTAGTAGCTGTGATCCTGGCAGGGCCGTGGGGTTTTGTGGCAGATGGTTGTTATACACACTGGAAGGACTCTATACTTCCAATATGCTCCATAAGCCATTAAAAGCTGTAAAAGCCTGGCAGACTTTATAGTTTGTATCCTGCCATTAGAGTTCCCTCTGAAGTCTGTCAGAGGGATGTAATTCCACTCTAATTAAAGCTATTCCCCTTTTTCCAAATGTGAAGCCGGCCTAATTAATGACTAATTGTTTCACAAATATAAACGAGGCTAATTGTTCCTTAGCCCCTGACTATGTGCCCTGCTTGCTCCCAGAGCTGCTGTGAAGGGTTTTACCTCCATCAAACCCCCTCTGTGGCCAGTGCAAAAGGGAGGATATTTGGAGCATGTTGCTTTTCTGTGGATGGTGAGCGTGGTGTCCCTAAGGGGGGATTTTTGTGGGTGCCCTGCAGGCCTCAGAAATGGGATGAAGATTGTCAAATCCTTGTGCTTCGTGCAATTCTGGAAACACCAGCTCGTCTCCTCCTGCCTTTCTGCGAGGAGAGGGGGGAAAGGGATGTTGGGAGCAGCAAGATTGAATTAATGGAGGTTCTGTAATATCTGAGTCAGGTGCCTGCTCAAGCAGTTCTGTCAGGTGTGAGCTGCTTGAAGAGGAAGCACATGAATTATACACAACCCACTGTGGAAACACTCTTAAAAGTGAACTTCCAAGTGGCTTTGTTACAAAATCATGCCACATTGCAACTGCAATCATCAGGCAGTGAGTGGAAGTGACAGTACTGATTTGTTCTTATCATCCCAACTCTATTTCATTAGCACAAGGGTAAGTCAAAGCTTGGAGTGGTGAGGACAGTAATTTACCTTTTTATTTCTACTGAAAAGGTAGTCAGTGCTGTTACACATTGGGGATTGACTTTTATACACACCTGGAACATAAAAAAGTGGGAGAAATTTGATCTGCATTTAAAGGAAATATTTTGCATCACTAAGTTAAAATCTTTGAACTTGGAGCTTGCTTTATTTCTTCTCTTCTTTCAGGAGTACATTTGTTTAAGGGACAGCAAGACTGATGCTACAGAAAACATAAATCTTTATCTACACACCAACATGCCTAATAAAAGGTCTTTAATACTGACATACCTGAGTTTTTCTAATAATTAAAAACTTCAGGGAACCCCAACATGAAGTTTCAGAATTGCACCAGGGTTTTGAATCCTGCTGAAGCTGTGATCATACATTAGCTCTGACGTTTCAAGTCAGTGGTGTGAAGAATTCATGAGGCCACCATGGCCACATGCCAACTTTTTTAATGTACTGGTGGATGGCAAAAAGATATTTTAAAAGGTAGTCAGTGCAAGATAGCTACAATGCCTGTTTGGCCCTCAGAAATGGAACACAGCCTAATGACCTATTTTAATGGTTCATATGCACTTGGAATAATGCCCCACACACATGCAGATGTACCCACAGAGAGGGACATTCAGTCTCTTTTTTAGCTGTACTCAACTGCTACAACAGTCAGGTGGTAGCACTGAGGAAAAATGTCAAAAGCATAAATGAAAAAAGTCCAAAGTTTGCATAATAGACCAAAAAAATTACTGTTATTACCATTCCTGGCTGTGTAATGGGGAGGTGCAGAGAAGACAGAGCTACACTTCTCTCAGAGGAGTGCAGCAAAGTCCAAAGGTTTGCAGTTTAACTTACAACAGTGGAAACTGTGACTAGGAATAAGAATAAAAACCAGATTGCTCTAAGGGTGGCCCCAAGTGGAACAGGTGGCCAGAGCAGTGGTGTAATTCATGGAATCATCACAGAATCATGGAATGGTTGGGGTTGGAAGGGACCTTAAAAATCATCCAGTGCCACTCCTGCCATGGCAGGGACACCTCCCACTGTCCCAGGCTGCTCCAAGCCACAATGTCCAGCCTGGCCTTGGAATTCTATTCCAGGGTCTCCCCACCCTCCCAGGGAGGAATTTCTTCCTAATGACCCATCTAACCCCTCTGTCTGTTAGCTTAAAGCCATTCCCCCTGTTTCTGTCACTACCAATTTGGAATGAGCACAGAAGGAGTGGGTTTGTAGGAGCTTCCATTCCTACAGGAAGGGTTTTGAAATAAAAAAAAATGCTGAATCATTTTTGGGTGAAACATTCCAGTTTGGGTGAATCATTCCAGTGAGACCTGGAAATTGAGACTGTTTTAGACATCAAAAGGGGGGGGGGAAAGTGAGCTGTTCCTAGGTAATAATGGGAACAGGGAAATGTCCTTCCTAGGTATAGAGGGAGCTGGGGAAATAGCCAAGTGAGGGCAACAGGAAAAAAGAATGGGAATTACTTGTAGTATTAAAGCACACTGATTGATCTTGCTTACAATTGCATCTTTGGGGAAGAGGGGCTGAAACACAACCAAAAAATGCATGGAAGTACATAAAAATTTATTCTAAACTCAGACTCTGCAGTCAGGTTTAGAACCACCATAGAATCTCAACATTATTATGTGTCTATGTCTCATATTTTTTTTTTTTTTTTAGCAGGGGAATTTGAGATGGGATCCATTGCTTTGGAGGGAGAGAACAAAGGAAACATGTTGATTATGAAAGTACTGGAAGAATCTAAACAATTTCAGGTTGGGTCTGTTGTGACAAGGAATCCAGTATATGGCTGAACCAAAAGGAAGGGTGGATGGCCAGCTTGGGGTGCAGTGTCTTACATTCCTGTGGCAAAATTCCCTCAGTGTCACAGCCCTCAAATACCATCCCAAATACACCAGTTTCATGAGGCAAGGCATTGTTTGGGTTTCCCTGAAGGAATTAGAATTATTCCTGCCAAATTGGAATTATTCCTGCCTCTAAAACACCCTGTATTTCTGCAGGTCCTGGGAATTAGTGATTTTTCTGCAGCAGAACTCCTGCCTGGAAGAATTGCTGCTTCCTTCCAGGCATGAACCCCTTCAGAAGTGGGTGAGACTCATGTGTGTGCCCGTGCAGTGATTGGAGTTTGAGCCTCAGTGGCTGAAATCTGTGCTAGTTTTGCTCTTTGACAGCAGTGGGATGGAGCCCTGTGCTTGCTGGGTGTTTTTGTGAGCCCTCGTGGAAAGCATTTATTGTCATAAATGGAGCAAGATCATAAACTCTGGCCCCATTTCTGCAGCAATGGATCAGCCCATCTGTAGGCCGTATGTCAATAAAAACAACTAATTACTGAATAACTAAATATAAAAGGCCCCACTGCTTAAGAAAACCCTCCTGTATCCCATTCCTGAGCTTCCTATTACATCTATGGAAAGTCTGGATAGTATTTGTTCCATGAAACTCTGATTTTGAATGCAAGCTAAGCAAGAAGGAAACTGCAGCTTTTCCCTTGAAGTTCTATTCATTCTTGCACAGAAAAGTTGGAGAAGCTGTGGATATTCCATCCCTGGCAGTGCCCAAGGCCAGGCTGGACGCTGGGGCTTGGAGCAGCCTGGGACAGTGGAAGGTGTCCCTGCCCATGGCAGGAGGTGGAATGGGATGAACTTAAAGGGTCCTTCCAGCCCAAACCATTCTGGGATTCTGTGATGATTCCATGTCTTTAGACAAAACAACTGTTCCCATTTTCTGGGGGGGACTGCTTCCAAAGTGGTTACATATTGTATTTGAGGGGTTCCCAGACGAAGGGAGGGATGATGAATCTGACTCCATGTTCTCAGAAGGCTAATTTATTATTTTATGATACTATATTATATTAAAGAATATTATACTATACTAAAGAATAGAGGAAGAATATATACTTACTAAAGAATAAGAAGAATATTTATTATACTATACTAAAGAATATACTCACAGAAGGCTAAAAGATAATAATGAAAACTGGTGACTCTCTCCAGAGTCCTGACACATCCTGGCCCTGATTGGCCAAAGAGTGGAAACAGCTCACATGAAACTAATGAAACAATCACCTGTGGGTGAACAATCTCTAAACACATTCCAAAGCAGCAAAACACAGGAGAAGCAAATGAGATCATTATTGTTTTCCTTTTTGTCTGAGGCTTCTCAGCTTCCCAGGAGCAAAATCCTGGGTGAAGGAATTCTTCCAGGAAATATGACTGTGACAGTTCCATCTCTGTCTCTTTTCCATGCTGGGACCTTCCCAGGTTCTGCTGGAAAAGGGGAACTGAAACCTGCCTTAACCCTGGAATCACTTTTCTCCTCCAGCTGGAAATAAAACACATAGGAATTATAGTTAATAAAATAGTTAATATTTCTCTTTCACTTATCCACATGCTGGATTTGCTGCCATTTTTTTGCTGCAGTTTTTTTGTCTGCTGTCAGTTCAGGTTGGGTGAACTCAATACATTCCTCTTCCTTCTGTTTTTAGTGTCTGAGGAGGAGCACAGGCATTTCCCTTGCCATATATATAGAAATAATGAGGTTTTTTTTTTTCCACGTGAAATTTATTTCTTTGAATTTTTAAGTCCAGCTTGCATTTTTGCTTAAAAATTTGCTTTTCTGATTCAGTAATGTATTATAAATTTAATACTACTGCTTTACACTCACTATTAGCAAATACATTTAGATCCTTAAAATACTATTTTTCTAAACACTGGACTTTACAGTTTCACAGATCACAGGTCCATGTTTCATCTAGCAAAGTACTTCAAAATCCAGATGCTAAAAAAATGAGCCTAAAATTATGCATTCAGTCAGTATAAGCTATTTATAGGCATTCTTCAAATGCATTTGAAATTAAAAAAATAATAAAAACAAATCTGTGAAGGTCACAAATCAAAGCATTATTGGGGATGACTTATATCCTTCCAAGGTACTTTCTTGCTAAGGATGTGGCATATTTCTGTTTTTGTAATGCATTAACATTTTTATTGATAAAGTGAGAATCAAGCTGCAGTGGAGGCGCCAGTCTTTCTGATCTGTGTATTTCAACAGTTTTTGCAGTGCAGGTCAACACTTAATGGAAGTCACTCATTTCTTAAATACCTTGTGTTTATACAGCTGTTCTGGGTTTTTTTTCCTGCTGCTTTCCAACATCAGAACTGAAAGTGCCACAAGTAGAAAGATAAATTAAAAAAAAAATTGTGCCAAAGATGTACAAAAGGAGTAAAAAAGCATTTAGTAACAGAAAGAGGATTAGTCTGTAGAACTTCAGAGGGTGTTTAGTTTTGTTCTGTGGTTAGATGATTATTTCCACTGGAAGCTGGCTGTATTTACTAATATTCTGAAGAAGGATCACCACAAGTATTTACACTTTGTCTTAAGAATACTTTTGGGGAAAAAATGGTGTTGCCAGTCATGTTGTTCGTGTTAATGTTCCCTGTGAAGGGTGGAGCTTCAAAACAACAGAAGAACCCTGCAGAGGGGTTGTGAAGGACCTTCCAGGCTTCTGTCTTGTTAATCCTTCCACAGAGAGCTTTTCATCCCTCCTGATACCCCAAAACCATCCCTGTCCTTCTGCCAGTGCAGGGGACACCCAGCCCTGCCTGAGGAGGGAGAGAGGTGCCACAAATGTCCTTGGAAACAAAGCTGTGCTGGAGGACACCTCAGTCCAGTGTTGTTCCACTGAGTGTCCTCAGCTGTGCTGATGCCTCAGGTTTGAGCTTTTCCATGTTTCACATTCTGTGCTGCTTTAGTGTGTGGGTCTGGGTTCATATTATGGGATGGAGAGCTCTGTGCACAGAGCAGGGAGACAAAACAATTCCTGCTCCAGCTGGGCACCAAGGACAAATGATCCCAATCTCAGGCCAGGAGCACAAACCCCGTGGGCTGGAGAGAGAAAAACAAGCAGGGTGGGAGTGCCTGGGCTAAAGCTGGGCTGGGACAATGAACTGCAAGGTGGGAATGGAGCAGAGCTGATCCCAGGGAGAGACCCCGTGCCCGGCCGGGCATTTTGGGGCTATTTTGGGTCATCTTGGGTGCAGCCCTGGCTGGGCTGTGGTGCTGCCCAAGGTGGGTTCATGCAGGAGATCCTTGGAATCAATCCCTGCTTTATTCTTTAGCTCTGCCCAGCCTCTGCTCTGGGTCAGCCTGCACAAGGCATCAGTGCCAGGATTCTTTTTGGGAAAGTTTCCTCATAGGGGACAATTTTCACACTCCCTGGAGCACCTTAGGTGCAGATTAATTTCTTTTCTTTTAGGTCATGGCTGGGGTGTGCAGGTTGAGGCTGGGAAACTACATCAGTTTATCCTGGAACCTTGGGAAGGTGTGGGTTGGAAGGGACCTTAAAGATCACCCTGTTCCAACCCCTTGCAGCGGGCAGGGACATTTTCTAGAGACCAGATTTCTCCAAGCCCCTGGTCTTGAACACTTCCAGAAATTGACTTTTCTTGGGATAGATTCCAAGGTGTTCACTGGAGCTGCCTCATGGGTAACTCCCCCAGGACAGGCTCTGCTCTTTGCAGCCCCTGGACCAACAAAAGTGACTCCATAAGCACAGGGAAAAAAATTATACATATATATATATTTTTTTTTTTTCATTAAAATAATGATTTTCATCATCAGACTGAGAAGCATCCCCAGAAACTAGGGGGGAGAAAAAGGAGGATAACTTTCCAGGGCAGATTACAGAAACATTTGTTGCATCCCTAAAAGTGAGTGCTTGCATGCAACAGATTCAGTGCCAGTACATTCTGTTCCTGAGCAACATATACGTTTCTAGAATATGACAACTGAAGAAATTTATTGAAAGCAGAGAAAATGTTAACTATTTTTTTTTCTTGCCCATGTATTTCTAAACTGTCATTTTTCTTTAGATTTCCCTGAAATGAATTGAAGATTCTCCAGGTTTTAGATACTGTTTTTCATTGTAACAGTTCAGGATTTTCTGGGTTTGACAGAACTGTTGGATGATCTGCAGTAAATAATAAACAGGTCTAATGTACTCAGCAATTACTGAAAGTGCATGGTGTATGTAATTTCTGATTATGCAGATTTAGTCAAGTAATTACCCTTGAAAAAGCTGTGAGGTGTTCACACAGTTATTCGTAACTTTTTATAATTACTACTGTTTGTTTTTAAAGCCTGTGCCATCAGTTTGTACTCCATGCTTAAATGTGGTTGAAAATATGAATTGCTGCGTGTGCTGAGAAAGTTGTCCTGATTCTGTACTCCCATTTTCCATGGGATTATTAGAAACAGATCTGTGAACAAAATTAAAACTAGAGGCAGAGGTATCTGACAGCTGGAGAGCCCCTAGAGGATCCAGTCCAGTCTTCTGTACATCAGCTGTGTTTCAGGTTCACAGAGAAACCTTCCTGGTCTGGAAAATTCAGGAATCAGAAGTGATCACAATGCCTGTGTTGGCCAATCCAGCAATCTTTCTTTAAAAAATGATCCTAAAGTCCAAGGAGCACAAGCCAAGGAAGGTTGAAGGAGCTGATAAGAGCCCTCACCTGCCGAGCTGCCCAGCCCTGGAGGAGCTGGAGCTGCTGCAGAGAGCCCAGAGGAGGCTCCAGGATGGGCAGAGGGCTGGAGCAGCTCTGCTGGCAGGAAAGGCTGGCACAGCTGGCATTGCTCACCTGCACAGGAGAAGCTTTGGGCTGAGCTCAGGGTGGCCTTGCAGGGCCTGGAGGAGCCCCAGGAAAGCTGGAGAGAGACAATTCCCAGGGGATGCAGGGACAGCACC